>NC_037682.1:93736446-94062161 GCF_003255815.1 Theropithecus gelada | reverse complement strand
ACAGTTGCTCTCACTTTAAAGCAGTAATATCAAATGCAGGACATAAAACAAATGTTATATGCTCAAAAGGAACTTCCTTTAATATCCAATTACTAAAAAAAAGTTTGAAAATATCTTATTAGCAACAAATGGTTCTTTGAAATTAAATCTAAGCATAAATCATTACCCTACTCATAAAATACAAAAATTCTTCCATATACTTGAAGGGATAAAGCAGCTAATCATCAGCAATTTTCATTATTGCCCTGAATAGTTTTTAAAAAAAATCCTAAGTTTTACTTGACAACACAAACAATCTAAAACTCAAACTGATTGTAAAGAATAAATTCTGAAAGCTATGGAAAGTGACACACACAAAAATTCTGAGTTGTACTTGACAATCAAAACAGTCTAAAACTAAAACTGACTGTCAAGAATAGATTCTCAAAGCTATGGAAAGTGTCCGGCTCTGCCATGGCTCTGACATCAATGAATAGCTCTTCACTCAGAAGACTGAAGACGGCCCTCTTTTGGCTCTCAGGAATGGTGACTGCCTCAGTCATCATGCTAAGAGAGGAGTGCAAATCAGAAACAGCTGCAAGTTAAAATCTCAAACTTCTTTAATTTCTTTTCTACAGTTTGACAGATAATCAACAATTTGTGATGTTAGTATTTTCTCAAACAGGACAAATACTGCTTAAAATCACTTTGCATTCTTACCAAAACTACAACCAAAATCTAATCATTGATTCTTTCTCTAGAAAGGCTGGCCCTCTCTTTTTCAGCCCTAAATATCAACTCACTCTTCATTTCTACCTAAATTCTATCTTCATTTTCCTCCAAAATATCGGTTAAGTCACAGTAAGAAAAATCCTTCTGAAAATACTCCTCCTATTACTAAGTCTTCTGGATTAATGGTAACATTTATATATTAAACTTATTATACTTTATTCTAAATGAAAAACACTGCAAATACAATGTTATCACACCAGAAAATACTTACATATATAGACCTGGGAATTCACAGGAAATTTTTTGTTGAATTTCACAGCATTTTAGAGCTGGAAAGGTTCTTACGAATCACATATTCCAATCCCCGAATTTTACAAATGAGGAAAACAACGCTCCAGAATTCAGTCAGTAAATCAGCCAGCACAACACATTCTTAAATATCTATTGCATACTAGACACACTGTGCTACATGCATAAGACATAAGGGTGAGCCCAATGGGCCTTACCACATCTAAATAAGCAATCAGGCAGCTAAAATTCAAACGAGAGGGAATTTTTTTAACCAAATGTAGAAGTACTAAAATTATATGTTATAAAATCATTACAGATAAAGCAAAGTCAACAAAAGGATTCAATATAGAATAAAATCCTATTCTATCTATTCTTATCCATCATCCAAATACAACCAAAGACCAAACTTCTCCAAGAACTCCAACACAGAAGAAAGTCTCTCTTTTTTCCCCTCCCTGAGTTCCTAAGCTGTATTACTTAGGGCTTACCACGTTGTTTAGTGCCAACTAGATATTTTTTCATGCCACTTCTTACTGTTACATCTTGCCTCCTAACTGAGGACAGGGACTGCATCACTCTCAATCCTCGTCCCATAGCTCTGAGCATGGTGCTGAAGCTTTATAAAGACACCAAAACAGATAAAAATAACTCAATGCTTCTGAAATGACTGGAAACAACATTTAAAAGTGGTTCTCGACTTCTTTTTGGTAAGCATTCATATTGTGCTGTATCACTATGCTAGGCACACAGGACACAACATCAAGTCTAAAGTGAAAATTCGTATTTCCAATGCAGCCTAGTCATGAAAGGCAACGAGGACTCCCAAGGCAGACTTTAGAAAGGAAAAACCTAGGAAGACTCCTTAGGGGAATTAACATCTGAGCTGAATCTTAAAAGAATGTGTATTTCATTTAAGTAGTTCTGGAAAAGATGGGGGTGAGGCACAAAGGTGAGGCAACAATATCTAAGGACCAGTTCCCAAAAGCCACCATTTAGTGAAATAGAAATGTCCTCAATTTATGTAACAGAACCAGAAAATTTATCTCAGTTATAACTGCCACAGTTAAGAAACTCGCCATTTCACCCAACCTTACTGAAACCCAAGTGAATTTAGGGATTAAGATGCTTTTTTTTTTTTAAACGGAGTCTCACTCTAGGCTGGAGTGAAACGGCACGATCTCAGCTTACTGCAACCTCTGCCTCCCAGGTTCAAGTGATTCTCCTGCCTCAGCTCCCCCAAGTAGCTGGGATTACAGGTGCGCACCACCACGCCTGCCTAATTTTTGTATTTTTAGTAGAGACAGGGTCTCACCATGTTGGCCAGGCTGGTCTCAAACTCCTGACCTCGTGATCTGCCCGCTTCGGCCTCCCAAAGTGCTGGGATTATAGGCCTGAGCCACCACGCTGGGCCTAAGATGCCATTTTTAAAAGGCCTAGTAATTTCGGGGACATCCTTCAATGACACTGCTCTTTCTGTTTTTAGTGTGTGTTGCTATCATGCGTACTTGTGTTGGCATGGGCGGGGGGTACTGAAACAGATTAAGAAATACTTCTCTTTTATAGAATGCCCATATGACTTTTAAATATCCTAGATTATTATATAAAATATGAACACTTTCAAAGAATCTTAATTTAGAGCAGATTTCAATCCTTAAAACATAATTCCTATCAATTGATGCTTTCTTGAAATGAAAATCATAGATATTGCTAAAAACTAATTTTCTAGTAGTTATATAAAATTTTCCCAAAATTGAATTTTTTCCAGAACAATGGAAAAATACAGATTTTTTTTTTTTAACAGGGACAGAGAATACCATGCAACAACACCCAATTTTTTTACACTGTCAGACTACATACAGAAAAGCTACCATGCTTTAAAAGTTTGACACCAAAATGTGAAAAGGTTGTAAGATTCACAGGTTAGAAGAGTCCTATTTAGGACAAACCCCTGTTAATATTGTCCTGAGCAGATAAAAGCTCATTGATTTTCAGTTCTTCATTTGCTGATACCAAATAAAATTTTCCAGCCAAATTCAGATAAGCCAATTTCATCCTTTGATGATAAAAAACACAATTAGGCCACTTATTTTCATTTTCTGTCACCATTTAAAAAAAAAAAAAACCTGGGCTGGGCGCGGTGGCTCAAGCCTGTAATCCCAGCACTTTGGGAGGCTGAGGCGGGTGGATCACAAGGTCAGGAGATCGAGACCATCCTGGCTAACACAGTGAAACCCCGTCTCTACTAAAAAAATACAAAAAAAAACTAGCCGGGCGAGGTGGCGGGCGCCTGTAGTCCCAGCTACTCGGGAGGCTGAGGCAGGAGAATGGCGTGAACCCGGGAGGCAGAGCTTGCTGTGAGCTGAGATCCGGCCACTGCGCTCCAGCCTGGGCGACAGAGCGAGACTCCGTCTCAAAAAAAAAAAAAAAAAAAAACCTCACAAAACCCTACACAGAAATAAATGATGTTTTCATAGATAGGCAACAAAGGTATCTAAAATCTAAAATCAAATTCCCCTCAAACATAGATTCCAGGTCTACAGGATATAATTTCTTTGACAGACAACCCAACTTCTGTTTTTATAAGCATAAGTAAAACTGCTGGAAAAAGTCTGCATTTTATGGTAAGATGATTTGATTTTAAGTAACTAAAAGGGGATAGGGGATGGGGGAATCGTATTCTCAAATGCTGAACAACCTCCCAAAAACCCAAAAACTAGCTTATATCCTATAACTGCTTAATAATCTACCAGTTAACAAAGTGGGTTTAGAAAGCCTGAAACCCTCTGCTCTTTAAAAAGTAGGCAATTGGTAAACACCGCAGAGGGCAAACTTTGCACAGCAGTAGTTCTGAACTCACTCCACACAGGCTGCAGGATGGGGGCTTGAGTGACTGTTGGCCTGCAATCACGGACTTGCTCAGCAACTTTGCTATAATAGCTTCAAATTGCAGGCCTGAGGAAATGCTCCATAAATAGCTGCTCTTTTTTCTTGCAAAGCCTCTTCATAGACCCAATACAACTCCACTACCAAAAATGGAGGAGTCACCATCGACTTTTTTTTTTTAAGTCAAGAGAACAACTAGGAATATCCTGCTAATCATGTTACTCATTTTGGGAGTATGAATCACAGTGCCGAAATCTGATTCACTGTTTAAATTCAACTTTTGGATAACAAAAAATTACAATGGACTAAATCAGTTTTTATAATCACTCAGTTTTATGAAGAGAAAAAAAAGACTTGTTTTCATGGGCCTTTAGAAAAAGACATATATGCTTTGTTTTTGAAATTAAATATTTAAGAATGTGTTAATTACCCTCCAGTGAAGCAGTGCTCCTTAAGTGTTCATTCATAAGAAACCTGGATATGTGTGGTGCAATCACAGAAAACATTTCTGGGAAGCAAGAACCACAGGAATATAACAATCATCCTAAAGCCACTGCAAGTATTCGCCTCCTGCATTACTTTACCTATATTTGTGTATATAAATACCCACATACATGTGCGTAACTTGGTAACTCAGGTAGTTTACTAGTCTGTAAATTAACTGAAATGTTCAATGAAGAGCAAATAAAGTCTAATCCATCAGTAATAACAATGAACACTTTTCTCAACTTAACTGAACTCAGGGAGGGAGAGAAAGCAACAAAATAATTAAATGAAACACAGGTAACAGAAAATCCAGGATCCATTTCTGCTACAGTCTTCCATTTCAGTTCATGCCTAAACTAATCCACAATAGAATGTGGTAGAAGTGAAATTCTACAGCGGCCTCAGGAGGCCTTAAAGCTTCCACTTTCCTTCTCTTGGAATGCTCCCAGCAACATGTAAGGAAGCTTGGACTAAACAGATGAATGATGAGAACATGTGAAAAGAAAGGCCCAGATGAGCTGGCACCAGATATTTGAGTACGAGACCTTCCTAGACCCTCCAGCCCCAATATAGCTGCCAGATACCGATGCATGAGTGACTTCAGGCAGTATCAGCAGAACTGCTCAGCTGAGCCCAACTCAAATGACAGAATTACTACTTGAAGCCATTAATTTTTGGCACAGTCAGTTAATAAAGCAATAGATAACCAATGTACCAAAGAACTTAGTTCCCTACCAGCTGGGCGCAGTGGCTCATCCCTATAATTTCAGCACTTTGGGAAGCCAAGGCAGGCGGAGCACGGGGTCAGGAGTTTGAGACTAGCCTGGCCAACATGGTGAAACTCTGTCTCTACCAAAATACAAAAATTAGCCAGGCATGGTGGTGCGTGCCTGTAATCCCTGCTACTCAGGAGGCTGAGGCAAGAGAATTGTTTGACCTTGGGAGGCGGAGGTTGCAGTGAGCTGAGATGGCACCAGTACACTCCAGCCTGGGAGACAGAGCAAGACTCCATCTCGGAAATTTAAAAGAAGGAAAAAAAAAGAACTTAGTTCCCTTTCACCTCTCCAAAAATCAGTTAATTATGAGCTGCGTTGTAAACATTTTAAGAAGATCTTATAAGGTTAACAATATTGAGAAAAGGAACTCTATGACTTAAAAAAAAAAAAAGAAAGAAAAAACTCAATGACTCTAATAACATGTGAAATATTTAGAACTAAATCAGCCCACAAGAACATGTGTGTGTGCTAATAGTTTCAATAAAACATTTAATCTAAAAAGTCAGATTTAACTTGGCTTTACTGTGATTTCACATGCAGCAGGGACAGACAGCAAAGTCTTTTAAACATTCTGTATTTTTCATGTTATGTTTTCTCAAAATCCTTTAAAAATTCTTCACATACAGCAAAACTGAAAACTTGTACAGCGAACATTCATATACCCATCACCTAAATTTTACCCATATGTTATTTTGATAAATTTGTTAACAAGGATATTAAAAAATTATATGGCACCCAGTTTAAAAATGAATATCCCACAAACTCAGAGGATGACAGAGAGATGTAGTATAATACTAATTCCATTCACTAAGAGATATTTATTATGCACTAGTTTCTACACTCAGGGTTTTAACATGATACTTTATTCTCTTAATAACTCTGCTTGGTAGGTATTACCACTTATTTTATAGATAAAAAAAAAACTGAAGTTTAGAGAGTTTATGTGACTCGCCTGAGGTCCTAAGGCAATAAGCAGCAGAACTGAGGTTTCAACCCAAACCTTGTTAGTTCCATCTTCAGATTATAGAAACATTTACGTTAAGGGGCAAAGGAGGCAGATGCTTATACCATTGTCACAGACTAGAAGACTGAATGTAAAGATGCCAATTCTCCAAATTTTTCTATCGATTCATTGCAATCTCAGAATTTCAAGAGGTCCTTTTCAGAACTTTACAGGCCAATTCTTAAATTTATTTGACTATAACAAAGAACAGCCAAGACAAGACAAGATAAAAGGACTTTCTCTACTATCAAGACATATTCTAATGTTCTAGTAAATAAGACAGTGCAACTCACACAGCAATAGAAAGACAACAAACAGGATACAGTAAAAGATCTATGCAACTTTTATGGACAGAGGTGGAATCACTCATCAGTGAGGAGTGAACTTTTCAGTAAATGGTCCTAGGAAAACTGGATACCCATTTGAGAAAAAAAACTCCTACACTCATACTATTCATAGTCAATTCCAAGAAGATTAAAGACATATATACGAAAACTTTCCGAATACAGAAAAATGAGGCATGCAGTGGCTCATGCCTGTAATCCCAGTACTCTGGGAGGCTGAGGCAGGTGGATCACTTTAGCCCAGAAGTTCGAGACCAGCCTGGGCAACATGGTGAAATTCCATCTCTACCAAAAAAACAAAAACAAAATTACCTAGGCATAGTAGCAGTACCCACCTGTAGCCCCACCTACTTAGGAGGCTGAGGTGAGAGGATCACTTGGGCCTGGGAGATAGAGGCTGCAGTGAGCTGAGATTGTGCCACTGCACTCCAGCCTAGGCGACGGAGACCCTGTCTCAACAAAAAAGGAAAAATGGCTCCATGTCCTAGGCACATGAGAAGATTAAAAGCAAGCAGTTATCATACAGGAAAAGGGTGAAAAATTCAAAAGAACAGTGGATAAAACATTTGAGCAAGCACTTTAGAAAGTAAAATAAATGGCCAAAATGTATATGAAAATATATCAGATCCACTGGTGATCCAAGCAATGTAAGTTAAAACCACAATGGTATACTAATATAAACACAGAAGACAAGCAAAAATAGCATGCACTGGACTGTCATGTTAAGATGCACATACTTATCCTGTGACCCAGCAATTTCACTCTTACACAGCCTAGAAAAATTCTTATATATGTACACAGAGAAATCCTTGCATAGAAGACATACACATGAATGTTCACTGCAACATCATTATATAACACAAATGTTCCTCAATGACAGAATGGATAAACTGTCGTCTAGCCATACAATAGAGCCATACAGCTACGAAAATAACTATACAGCAATAAAGATGAACTACACTAACATTCATGAGTCCCACAAAATTGATCAGAAGATGCCAACTGCAAAAATGTTTGCAGATATTACTTTATATAAAATTTTAAAAATTAGATTATAAGAACTGTGGCAAATTAAAAATGACCACCATTTTTTGCTATTCCTCCCACTGAAAAATGAAGTCTAATTCCTTTGGCTTGAATCCATTCTGGTCTTGGTGATCAGCCTGACCAATACAAGGGGATGTCTAAGGTTAGGTTGTAAGAAGCTTGAAACTTCTGCCCAAGCCTCTTGAAGTCGCCTCTCTAGGAAATCTCAGCTGCCATTTAAGAAATCCAACTGCCTTCAGACCGCAATGCTAGAAAGGACACGTACACACACTCTGGTAGATAGTTCCAGCTAAGCCCTGCCTTCCAGCCATCCACACCAAAGTGTAAGCAAGACCTATAAGTGAAGCTATCTTTGGATCCAGTCTGCCAGCTGAATGGCACTGAGTGACCTCCATCAATGCTACACGGAAAAGAATCACCCTGATGTGCCTTGACTGAATTCCTAATTCACAAATTTGTAAGATACAATAAAATGGTTGTTTTAAGCCATAAGTTTTAGGGTAGTTTGTTATGCAGTAGTAGGTAACTGAAACAAATACACATGTAGATGGTAAAACTAAAAAATAATCCAGCCTAGACAACATAGTGAGATACCATCCCTACAAAAAATTAAAAATTAAAAATTATGGTCAGGTTGTAATTCCAGCACTTTGGGAGGCTACAGTGGGCAGATCACCTAAGGTCAGGAGTTCAAGACCAGCCTGGCCAACATGGTGAAATCCTGACTCTATTAAAAATACAAAATTAGCCAGCGTGCGTCTTTAATCCCAGCTACTCAGGAGGCTGGGGCAGGAACATCACTTGAACCCAGGAGGTGGAGGCTGCAGTGAGCTGAGGTTGCGTCACTACACTCCAACCTGGGCAAAAATAGTGACACTCCGTCTCAAAGAAACAAATTAGCTGGTATGGTGGCATGTACCTGCAGTCCCAGCTACTCAGGAGGCTGAGGTCAGAGGATCTCTTCAGCCCAGGAGGTCAAGGCTGCAGTGAGCAGTGATCAGGCCACCATACTCCAGCCTGGGCAACAGAGTGAGACCCTCTCTCTCAAATTTAAAAAAAGGTAAGATAAAGGCCAGAAGTTACCTCTGGATAGAGGGAAAGGGATGTGATCTGTGAGAGGTACATGGACGGCTTCTAAGGAACTAGCAATATTCTCTTTATTAACCTGGAGAGTGGTTAACCTGGAAGGGTATTTCCATCAAAATTGCTATTTAAAATAAGTGTGTTTTATGCATTCTTATATATATATATATATATATATTTAATTTTTCATAGATTAAAAAAAAACATACCATAGCATATTAAGACAAAGTACGTACCTCTAAATAACATGGAGAACAATACTGAGATGTAAAAAAAAAATCCCACTCTCAATCGTGTATCTGCACATAATTCCTTGCTGTTTATAGCATCTTGATATTTCTAAATCATAATAACAGATTAAGTATGATAATAAGGTGCTAATCTAGCACCTTGAAATGAGAAAGCAAAAGGTTTCCCTAACAAGTCAATGCCAAATAAAGTGAGAGACCATCACTACCTAAATAGCTGATTTTTTCAAACATAAATGTCCATAATGCAAACTCTTTTCAGTTAAGACGGTGTTTTGGACTAAATATCTGTGTCCTCCCAAGTCATCACTGAAGGGCTCATCTCTCAATGTGCTGACATTTGGAGACAGGGTCTTGGGAGTTAATTATGATTAGATCAGGTCATGAGGGTGGTGGGGTCCTCATGATGAAATCAGTTCCCTTACAAAAAATGATATGAGAGTGTGTATTTTCTTCCTCTATGTACAAAAAGCAGTCGTCTGAGCAAGCAGAGAGATTGACAGCCACCTACAAACCAAGAGAAGAGACCTCAGGATGAAATCTACCACGCCAAAACAATGAGAAATAAATTTCTCCGTTTGGGCCACTCGGTCTATGGTATTTTTTTTAAATGGCTGCCCAAGGTGACTAAGATAATCAGTAACAGTAAATGACCTCCATGTGACTTCCTATAAAACAGCAGAGTTGAAATCTTAACAGCCTAATATGCTATTTATTGTCAACTAAATTTACTTCTTAATTATAAGCATTTGTGAAACTCATAACTTCCTTCCAAAACCATATTAAACTTTGACATTAGATAAAGAATTCTAGGCCAGGCGTGGTGGCATATGCCTGTAATTCCAGCCCTGTGGGAGGCTGAGACGGGCAGATCACTTGGGCCTAGGCGTTTGAAACCAGCCTCGGCAACATGGTGAAACCTCCTCTCTACAAAAAATACAAAAATTAGCCGAGCATGGTAGCGCATGCCTGTAGTGCCAGCTACTCAGGAGGCTGAGGCAGGAGAATTGCTTGAACCCAGGAGGCAGAAGCTGCAGTGAGCTGAGATCACCACTGTACTCCATCCCTGGGGTAACAGAATGAGACTCTGTCCCCTCAAAAAAACCAAAAATCCTGTGTGCCACAAAAGTTTTATTAATACATTTAAAATCCTAGAGTTTAGTAAGAATTATAGTTTAAAAATCTTTTTAACTAAAATCCTAGTATTTTTTAAATGAATTAATTTATTTATTTTTGAGACAGAGTCTCACTCTGTTGCCAGGCTGGAGTGCAGTGGTGCGATCTTGGCTCACTGCAACCTCCAACTCTCGGTTCAAATGATTCTCCTGCCTCAGCCTCCAGAGTAGCTGGGATTACAGGCACACGCCACCACTCCCAGCTAATTTTTGTATTTTTAGTAGAGACAGAGACAGGGTTTCATTATGTTGGCCAGGCTGGTCTCCATCTTCTGACCTCAGGTGATCTCCTGCCTCGGCCTCCCAAAGCACTGGGATAACAGGCGTGAACCACTACGCCTGGCCCCTATGCCAGTAAAAAATAAAAAAAGTAAAAAATAGTAATGTTTTACACATTTTACTATTAATTCAATTTGCAGTGATAATTACTAACTAAAACAGGAGTAACCAATGTGTGTAAAAGGTTTATATTCACTTTGCACAATTCTAATAAGTTTATTGGTAAACAAATGAACATGAAGCTGAATTTACCAAAAAAATGAAATGCAAACAATCCCTTTCAACCAGCATTTTCTGGCAAACAGGGTCAAAAAGTAGCAAAAAAGGAAAATCTTAATCAGGTGCCAACATCAAAACAAACCTTTAAAAAATGTATACAGGATACAATTATAGTTAACAATGTTCATGTAATGCATGGTCCTCACTTTGAAACAATCTGTCTCAAGCAGTGAATAAAACCAAGTTATTAAATGGCTTTTCAAGTGTTTTGATATCAGAAGAACTGTTTTTCAAAAAATGAAAAAAAAACTCAAAGAGTGCAAAGTAAACTGAGATTAATTAATTAACAGCATCAAGCGAAGACTCTCTTGAGATGCAGTGTCATTCAAGGTGGGGAGGGAAAAGACCTTTGGTTTTACCAGAAAACCTTTTGGCAGCTCTGTCTTTGACTCCTCCAATGTCCACACAATCACTAGTTGAAAATGCTAACTCCTTCAAGTGTGACTTGAGTACTATCTGACCCATGCTACCACCTCATGACTTTTCTCTCAGCCTCCCAGAGTTGTCTGCTCATTGGTATCACTTTTTTTTTTCTTTTTTTTGACACAGGCTGTTGCCCAGGCTGGGATGCAGTGGTGAGATCTCAGCTCACTGCAACCTCCACCTTCAAGTGATTCTCCTGCCTCAGCCTCCCGAACAGCTGGGATTACGGGTGCACACTACCATGCCCGGTTAATTTTTATATTTTTAGTAGAGACAGGGTTTCGTCATGTTGGCTAGGCTTGGTATCACTTTGACAACAGAATTTCTTACTCAATTAATCCTAAAGCAATCAGATATTCACTGTCCATGGAACAAAATTTGTAACACCATATAATACCATATACTGTTGCTTTATATCCAGAAGACAAAGAGTATCTTTTTTTAATAGTTCCTGTTAAAGCTTAAAAATAACCTCAAACTCATAAAATTAACTTCAGAATACACATAATAAATACTCTAGTTCGCATATGTAATTTATCATCCATTGTGGGATACTTTCAAGAGTGAAAAGGGCAATCAGAATTATGCAGAAACTACAGTCATCAATCAGGAAGACTATCGACCGATGGACTCTGAAATACATGAGCCGTCTATGGCGTGTCATCTGCCAATAAATGTATCAAGAGCTACACACACAATGCTGAACAAAGATGGCAAGATCTCTATTGAACTCATAGCCTCAATCGTGAGGGACAGTTACCATGAAAAGGCAAACAAGACAGACGACTAACAATGAAGTTTTGAGACCTACCCAGTCCATCAAGACTGACATGTTATTAATTTTGTCCCAATTACACAAGAGTGGGATCCAGTAAACCCTTAGAACAATGCCTGCTACACAAAACCACTACATAGGTGTTTATAAAATCAAGAGATCAAAAGCACTTATAGTGAGTTCATAGAAAAGAATGGCAGGAAGAACAACATTGACAATGGCCTACTAAAGACTAAGCATTGGCTACTTTTTTGGGCTATAGTTTTAGAAACTATAACTACATCAAAGCAAGTAATCGAACACTTCATCCAGAACCATGTGGGTCTTTTTTGAGAAAACCACCCAGTATTTGAGGGAAGAGGGAGAACTGGCTTATTGATAAGCTGTGCAAATTCTTATCTGCAGTATGACAGGCACTAACTCAAAGCAGACAGGTATAAAAAGGGCATGGTTTATCCTCAAATACAGAGGACAATGACACTTACATATCATTGTGAAGAAACAGTGACTATTTTCTCACCCATAAGAAGAGATCTGTACTAGTCCTAACAGGAAAGCCTGCATACCCTCCAGCTGGGAGGGGTCAAAAGTGATCCTATTACATCATTTGGAACTCATCCAAACTACATGATTTTGGAAACATAACCTGTATCAGTCTGAACATGTGTAGAGGAAAAACAGAAACATCTGTATTTGGACAACTCTTTACCAGTTTTTTTAAATCTTAAAAAAAAAAAAAAAAAAGTAGTTATCCAGGAGAGGCCAGGTGTGGTGGCTCACGCCTGTAAACCCAGCATTTTGGGAGGCTGAAGTGAGCAGACTGCTTGAGTCCAGGAGTTTGATGCCAGCCTGGGCAACATGACAAGACCCCATCTCTACTAAAAACACAAAAATTAGCCAGGTGTGGTGGCACACTCTTGTAATCCCAGCTATTCAGGAGGCTGAGGTGGAGAATCATCTAAATCCAGAGGATTGAGGCCGCAGTGAGTCTAGATCATGCTATTGCACTCCAGCCTGGGCAACCAGAATGAGAGCCTGTCAATCAATCCATCAATCAATCAATCAATCGTTATCCAGGAGAGCTCGGGAAATTTTAACTGTGACCCTAACACTGGTAAGAATTGGTTCCAGGCAGGGTCTCTAGGAATCTCCATTTATTTAGCTCATTTTAAACCTCAGCACTTGGCTATTCTAACACACTTTCTTATTTTACATGAACTAAGGTGTACCAAATTCTGTTCCACTCTTCCTCACACCATTCACTATTTTAATACCTTTTACGACACAGAAAACCCTCTTCTCTGACAGCTATACAGTGCTCTGGTCTGGTTTTGCTTGCATGCAGTTTTAAAAGGTTTCTGGCCGGGCACAGTGGCTCGCGCCTATAATCCCAGCACTTTGGGAAGCTGAGGCAGGCGGATAACTTCAGGTCGATAGTTCAAAACCCTGTCTCTACAAAAATTAGCCAGGTGTGGTGGTGCATGCCTGTAATCCCAGCTGCTGGGGAGGCTGAGGGAGGAGTATCATTTGAACCCCGGAGGTGGAGGTGGAGGCTGCAGTGAGTTGAGATAGCGCCACTGCACCACTCCAGCCTGGGTGACAGAGCGAGATCCCACCTCAAAAAAAAAAAAAAAAAAAAAAGGTTTGCTTCCTTTTCACCCAACACAACAGATTTTCCCACGTAACCACTTTTTACCTAAACAAGGACGAGATTGCTGAAAAGGACACCTGGAGAAATTCAACTTGAGATAAAAAACAATAAGGGGTCCTAACACATCTCAGCCATCATCTATGGGTGAATTTTTTTTTTTTTTTGGAGACAGAGTCTCGCTCTGTCGCCCAGGCTGGAATGCAATGGTGCAATCTTGGCTCACTGCAACCTCCGCCTCCCGGGTTCAAGAGATTCTCATGCCTCAGCCTCCCGAGCAGCTGGGATTACAGGCACCCACCATCATGCACGGCTAATTTTTGTGTTTTGGAGAGACAGGGTTTCACGATGTTGGTCAGGCTAGTCTTGAATTCCTAACCTCGTGATCCACCTACCTCAGCCTCCCAAAGTGCTGGTATTACAGGTGTGAGCCACTGCATCTGGCCCGGATGAATGTATTTTAACCTAAACCCAGCCTTCACGAAATTCTAACTCATTCTCTAAAAATGCTTACTTGACCATATGATAGTATATAGAAAAAAAAAATATTCTATGACATCAACAATGGTCTATTAAGGACTGAACGCAGGCTACTCTTTTGAGTTCTCTATTAAATGAACACCACTTGCCAGGGAAAAACTGAGACAAAACCCAGTTAAATACATCTCAGGGTTAACCTATGCAGTATACTGCATATTTACAATTACTGAATCAATTTAGATATGTATAAACGTTTTCCTATCACCATCTATACTGATGAGAGAAACAAAGAGACAGCGTCAGGAAAGTGGGGAGGGGACACAGGGTTTGGGGCGAGGGAAGCAAAGAGGGAGGGAGGGAGGTAAGAAAGGAAGAGAGGGAGAGGCAAAGGAAGAGAGGGAGAGGCCAATAATTCTATAAGGCTGTTCTACTTTAAAGCCCTAATTTTAAAAGCTGTGTATATTAACTAGACAAAGAACTTGGAAATGGCATATGAACAGATAGGACTACCTCCCTTATCATACGTAAGAATAGGAATTATGTCTCCAGTCTCTCTGACCAGAATCCAGACCTTCTTAACAAAATTCTGTCCAATCAATGCTAACTACTCTGGTGTCACAGTCTATAATTCTCCCTTTAAGAAAATCTAACACACAAAAAGGTAAGCTAGCAAAACTGATACTGATAAGGACAAATATAACTGAAGTAAGCACTTGCTTGTTAAAAGCACTTAAGGATTGTATTAGTTCATTTTCACAGTCCTGATAAAGACATACCTGAGACTCAGAAGAAAAAGAGGTTTAACTGGACTTACAGTTCCACGTGGCTGGGAAGGCCTCAGAATCATGGTGGAAGGTGAGACGCACTTCTTACATGATGGCGGCAAGAGAGAAATGAAGAAGCGGCAAAAGGAGAAACCCCTGATAAACCCATCAGATCTCGTGAGACTTATTCAGTATCACGAGAATAGTACAGGAAAGACCAGCCCCCATGATTAAATTACCTCCCCCCCGGGGTCTCTCCCACAATACATGGGAATTCTGGGAGATACAACTCAAGTTGAGATTTCAGTGGGGACACAGCCAAATCATATCATGCCGCCGTTGGCCCCTCCAAATCTCATGTCCTCACATTTCAAAACCAATCATGCCTTCCCAACAGTTCCCCCAAAGTCTTAATTCATTTCAGCATTAACCCAAAAGCCTACAGTCCAAAGTCTCACCTGAGACAAGGCAAGTCCCTTCCACCTATGGGCCTGTAAAATCAAAAGCAAGCTAGTTACTTCCTAGATACAATGGGGGTATAGGTATTGGGTAAATACAGCTGTTCCAAATGGAAGGAATTGGCCAAAACAAAGGGGTTACAGGGCCCACGTGAGTCTGAAATCCAGTGGGAGAGTCACATTTTAAAGCTCCAAAATGATCTCCTGTTACTCCAGGTCTCACTGACATAAGAGAGATGGATTCCCATAGTCTTGGGCGGCTCCACCCCTGTGGCCTTACAGGGTACAGCCTCCCTCCTGGCTGCTTTCACAGTCTGGCACTGAGTGTCTGCAGCTTTTCCAAGAGCACGACGCAAGCTGTCAGTGGATCTACCATTCTGGGGTCTGGAGGATGGTGGCCCTCTTCTCACAGCTCCACTAGGAAGTGCCCCAGTGTGGATTCTGTGTGGGGGCTCCAACCCCACAGTTCCCTTCTGCACTGCCCTGGCAGAGGTTCTCCATCAGGGCCCCGCCCCTGCAGCAAACTTTTGCCTGTACATCCAGGCATTTCCATACATTTGAAACCTAGGCAGAGGTTCCCAAACCTGAATTCTTGACTTCTGTGCAACTGCACACTCAACACCAAGTGGAAGCTGCCAAGGCTTGGGGCTTCCATCCTCTGAAGCCACAGCTTGAGCTGTACGTTGGCCCCTTTCAGCTACAGCTGGAGTGGCTGAGACACAGAGCACCAAGTCCCTAGAGTGCACACAGCAGGGTGACCCTGGCCCAGCCTACAAAACCACTTTTTCCTCCTGGGCCTCCAGGCCTGTGATGGGACTGGCTGCCGTGAAGGTCTCTGACATGGCCTGGAGACATCTTCCCCGTGGTCTTGGGGATTAACATTAGTTTCCTTGCTACTTATGCAAATTTCTGCAACTCTCTTGAATTTCTCCTCAGAAAATGGGTTTTTATTTTCTACTGCATTGTCAGGCTGCAAATTTTCTGAACTTTTATGCTCTGCTTCCTTTATAAAACTAAATACTTTTAACAGCACCCAAGTCACCTTTTGAATGCTTTGCTGCTTAGAAATTTCTTTGGCCAGATACCTAAATCATCTCTCTCAAGTTCAAAGTTCCACAAATCTCTAGGAAAAGGGCAAACTGTCACCAGTCCTTTTGCTAAAATGTAACAAGAGTCACCCCTGCTCCAGTTCCCAACAAGTTCCTCATTTCCATCTGAGACCACCTCAGCCTGGACCTTACTGTTCACATCACTATCAGTACTTTTGTCAGAGCCATTCAACAAGTCTCTAGGAAATTCCAAACTTTCCCACATTTTCTTGTCTTCTTCTGAGTCTTCCAAACTGTTCCAACCTCTGTTACCCAGTTCCAAAGTCACTTCCACATTTTTGGGTATCTTTTCAGCAATGCCCCACTCTACTGATACCAATGTACTGCATTAGTTCATTTTCATGCTACTGATAAAGACATACCCAAGACTGGGAAGAAAAAGAGGTTTAATTGGACTTACAGTTCCACATGGCTGGGGAGGCCTCAGAATCATGACGGGCAGCGAGAGGCACTTCTTACAAGGCAGGGGCAAGAGAGAAATGAGGAGGAAGCAAAAGCGGAAACCCCTGATAAACTCGTTATATCTCATGGGACTTATTCACTATCACCAGAATAGCATGGGAAACACTGGCTCCCATGATTCAACTACCTCCCCCTGGGTTCTTCCCACAACACGTGGGAATTCTGGGAGATAAAATTCAAGTTGAGATTTCAGTGGGAACATAGCCAAACCATATCAAGGATTCAGTAAAAAGTGACTTTGTAATGTTTAAATCAAATCATAAAAAATGGCTAATAGTCACTGTTTTGGGTTTAGAAAATTGGCAACTTTCTATAGTCAACTTGTAATAATAAGCTGGATTCAGAAAAATTCAGCTTACATATAACTTTTTAAAAACCTACTGCATACCTCTCTGCTCAGCCCAAGGAGGAAACTGATTATTCAGATTTCAGAGAAACAGACCTGGAGACTTTGGATTCAAACACATGACATAGCTGAGAGCAGGGATGAGGCCCCACACTGTCAAGCCCAAGAACACTGGTATTCAGTCCTAACCCCCATCACCACTGGTGCTCTCCAGACTGGCAGACTTTTAGCTAGAGATAGTGGCCGCTAAAAGAGGAAATTACTAAGACAGTGGCATTCAGGGGTCCCTGCAACTTCAGGGCTTGGCCCCTATTGTATTACTCTCCAATGAAGCCCACCTAGACAATGAAGGCATCAGCACAAAATATAAAAAGAAACAGTATAATATCCCAAGGAAGATATTACATTACTACATCCATAAAGTAAGAACAGCATGTTATTAAAAATAACAAACAAAAAATGAGCTCACAAAAGACTCACTGGAGATTAAGAACAATAAACAGGCCAGGCATGATATGGCTGACATCTGTAATCCCAGCACTTTGGGAGGCTGAGGTGGGCGGATCACTTGAGGTCAGGAGTTTGAGACCAGCCTGGCTAACATGGTAAATCCCCATCTCTACTAAAAATATAAAAAAATTAGCCAGGCACGGTGGCAGGTGCCTGTAATCCCAGCTACTCAGGAGGCTGAAGGAGGAGAATCACTTGAACCCAGGAGGCGGAGGCTGCAGTGAGCCGAAATTGTGCCACTGCACTCCAGCCTGGGTGACAGTGCGAGGCTCTGTCTCAAAAAAAAGAATGAGAAATAGTTTTTTGGGGAAAAAAGAAAATCAGGCCAGGTGCACTGGCTCACATCTGTAACCCCAGCACTTTGGGAGGCCAAGGTGGGTGGATCATTTGAGCCCAGGAGTTTGACACCAGCCTGGGCAACATGGTAAAATACTGTCTCTAGAAAACATACACACACAAAAATTAGCCAGTCCCAGCTACTTGGGGAGGCTGAGGCAGGAGGATCACCTGAGGTTTAGACGTCGAGGCTGCAGTGAGCCCTGAGCGTGCCGCTGCATTCCAGCCTGGGCAACAGAGGAAGACCTTGGCTGTAAATCAATCAATAATCAATCAATCAATCAATCAATCTGGCTAGGCACCATAGCTTATCCCTGTAAGCCCAGTACTTTTGAAGGCAGACGCGGGCAGATCACATGAGCTCAGGAGTCTGAGACCAACCCTGGGAAACATGGTGAAACCCCATTTCTACCAAAAACACAAAAACTTAGCCAAGCATGGTGATGTGCATCTGTGGTCCATCTACTTAGGACACTGAGGAGGGAGGACTGCTTGAGCTCAGGGGGCAGAGGTTGCAGTAAGCTGAGATTGCACCACTGCACTACAGCCTGGGCAGCAGAGTGAGACCCCCCTCCACATCATCTCAGAAACAAAACAAAACAAAATCAACAGAAAAATTAAAAGTTAAATTTGAAGGGATCTCCCAGAAAACATAACAAAATGCTAAGTGAAAGAAAACAGTGGGATAAGATAAGAAAATAAAATAAGAGTTACTCTGACTAGCAAGAATTCCAGAAAAAAAGAAAAGATAAAACAGTCTGGAAGAAATTACCTGGGAACTAACAAAAGAAATGTCTTCCAGGACTGAAAGATCCCATGCCTGAAATTGTACGTTAGGGCAACTGTACTGCAAAATCTTGAGGGGCATCATCCATACTGAAGACCGAGTTTCTTTATATGAACTGATACATGACCAGGCATTGTTTACAATGAATTTTAAAAGAGCATATCAAAGGACATAATGAAATTTCAGACCCCCAATATAAAGAACAAAACACTAAAATCCCCAAGGAAAGCAAACACTCAACAAACTGGAAGCTAGAAGAAAATGGAGTGCTGGGCACAGCAGCTCACTCCTGTAATCCCAGCACTTTGGGAGGCCAAGGCGGGCAGATCACTTGAGGTCAGGAGTTCAAGACCAGCCTGGCCAACATGGTGAAACCCTGTCTCTACCAAAAATACAAAAATTAGCTATGTGTGGTGGCACACGCCAGTAGTCCCAGCTACTCGGGAGGCTAAGGCAGGAGAATCGCTTGAAACTGGGAGGTAGAGGTTGCGATGAGCTGAGATCGCACCCCTGCGCTCCAGACTGGGCGACAGAGCAAGACTGTCTCAAAAACAAACAAACAAACAATAAAAAGAAAATGGAGTAATGCCATCAAAATTTCAAGAGAAAATAACCTTAAATGCTACAACCAAACTGCCCACTAAATGTTAACAGAGAAAGATAGTTTTAGACACAAGAGATCTCAACACAGCTACCTCCCATGTACCCGTTTCCTCTGCAAATTTCTAGGGGATGAACTCAAAGAGTGAGCAAATAAAGAAAGAAAAATAGAGTATCCAACCCATAAGAGTGATCCAGAGACTCCCTAGGATGAAAACCAAGGAACATCCTAATATGACAACTCCGAAGCAACAAGTCTAGCACAGAGCAGGAAGACAAAGGACTCTGAGGATACCTCCAAGGTGGGCAAAAAGCAACAGAAATAAAAACAAAAAATCATGGCAATTAACAACTGGTCAGGCAAGGAAATACAGAAGTTTCCAGAAAATCATAGTACATTATATGACTCAGCTGAAGGTACAACATGAATTGTCATATTGTAAACACATTTAACAAAACAATTATAGGCATTATAATGGGATGATTAAGAAAAGAAGGATTTTGAGGGGTGATGAAAATTCAAGAAAGAGCAATGTAACATATTTTATAAATATGGAAATTTTAAAAGTACCTGGGGAAAAAACACCTAAAAGGAGTGGAAAGTGTTTGCCTCTGCAGAAGGCAAGTCAGAGATAAAGAAAAGAGGGTCACTGCTGTTTTTCTCTTTTTTTTTTTTTTTGAGGGAAGTCTCTCTCTCGTCCCCCAGGCTGGAGTGCAATGGCTCGATCTCGACTCACTGCAACCTCCGCCTCCCAGGTTCAAATGATTATCCTGCCTCTGCTTCCCAAGTAGCTGGGAATTAAGGCACCTGCCACCAGACCTGGCTACTTTTTGTATTTTTTAGTACAGATAGGGTTTCACCATGTTAGCCAGGCTGGTCTCGAACTCCTGAACTCAGGTGATCTGCCCGCCTTGGCCTCCCAAAGTGCTGGGATTACAAGCATGAGCCACTGTGCCCAGTCTGCTCTTTTTTCTTTATAAACCTTACAGTATTAAGGGATTTTCTAAATCAATGTACAGGTTACTTCCCTAAAAATTAAATTTCAAAACATATGTTTATACACAGACTATGAAAACAAGGTCCTTCGAACACCTCTCATTGGCAGAAATCTGGTGCTTCCTTCCCTTTCTCTCTTTTTTTTTCCCCCTTCCCTTTTTTTTGAGACAGAGTCTGGCTCTGTCACCCAGGCTGGAGTGCAGTGGCGTGATCTTGGCTCAATGCAACCTCTGCCTCCTGGGTTCAAACGATTCTCATGCCTCAGCCTCCCAAAAGGAGTAGCTGGGATTACAGGCATGTGCTACCATGCCCAGCTATTTTTTTTTTCTCCTTCTATTTTTAGTAGAGACCGGTTTTTACTGTTGGCCAGGCTGGTCTTGAACTCCTGGCCTCAAGTTATCTGCCCGCCTCAGCCTCCCAAAAGGCTAGGATCACAGGCATGAGCCCCCGCACCAGGCCCCCTTTCTCTTTTCCTGAATTTTCTGATTCTGTCTAATAAATGTTAGTTTTATAATAAAAACCATGTGCCTGGCCAGGTGTGGTGGTTCACGCCTAAGGCTCACTTGAGTCCAGGAGTTTGAGACCAGCCTGGGCAACATAGTGAAACCCTGTCTCTACAAAAAAATTTAAAAATTAGCCAGGCATGGTTGTGGATGCCTATAGTCCCAGCTTAAGAGGCTGGGTGGAGGATTACACAAGCCTGGGAGGTAGAAGCTGCTGTGGGCAGCGATCATGCCACTGCACTCCAGGTCTGGGTGACAGAGTAAGACTCAGTCTCAAAAAAAACCAAACAAATACAAAAAAATCATATACCTTATAAAACAAATGCAGAAAATCAGAGGCAGCAGCCCCTCACTTATCCTCAGGGGAAATGTCCCAAACCCCACAGTGGATACTTGAAACAGTGGATAGTACCAAACCCTATATCCTATATATACACTACGGTCTTTGGATCTGACAACTGAGGTGGCTACTAAGTGACCAGTGGGGTGGTGGGGTGGGAGGTAGCATAGACAGTGTGGATGCATTGGCCAAAGAGAGGATTCACATCCCAGACTGGACAGCACAAGATTGCAGGATTGCATCATGCTACTCAGAACATTGCAATTTAAAGCTTATGGTTTTTTGTTTTTGGCTTTTTTTGAGACAAGGTCTCACTCCCATTGCACAGGCTGGGCTGAAGTGCAGTGGCACAATCACTGCAGCCGTGACTTCCCAGGCTCAGGTGATTCTTTCACCTCAGCCTCCTGAGTAGCTGGGACTACAGGCAGTGCCACCATGCTTGGCTAATTTTTGTATTTTTAGTAGAAACGAGATCCTGTTACGTTGCCCAGGCTGGTCGTGAACTCCTGGGCTCAACTGATGTGCCCACCTCAGCCTCTCAAAGTGCTGGGATTACAGATGTGAGCTACCACACCTGGCCATGAATTATTTCTGGAATTCTCCATTTTAATATTTTTACACCACAGTTAATGGCAGGTAACTGAAACTTTGGAAAGGAAACTCATGGATGGTGGGGAGGGACTACCGTACATGAAGAAGTAACAGTGAGGGAGGACTGTTTTATAAATATAAAACAAAAGAACCCCCATATCTATTTCCATATACAGGAAAAAAAAAATCCACATCTTGTTTCACCTCCTAGGTGGTAAGGTGTGTACTTCTTATCCCAAAAGCCTGCTCCGTATTACAGTCAGTTCAGGATATACTACAAGTTGAATTTCAAGCAACTTTTATATACTACATTCCATTTTGTCGAAGCACTTTAACAAACACACTATCTTTACTCCAAATCCCAAATCAAATCTGCAGCAATTTTCATGCAAATATCAACTCTCTAAACATACTTACTGGCCAAATAAATACCTTACTTTAAAAACAAAAATCCTCCTCCCTTTAGGTTAAGTAAGCAACTGCAAGAAGAGAAAGGAAGCAGCTTTTAATAAAATGTCCCCTCACCCACCCCCAACTGAGAATCCTGCTGAAGAATTTGATAGTCTGAGAATTCTGCTGAACAATTTGATAGTCAAGTGACTAACATCCCATAAACAGATAAGAGACACAAATTAAAGTGACAGCAAATGAAGTAATGGCACTCACCACAAATACAGCACTGAAAACATTTGGTGGAAGAAAACCCAAATAATAGATACTGCCATTTGCATTATTTTATTAATTTGCAACATCATTTAAAGAAACAACAGACTATCACTTGGTGTGTTTAAAAATTATGATTCTTATCATGCTAGGAGCAAAATGAGGATTAAATACCGACCATTTTCCTTGTCTAGAATATTAAAGAGGGGAGGGGGAAGACTGCTGTGATTTAAACCAAACTTCTTTGTTTGCATTTAGAAGGGGTCAAGCCCTACGTAAATAAAAGTGCTTCCACGGTGGCAATACTTGTTCCCAGGAAACTTGGTGCTACAGCACTTGAGCAACCAGAACCATGAAGCAATTCTTCTTCATAGAAACGGCAATGTCCCTTTCATGGCTTGAAGTTCTGATTAATCCTAGAATCAGAAGCCCTTTTTGTCAGAAGTGCATCACTTAGTAACCACAGTTATAGAACGACACAGCTCTTTAAGACCTCCCTTTATACAATGCTACTCAGCTATTATTAAAAACTTTCAAGCCACAATTAATGGCTAAATTATGCTATTACAGAGAGTAGCAAATTAAGTCTGAATAATCTTAAATCTTAGCAACTGATTTTTAAAATGACTTCACTTTGATTGGTCCTAAGCCTAAATTTCAATATACATTTTCGCAACAAAAAGGTTTAGCATTTACCTCCCCTCAAAGCCTTAAGGTACAAGGCAATGCAGAGTCATGATAGCATGAGTATTTTAAGCTGCAAATTCCCATTATTTTTCTAACTACAAGGTAAAATATTTCTCTACGTAACTAAAGAGGACCGATCTTAGGGTTGTAAAAACCTGGGTTTTTTTGGGGTTGTTTTCCCCCCAAGTTTCAACTATTTAAATGCTACCTAGATGTTTTGGTTTTTATAATGGCTAAGATAAAGCTTTAGGACAGGGTATTTTTTTTAATGTGACTTTAAAAAGAAAATTAGCCTACCATCTTGCAGTCAATTGTGTCTGCTACATTTAAACTTCGAGATATTTCTTAGTTCTAGAAAGAAGTTCTAGTGAACTTCTTTCTCAGTTCACACTAAAAAGATTCCATTACTTTTCCCAGGCAATATGTTAATCTCTATGTTCTATTTACTCTGTCACATCTACTATTTTCCAACTGTTTTTCTTCTGCCACCAGTGAATACGGTTTCTCCAGGGTTTTCTCCCTAAATCACTGTGGCACTGTGTGCCTTTCTTCCCCGTGATGCCCACCCACTGAGCAGAAGTAAGCTCTCCCCCACCCCCCAGAGCTGAGGGCGTACTTTCATCTTCTCTCTCCACTCAGCCTCAACAGCAAGACAAACACCCAGAGACTGGCCTTCCCTCAAATAGGGAAATACTTTGTGATTGCAATTTGAACTGGCTTTTTGTTTGTGTATACATGTGCACGTGTGCAACTTAACATTTAATGGCAAAATTACAAGCTTTTCAGTTTTAAAGGGAAATTGGGTTATACTTGATACAGAAAGAAACAGCATAGCCTTATTCTTCATGAAACTTCCTTTTTAAAACATCTAATCTTTATCACAAAGATACATTCTATATGTTCTGAATACACTGTATACATATCAGGTACACTGTATACGATAACAACATACACTGTATGTGGTTTTTTTTTTTTTTTTTTTTTGAGAGAGAGTCTGGCTCTGTTGCCCAGGCTGGTGTGGAGTGACTCAATCTCAACTCACTGCAGCCTCCACCTGCCAGGTTCAAGCAATTCTCCTGCCTCAGCCTCCTGAGTAGCTGGGACTACAGGTGTGCGCCAACACGCCTGGCTAATTTTTGTGTTTTTAGTAGAGACGGGGCAGGGGAATCACTTGAACCCAGGAGGCAGAGGTTGCAGTGAGTCAAGATCGCGCCACTGCACTCCAGCCTGGGCGACAGAGCAAGACTGTCTCCAAAAAGAAAAACAAAAAAAGAAACAAAGAAAGAATCAGCCTATAGATAGCAATCAATTATATCTACAGGGCAAATTAATATTGGAAGATGGGTAAGCTGTATGCCACACAATGTCAAAAATCTCTGAAAAACATATCCTTTTAAAATTGTATACCAACATGCTCAATATAACTTAATCAAATCACAGCCACAAAAAACCCTGAATCTTCACAGACTAAAAACATTGTGGCCAGTTATTCAGAAAATGATAAACAATGGAAATGAAACAAAACTATCCTTTAAAAATTATTAGAACATTATTAAAACAATGCAAATGTACAAACTTTTAAAATCACTGATCCAGGTTCCTTAAATCAAATTATAAGGTCCTACATGGTACATTATATATACGGACACATGTCTTTGAACATGGTAATAGTTACAAGGCATCAGAGTCAATATCATAAACTTGCAAGTAAAAACACTCCTTGAAACCAGAGATATTATAGAATACTGATTCAGGAAGTTATTCAGCAGCTTATAAAGAAATAGGAAGTTGTTGACCAACTACTTGAAGAACTATTTCCTGTAGGAAAACCATAAGACAGCTGAAGAAGGTAATAACTCTCAGAGTCATAAAGACAATGAATTCTTTTAAAATGAAAGCTCAATGCAATGGTAAAGAAATTGGTTTTGAATAGTAAATGCCAATAGAACAAACATTATATGGCTAAGCCTTGTTTACATACTTCACATTCATCCCAGAGCTTGAAAACAAGCCACTGATAAATGTAGCTAGCACCATACTTCCACCACATCACTTGCCAAAATAAGATACGAGTCTTCTCCACAAGATCTCACTGACCTAAGGAGGGCTTTAAAATGACCAATGATTGCCTGCTTATAATCTTTCAGTAATCATGCTGCCTGGAAACTAGACGATAGGCCAACTAACTTCAAAAACTCAATCATCTATGGTCACAAGGCAACAACTGGGTAGTTTCTTAAGTTAACATTTCTAAGTTTTTTCTCAAATTACATTGCCTTTCCTGTCTGGACCATTTATAGTCAGGTTCTTCATGCCAAATATAAATCTCAGTAAGTTATAGACCTTGTAACTTAAAAGTCAGTTCCAACGAATATCTAAAAAGATGCATTAAAATAAAATGTTTCACTCTGGAAGTAAGTGTAAAACATGCAACTAATTTAAATCCTCATTCTACATCTGGTTGACAACAACAAACTTCTTTAGATACAAGAGGAAAGTATATAAATATTGATTACAAAGACAGCCCTATTTTAAAACATCAAAACTAGGATAAAAATGAACTTTTGACAACAGAAACTTGGCACCAAAAGCTTAGTTGATCATCATCTTTGACTAATGGTTAGGATATTAACCTCACTTATCTGTTCAGTACACAAAAAGAAGTTATAACAACTATACAGCCCATAACATCACGGAAGTAGCTAACTAGAGAAGGTGAAATAATCTTATTTCAAAACATTTCTCCAAATTGCATATTGTTCATAAAGCAGATACTCTTTATAATACAAAATTTTATAAGCCCACAGCATTCATCTTCCACATCCAAGGTTTAGGGGCCTGCACAGAATCCCTGACAGATACCAAGTAACCATGATTTTACCTACATTTATTGAGCAAGATTTACCTGTCCAGGAAAACTCTTCCAGTTCTGAAA
Source organism: Theropithecus gelada (assembly GCF_003255815.1). Lineage (NCBI taxonomy): Eukaryota > Metazoa > Chordata > Mammalia > Primates > Cercopithecidae > Theropithecus > Theropithecus gelada. The sequence goes on along the minus strand of NC_037682.1, from coordinate 94,036,142 downwards.
AGTTTTATATAAGAAAATTCTTCCAAGGAATCAAAATTCCTCACATTTCTTATATAATAAGGACTAATCTTACTCTCATATGAAAGTTCCCCAGAAACACTGAAACAACAATCATGTCTTATCTCTCCTCCTCCCAGTTTTTTCTTTTCCAGGTAAGTATCTCTCTACCCTTGCAACCTTTTCTCATATGACATAATTTGAGATTTATTTTGGCCTGGTTTATCATCCTTACAGGCCCATAGGTGACAGGTGTGAACTGAGGTGACTGGGGCTGGAAAGTATATACCCTTCATTAATCCATCTACATATATCAATACCTTTAAGACAAACATTTCTTCACAAAGGAAGAATCACTGGAAATGTTGAAAAATGAATAGTCATTCCTTAGCATCTGTGGTTAAGGATTGGTTCCAGGACCTCCTACACGTACTAAAATCCACAGACACTCTGGTCTTTCACAGAAAGTGGCATAATATTTGCATATAACCTATACATATTCTCCCATATACTTTATATCATCTCTAGATTACTTATAATAATACAATGTAAATGCGATATAAATAGTTGTTACATTATTTAGGAAATAACGACAAGGAAAAAAGTTTGTACATTAGTCAACAAAGATGTAATTTTTTTTTCTGAATATTTTCAATCAGAGATTGGTTGAATCCATGAATACTGAACCCACAGATACGGAAGGCCAACTGTATCTAGAATACTGATTTCAGCTCAAAAAAAAAGATCATTCATTCAAAATAATGAAACTGTAGGCAGATATCACCTACAAGCAATTATTACAAGATACAAAGAACTAACAAGAAGAGCATAAATGTTGCTCTTTAACCTTATACTTTTAGCCACAGCATCCACCAAAGAAAGAAGGCAAGCAGGCTATTAAGCTGTTTAAAAATCTCCCCAGGTCAGCATGTGACCCAGCAGGGAGAGGTTCAAAAAAGTGCAGCCTTTCTTTTTCTTCCTAACAACCTGGTTTGTTTCCACTCCCTTCCCCTTCAAGACACATCCTTCACAGCTAGCAGCTCTTTCAATCATTTACTTTGGATGTCTGCTTGAGAACAAATGATCTTGCTCATGCAGATGAGTTTGCCAGACTTGTGTGTACTTTCCAGTCTCAGGCCCTTTACTGTTCTGGTTGAAACCTGATCCTCTGAAATGGATACCAGGACACCAGAAAATGAATTTTAAAAAGAAGAAGAAAAACAAAAAGTTGCAGGAAAGGGGGCAAAAAAGAAACAAAACAAAACAAAACAAAATTACGAACTTTTCATGATCAAACTTTTTCCTCTGCTCTTTTGTAACTCTGTCATGAAATTTTCTATCTTACATTACAAAGCAGCAACCCACCCTGGAAGACAATCAATATAAAACACATATTAGGATTCACACAACAAAACATCCTTAATGGTATTACCTGATATGATAAATAAATGTCACACTTGCCTTAGGAGTAGACTGTCAAGACAGATCTGAATAAAAACTTACACTGTTTTTCACTTTATTATCTCAACTTGATTAAACACTATTAAGTGAGCTTTTTTAAAGACATCAATTTCGGTCTATAATAATTAGTTTTAGTCAACATTTTATATATACTTGATCCAAACAAGCCAGAAAAAAATTGAGGTCCTATCTGTAATTTCAAAATTAGAGGAGAGAAACTATTTAGATCTTTTCAGCCTAGTGCAATTTTGCCATTTTGTTAAACACAAAAAGACTGATAAAAAAATAAACAACCCAATGGTCATGTTTTTGTTTTCCCAGAGAGGAGGGTTTCTATTGTGAAGATCTACTAGCTTGAAAGAAGTTTGCCACTGAGAGACTGCGTATGAAACCTAAAAATTTATATTTCCCTTTACATTTTGGGGGGAAATATTGGTAAGTCACATCAAGCTTCAGTTGTAGTGCTTGTCATTTCACAATTTAAAATACTGTAAAATTAGACTCCCCAAAAAGCCCTACTTATTTTGTAGTTCTCCACCAATAAAATATTTATTTAAAAAGATACAAGTAGCACCACACGTACTTCATAAGATGCTGCTAGCCCTAATATTCTCAGAATTTGAAAATTTTCACGGTATTCTTTCTGTTTTGTGCTAGGCTAATTAACAGGTTTGGCACAAGCTCAAAATGAGAATAACCAAACTTCCACAAAAGAAAAGATTATAAAGAGGCTCAGAACCAAGACTCAGTAAAGCTCTCAAAATATTACCCATGCTAACAAAGGTATTTAGGTCATAGGTCATACCAAACTTAAACATATACATGGGAGATATAACAGAGCTCTAGAGCTTAACATAAATATTAAAAAAACATAAAAACAAATGATATTCTGTATCTTGACACCACTTTACTGTGTCTTCCAATACATATTTTTCTTAGATAACTGTCTCCCACCATTATTTTCACTTACTTTAAGAAGTATCTCTGACCAGAAGATGTCTTTGCCATCTCCCAACCTGCTGGCAGAGGTACATCATCAGGTATCTCAAAAGAAGACTGTCGAAGATGCTGAGCTGTGGGTGTAGCTGCTGGACCAGAGACTACTCCAGTGGGGGTCAGTGTCCCAGGAGAAACAGCTCCCAACTGCAGAGAAGCTGGAGAGGAATGAGCTCGAACATGCTGTGGAGTCAGGGCTCCTGCAGTGCCTGCATCAGTACTGGCCTATTAGGAATATTAAGATGAAAAATTAAAAAAGAAACACAACTTTTTAGAGAGTCCCTTTAAATTTCCCAGTCAGTGCTTAATTGCAGCCGAGTATCTAAGTGCCAAAGGAAAATTTCAACATTTAATATTCGACACTGGAGAACACAGGTTTTCAAACGGATACTTTTAATATTATATAATTTTAATATAAGTTTTATATTTGTACTTTTATTGATGAGCAGTCCATCTAATGAATTTCCACCTACTACACACCAGACATGTAAGGGCAACTAGTACTGAATGAATAAAACATTCCAAAAATAATAGTGAATTTTAAAACCTAATTTTTAAAAAGTCACTGCAGTTATGGGTGCTTTTCTAAGTTCTAAAATGTTCTAAGTATAAACACAACGCAAACAATATGCATTTTTTACTAGGTTTTAAGTAATTAATTTTTTTTCTAGGTCAAGCCCAAGAAAAAACAAGCCCTCGTCATTTTTTCCCACCATGATAAAATGCCATCAATAAAGAAATCATAACAAATTACACAATTTTTAATGAAAGCAACAAATTTGAACTGCCCAAATGTTCTTAAAAGCCATCTACAATGAACAAGATGAAAAAAACTCAACTATATCTTTGTATGTAGAAGATAATGAGGTTATCAGTCCAGTTATAACTTAAGAACTCACAGACATTCACAACTCTATACAAGCAGAAAAAATTCTGCATTCAGACCCCAAAGATCTGAGTTCCAGTCTAAGCTGGCTAGTGTGACACTGAACAAGTATGTTAACTTCCATATGCCTGTTTTCTCGTTTGTAACGTAGTTTTCAAGACAGAAAAATGGATGTATATAAAACTTATAGTCACCAGTTTGTGTTGTGAACAATAGTATTCACAACCTACATTCTACTATTCACAATCTTGCATAGTTTTTAAAATGTGTTTAATTAGAATTAAGAGTTTGATTATCAAAAAGTTAGAATTTCCTAGATCCACAAAGGTAAGGAAACCGGAAGGACTCAGTAGAGTCATTAATGCCTTAAAGTGATATACCTTTCTGAGTGTCCCATCAGAATAAGTATGATTTAGAAAATCACTAGCAGAAATAAAAGTCCAATTTACAGATGAGCAACACTTAGTTAAAAACTTATTAAAAACAAAACTATAATAGTTTATGAATTTTAGAACTGCTGGATATAAATTCTTGTAAAAATTATCTACTAGAAGAAAAAGTACAGTTTCCAGTTGTGACTCTTTGTCACAAAATGGGGGATCCAATCTATGTGTAGTATACTTTGAAAAAATACCGTGTAGTCTGCAGGGTGCATGCCAACACACATTTACTTACAATGAGTCCATAAACCAACTTCCAGGGGTAAGAAAAAAAGCATACCTAAGTCTATTTCTGACAAATTGAACTGTTTAGGCAAGCAGCTAAATTGTTTTTCCTTCCTTCCTCCTCCTTAACCCGGGTTTTTGTCATCAGGTTAAGTGAGTTTTTCTGAGTTCCAAAACCCTGTGGTCTCTGACAGAAGAATATACAACAGGCCTGCAAATAGGAGAGAGAATGGGAGTGGGGGCGGTAACTCTTCTTTCCACTCAAGTTACAGCCCGAGTAGGCTAACTACATTGCAGTATTTGGAAAACCTATTAACTTTTGGGCAAAGTTCCTATGCTGAAGTTTAGCCTGAAGCAAGTTCTTTTAAAAAAAAAAAGAAGAAAAAAGAAAAGAAGGAAAAAGAGAGAACCCTACACTAAACAAAACCACTGGGACCTATCGGAATGTTAACACTCTCATTATAAATAGTTTCACTTCTATGCCGAATCAAGCTGGCAAAATAATCGAACGTTGTGTATGTGGAAAAGCAGCCATGTTCATAACCGCAATAAGAATTAAAAAGCAATGGCGATCCTAGAATTAGTCATCGCTTCCCAAACATTAACTTTTAATCACAGTTGAACTAGGCAGGACTTGGCCTATGAGTCAACCCGCAGTGTATTATCAAAGGCTTGTGTTAAAACCTCGGTACTGTAAAGCGCAACTCAGTTCCTGCGCAACGTACAGATGTGGCTAATTCAAAAGCTTTTCAGCCGACTGTAAATAATAGCCTACAATCGGGAAACCAACACGCAACCTACTAAGTCTGATAAGAGCGAGCCGACCCAAGTTCCAAGACACAAGGGAAGCGCAGGGGTGAAAGAACTCCATAAACAACTTCCAGGAAAGTCTGGGCAGGGGAAGCCCGAAACCTGTATTCAGAAATCGCCTAAGCCGCGAGGAAAATAAATGCTTACGGGAGGGGGAGGGGGAGGGGAAATGGGTAGGGGGGAGGGAAAGAAAGAGCAAAAAACTAAATGGACCGGTTCTACCCCCACCTCTAATCAACACTGGAAAACAAGAGAACAATTATTTGACTCCCCCAGGAGACTGAAGTGGACCGAGAGGCCGCAAAGGAAAGGGGCCCAGGGCTCAACTTCACAAACTCGGCCGCCGCTGGCAACTCACCCACACACAAATGCCAGAGGCCCCCCTCCCCCTTTCCCGGCCCGGCCCCGGCGGGAGCGAAGGTGCGGAGCGCGCGGAGGCGCGCGCATTGTGCAAGCCCACCGCGGCCCAGGCTCGGCTCTCCCCCACCCCCTTCCTTCCTCCCCACCCCTCCTCCACTCCCGCCAACCTCCCGGGAACCCCGGGAAGAAAGAAAGGAAGGAGGGAAAGCACGCCCCCCGGGGCCGCAACCGCAGAAAGAAACTCCGAAAGGAAAAACAAATCTCAGCCCCGGACTCTGGGAGGAGTGGGGAGCTGGTCACCGCGGCCGAGCGGACGACTCCAGTTCCTCCACTTCGCCGCGGGACCCCCACCCCAGCTAGAGCTCCCGCAACCCCCTCCCCTGGCCAGAGCTGGCGGCCGCGGCTCCCGAGCGCCCCCCCGGTCTGAGGCCCGCCCGACGGGGAAGCGGGGAGAGGGGCGACAAGGTTACCTGTCGGGAGTGGGATTTGGGCTCCGGCGGCTTGAAGAAGGAGTCGGGCAGCTTCCGGAGCCTCATAGGCACGGTCTGGGGCACGTTAGCCGTCTTGGGGTTCATGACGGCGTTGAAGAGCGCCTCCAGGTCGGTCTCCGAGTCCCCGCGGACGTGCACGATTTGATGCCCGGCGGGGGGTGCCTGCGGCGCCGCCTGGGTCGCCGCGGGTGCTGGCTGCCCGGGTCCGGACGGCTGGCCCTGCCCCTGGGGGGGCTGCGCAGGCGGCTGCCCTTGGCCCTGGGGGGCCGGTTGAGGCGGCGGCTGCTGCCCGGGATCCATGGCTTCTGCCTCCCCCGACGCGCACCCCCTAAACCAGGCGAGCGAGGGCTCCGCCCGGACGCCCCGGCTCCACAGGCCGAGGTGGAGAAGCGGCGACGGCTGCGGACCGGGCGGTGCTGGGCGGCGGGAGCGACGCTCTCCTCGCTCTCAGGGCCGGGGGGCTGCGCCGCGGACCCGCATCCCCCGCCCCGGCGCCTCCGCCCCCGCCCTGCGCCCCGGCTCCACTGGTCTGGCGGCTGCGCCTCGGGAGGGGCTGCGAGGGACTCGGACCTGCGGCGCCTGAGAACTTTTTCCCTCCAACTCCCTTGACGGAGGCCGGACAGCTCGTTGCCTTTCCCCTCCTCCCCCTTTCTCTTTTATTTCCTTTTCTTGTTCCTTCCTTCCTCCCTTTCTTTTCCCTGGCGGCGGCTGCGCCCGACTGAGACAGAAACTCGCCTCAGACGCCAAAACTAAAGTTGTGAGAAGCGCCCGCCCGCGCCGCCGCGGCCCCGCCTCCTCTCGGCTCTTCCTTCCTCTGCGCGCCCGCCCGCACCGCGGCCCGGCCGGCAGCGCAGGGAAACTTTTCGCTGCAAGTTGCTACATTCCTGCACACTCCCAGCCCTCCGCGCCTCTCCCGGTTGCACGTGACCCGCTCGCCCTGGTCCGGTCCGCCCTTCGCCCGCGCTCAGCCCGGCAGGGGCCCGGAGCGTGCCCCGTGTTCTACGCCGCGAACCACAAACGCTGGGTCCATTCCGGGGCCGAACTGTGGTCTCTGCGGAGAACGCGGCCGCCCTTGGCCGCAGGAAGTCCTTCCGCCCCGCTCGGCCCCTTTTCCCGGCCCGTGCTCGGGAAAGGCGCTTCCAGCTCGCCTGGACCTGCGAAAGGACCAAGGCCGAAAGAAGTGGAGAGAGGATGTGCGAACCCACCTCCTCCTCCCCGCGTTACCCCGGCTTGACCGAGCGGAGCGCCAGTGCGGGCTTAAAGCCGCCAGGATAGATGGGAGTTAAAATAGATACGGTGAGCCGGCACTGATGTTAATAAAGGTCCATTGTTTTCAGCATTAACTTTATTTTGTAATTCTGTTTCACTTATCTGTTAGTGTGCGAAAACTCACTTGAAAGGGTAAACGGTTACTGTAATTGAAGCTTTGAGACCAGGTCTGTGAGTCAGTGTAACTTAGTAAAAGAAACAAAAACACTACATTTTCTAAATAGTGAAATCACATCAACTGTTTTAGTACTCGAATTTGAAACATAGTCACTGGAAGCCTCAACCCAAAAAATGAGTGCTTCTTCAGGTACAAGCATTCATTCCTCTGTACCTGCCTTTCATCCTCAGGGAGCTGGGTGCCTACCCCTGCTATACCTGTGCCTGGCCCAAGGGTGGACTCCGTTAATGTGGACTGAATAAGAAATGAATGGGCAAGTAGGTCACCCCAGGTACCTGATGTACAAGGAGCCCATTGGATGCCACTCAAAAACAATGGAAATATGTTGTTTAAGTCATACACTCTGTTGTTTTTTTTTTTAAGCATCCTTGTTGAGATGTAATTCATATACCATACAGTTTTTGTAATATTTGTACATATTTGTATATTTAAGCAATTCAGTGGGGTTTTTTTGGTTTTGTTTTGTTTTAGTATAGTCATAGGATTGTGCAATGTCAGTCTAATTTTAAATGCACTAGCCCATTCTAAGGAAATCTGGCTTTCTTGTTTTAATGATTTTGTCTACAATGCTAGTGAAACAGAGGTATAAATAGGATTAAGCAAGGAAAAAGTCCGGTAGCAAAAACATAATCTCTTCCTCCAGCCAGAACATGCCCCAGAGAATTCTGAAGGATCTGTATCACTTGGTGTGGTAGGGCTCGGCCAAAGGAGCAGGCTTCAGACACTCAAAATTCTAACAGAAGATTCCAATCAACTACTCTGAACCCCCAGTTTCCTGTCTGAAGAAAAGGATCAGAGTAAATGACACCCATGACTAGTTCTTGGATTTGTTCCCACTCCTAAATGTCAAGTGCGTTTAACGACAAACTTGTAGGTTCTGGAGTTACAGAGTTTTGAGTTCAGGTCCCAGTTCTGCCATTTACTAGCTGTGAGATTTTGGACAACTTATTTATTTCCTGTGCTTTAATATTAGCATCAGGGGTAATAACACCTGCCTCATAGTTGTTGGGGCATTAAATGAGTCAATGGATATAATGTACTTAGCCTAGTTTGGGACGTGCAGTGAGTTGCGCATCAATGTCAGTTGTCATTGTCCCATATTCACAGATGACTTCACAGGTAGTAACACAGCCTCTCCTTGCAGCAACCCTCTCTTTCTAAGCACAGCCTTAGGGACCCTGTTGGTAATCCCTTCCTCTCCTATCCAATAATCAATCCACACAAACAAAATCTTTGGGCGGAAACTGTGCATTAAAAATTTACCTGAAAGAAAACTTTAGGAACCAAAGTGGACCAGGCGTGGGGGTTCATGCCTCTAGTACCGGCACTTTGGGAGGCTAATGCAGGGGTCAGAATCACTTGAGGTCAGAAGTTCGAGACCAGTCTGGCCAAAATGGTGAAACCATGTCTACAAAAAATACAAAAATTAGCCAGGTGTGGTGGCATGTGCCTGTAGTCCCAGCTACTCAGGTGGCTGAGGCATGAGAATCACTTGAACCCAGGAGGTGGAGGTTGCAGTGAGCTGAGATCACACCACTGCACTCCAGCCTAGGCAACACAGCAAGACTCTGTCTCAAAAAAAGAACCAAAGTGATTGAAAACCTGGGATTGGAATGGAAGCTGTCCTTTTACTAGAGCATTTACTACTATGAACACTAGCTAAAGGGCTTAAAGTACAGCAGAGGCTGCTTTGTTCAATATTGTTTCGCCTGCCATTAAAATGAGGACAAAATTACTTTGATAAGTGGAGTGAAAGGGTCTTTGGAGTGACTACATTCTGTAAGCACTTCTGTATCATCAACCAAGATTTTGGAACTTACTATTCCTCATTTATACAATTTCAGCCACAGTGTAGTAGGGGATACAGATAACATATTCAATCCTTTGTCTACTCCCTTCCTCTTCTGCCCATTTTGTGGAGCAATTATCTGTTGACAGCATCTTAAAATAGGGAGTCACCTTCTTCATACAAAGATTCATGCTTATCCTGAATCATTTTCAATGTCCAGGTAGATCGCTATCTCAAAATACTCGTCTCCCAATTACTTGACCTCTCAACTACAATGGACCCTCAGCTGTACTTCACTTTAGCCACCTACCCATTCGTCTGTACTCTGTCATCATCAGAAATACTCCAGTAATGAAGTCAGATTATGGTATACCATATTCTTAATAATCATCTGGTTCTCTTATTTCATTACTCGCACCTCATTTATTCTTCACCTCTCCCTTTTCTGCAACCTATCACTCCCTTCCCTTTTCATTTCTGTTATGGTTTGGATGTTTGTGTCTCTCCAAAATTCATGTTGAAACGTCTCCAATGCATCGGTATTAAAGAGGTGGGGCCTTTGCGAGATGATTAGGTCATGAAGGTTCCTCCCTTCTAAATGGGATTAAGAACTTTATACAAGAGGCTTCACACAGCATTCAACTGCTTTGCCCTTTCATCTGTCTGCTGTGTGAGGATACAGCTTCCATCCCTTTAAGAGGATGTAGCAACAAGGCACCATCTTGAAAGCAGAAAGCAGCTGTCACCAGACAGCAAACCTGCTGCTGCCTTGATCTTGGACTTCCCAGCCTCCAGAACTATGAGAAATAAAATTCTAGTATGTATAAATTATCCAGTCTGTGGTATTTTGTTATAGCAGCACAAACAGCCTAAGATAACATCCTTGCCAATTCAGTTTGGAAATCATAATTCATTGTTTAAACTTCTCATGCTGGCCATGGTGGCTTATGCCTATAATCCCAGCACTTTGGGAGGCTGAGGTGGGTGGATCACCTGAGGTCAGGAGTTCAAGACTAGCCTGGCCAACATGGCAAAACTCTGTCTCTACTAAAAATACAAAAATTAGCCAGGCATGGTGGCACAATGTCTGTAATTGTGTCTGTAATTACAGGCGGCCTGTAATCCCAGCTATTTGGTAGGCTGAGGCAGGAGAATCACTTGAATCCAGGGGGCAGAGGTCGCAGTAAGCTGAGATTGTGCCACTGTCCTCTAGTCTGGGCAAAAGAGTGAAACTCCGTCTCAAATAACAATAATAATAATAAATAAACGTCTCACAATTATCTATGTCTTCAATCCCATTCTCTCATGGATTTTAATGAACTGAATCTGTTAAACTGTTTTAATCTGATTTTCTGTGTTTTATTCCAACACCTAAGCTTATGGGGCCCTAGCCCCACATTCATGAGAAGCTTCAATCAAAACTTTTGACATTTTGTCCAAATCAGGTATACCTTCCCAAAGATATGCCTACTCTATACAATTACAAGGAGGCATCCTTTGTAGAACTTCAAACTTTGTCTCATTACCAAATGACCCTGTCTATAACACATTATGAATTAATAGTTTAAGTAGGTTGAGTGTGGTGGCACACGCCTGTGGTCCCACCACTTTGGGATGCCGAGAGGGATGTATCACCTGAAGTCAGGAGTTTGCAACCAGTCTGACTAATACGGTAAAACCCCGCCTCTACTAAGTACAAAAAAATTAGACAGGCTTGGTGGCACATGCCTGTAATCCGAGCTACTTGGGAGGCTGAGACAGGAGAATCACTTGTACCTGGAAGGTGGAGGTTGCAGCGAGCCAAGATCGCACCATTGCATTCCAGCCTGGGCAACGAGAGCGAAACTCCATCTCAAAAAAAAAAAAGGCCGGCACTGTGGCTCACGCCTATAATCCCAGAATTTTGGGAGACCGAGGCAGGTGGATCACTTGAGGTCAGGAGTTTGACACCAGCCTGGCCAACATGGTGAAACCCTGTCTCTATTAAAAATACAAAACTTAGCAGGGTGTGGTGGCGCATTCCTGTAATTCCAGCTACTCCGGAGGATGAGGCAGGAGAATCACTTGAACACAGGAGACAGAAGTCGCAGTGAGGTGGGATTGCGCCACTGCACTCCAGCCTGGGTGACAAAGCGAGACTCCATCTCAAAAAAAAAAAAATAGTTTAAGTAAATTCTATAATTATCTGGTGAATATCACAAATTTTTTCTTTGTAATTATCCCATGTTAAAAGTATTAACTTGTTAAGCGTAAACGTTTGAAACATATTCATGTTTTAGAACCTTCTCTTGGCATTCTGGCATGCTAAGTACACTGGGAACTTGAAAGAAGTGGCCAGCTGTCTTCCAGCCTCCAAGAAGCCTGGCTAACACCTTGGTTTCTGGGACCAACAGAAGGGAATCTCACAGGTGAATGGATTAGTGTCCTTCCACATTTATAGTCTCTAACCAAACCATGTTTCCTTGCATCTGTAATTAGCCTTTTCTCGTATGATATAGCTATTCTAAACTTAGTCGCGCAACTCATCACATTTATTCATTATCCCCCTGCCCTGCAGAAAATGACATCTTCTCCAATTGCTCAGAGATACGGAGGACACCATATACAAAAGACTTGAAAGTCTTTCCCTGGCCGGACGTGGCGGCTCACGCCTGTAATCCCAGCACTTTGGGAGGCTAAGGCGGGTGGATCACCTGAGGTCGGGAGTTCAAACCAGCCTGACCAACATGGAGAAACCCCGTCTGTACTAAAAATACAAAAATTAGCCGGGTATGGTGGCACATGCCTGTAATCCCAGCTACCCAGGAGGCTGAGGCAGGAGAATCACTTGAACCCGGGAGGCGGAGGTTGTGGTGAGTCGAGATCGCACCATTGCACTCCAACCTGGGCAACAAGAGCGAACCTCCGTCTCAAAAAAAAAAAAAAAAAAAATTCTTTCCCTGACCTACATAAACATGTCTACATCCTCACAAGTTCTTCCCTTCACAGGTACATTTTTGGAAAGAGCAATCCACATGCCTGTTTACTTCACTTTTTGTTCATTTACCTTTGACTCAATACATCTAAAAGTGAACTCTTGGCCAGGTGCGGTGGCTAACGCCTGTAATCCCAACACTTTGGGAGTCCAAGGCAGGCAGATCACTTGAGGTCAGGAGTTCGAGACTGGCCTGGCTCACAGAGTGAAATCCTGTCTCTACTAAAAATACAAAAATTAGCTGGGCCTGGTGGCACACAGCTGTGGTCCCAGCTACTTGGGAAGTTGAGGCACTGAGAATCGCTTGAACATGGGAGGTAGGGGTTGTAGTGAGCTGCGATTACACCACTGCACTCCAGCCTGGGCGACAGAGTGAAACTCTGTCTCAAGAAATAAATTAATTAATTAATTAATTAATTAAAAGTGAACTCTTTACCTCTACCCTCCTCCGTCACCAGCCATGTACACAACCTTGCAAGCCACATCCTTCTTCTGATTCACCAGCTCAGTTAATGGCATCACGGTCCAGATGCTCGTTTAAGCCAGAAAACTGGGCGTCCCCTTAATCACCTTCTTCTCACCATCACTTACAACTTACTTATTACTCATTTGTGTTAATTTTCTTTCAGATATTTGAAAGTCTACCACCCAACCACATGCCCATTTTCACTTCTGTAATACCTCACTTCTCATCTTTTTTTTTTTTTGGCAGAACCACCAAAATCATGCTCCTGGTTCTAGTCTTTTTTGTTTGTTTGTTTTTGTTTTTGTTTTTGTTTTTTTTGAGATAGAGTGTCGTTCTGTCACCCAGGCTAGAGTGCAGTGGCGCAATCTTGGCTCACTGCAACCTCCGCCTCCCAGGTTCAAGTGATTCTCCTGCCTCAGCCTCCCGAGTAGCTGGGACTACAGGCGCATGCCACCACACCCAGCTAATTTTTGTATTTTTAGTAGAGACGGGGTTTCACCATGTTGGTCATGCTGGTCTCCAAACTCCTGACCTTAGGTGATCCACCCACCTCGGCCTCCCAAAGTGCTGGGATTACAGACATGAGCCACTGCTCCCGGCCTCCTGCTTCCAGTTTTACCTGGCTCCATCAGATTTCTATTTTGATGTCAGAGTGAGCTTCCCAACATGTAAGTCTGATCAAGGTGTGATACCATTCAGGACAAATTCAGTCCCCTTAGAATGGCATATGAGGCTTTTAACCATTCTGGTCCTTGCTGCTCTCCTCAACCTATCTTTTGCCACTCCTCTTCTATGTCTGCTTTGTTTTCCAGACATATTGAACCACTTGTGGTTTCTTGAGTGAGCCATTTTTCCTCTCATCCTTTTGCCACTGCAGATGTTTTTACTGCTGCTTGGAATTCACTTGCCCCCTTTTCACATAGTTTCCCCTGAAACTCAACCTTGAAGACTTAACCTCTAACAGAGAGCCCTCATGGTTCTCCCCTGCTCATCGGTCCCCACCCAGAGTAGGCAAGGGGCTTCACCTCTGGGCTCTCAAAGAATCTAACTTTTGCCTCCATCATGGCATTTACCATAGTTTGTTGTAACAGTTTACATACATGTTTGTGTCCCCAGCACTCCTCTGAGTGCTTCTGCAACAGTATCTCCCATCTCTGTATCCCCATGACAGCAATGCTCAACAAATAACAGGTGTTCAATAAATGTACAAAAGAGGGAGGGGGGGAGAGAGGTAAGGAGAGAGATGTTGGAGCCCAAAAATGAAGATATGGTTGAATCTCAAACAACTAACTTGCTGCCACGATTCTAATTTTGAAAATTCAGCCTCCACAGACCAGACAGATGTTTCTATCCCATATATCTCCAAGACATCACAACATGGACTAAATGCTAATGCATTTGTCTGTAAGCTCAAATGTTTTTGATGGAATAAAAGTAACAGTTGGCCAGGCACGATGGCTCACGCCTGTAATCCCAGCACTTTGGGAGGCAGAGACAGGAGGATCACGAGGCCAGGAGTTTGAGACCAACCTGGTCAACATGGTGAAACCACATCTCTACTAAAGATAGAAAAAATTAGCTGGGCATGGTGGCACGTGCCTGTAATCTCAGCTACTTGGGAGGCTGGGACAGGAGAATCACTTGAACCCAGGAGGCGGAGGTTGCAGTGAGCCAAGATGGCGCCACTGCACTTCAGTCTGGGTGACAGGGAGAGACTCTGCCTCAAAAAAAAAAAAAAAAGAAGCCAACATTTAACTGGCTTCTCTGACACTGGTTTGTATATTGAGCTAATTTGTTCAATACTTTTTATTTGTTTGTTTGGTACGTTGGAGATGTCAGGCCCCTTCCAGAAAGGCTTACTCCTTTCAAATATATGTCATTTTCATATTATCCCAACTATGGATGCATTTCGGTTAATCGGCTTCTTTTTTTAAAATATAAAGTCATATGTGGTACAGTAAAAATTAATTTCCAAGTAGATTTATTTTTCTTCTAAAATCTAGCTAAAGTTATCCTTATGAGAGAAATTAAAGTAGGGCCGAATAGCCGGGTGTGAAGAATTTTGGAGTATGAGGCCCTTCACGCTTAGGGCAGAACTGGGTGTGGCATGTACCAAATAGGCCCCCCAAATAGTCTCTCAAATGCTATATACAATACCAGTTATCAGATTCAGGCTTGTACTTTTCCACATCCCGGCCTGAAAATAAAGGCTACTAGATCTCATTATTTACTATACTTTACTAAATTATACTAAAAAATGTAAAGATGTCTTCTAAATATATTAAATATATTCCATGATTATCTGTCAATGGTTCTCACAGTGTGGTCCCTAAACCAGCAGCATCAGCATCACTAATCTCTGGCCATAACCCAGACCAATGAAATCAGGGACTCTGGAGGTGCACACAGCATTCTGGGTTTTTTGGGGGTTTACTTTTATTTATTTTTTTGAGACAAAGTTTTGCTCTTATTGCCTAGACTGGAGTATAATGGCGCGATTTCGGCTCACTGCAACCTCCACTTCCTGGGTTCAAGCGATTCTCCTGCCTCAGCCTCCCGAGTAGCTGGGATTACAGGCGTGTGCCACCAAAACCAGCTAATTTTGTAGTTTTAGTGGAGATGGGGTTTCTCCATGTTGGTCAGGCTGGTCTTGAACTCCTGACCTCAGGTGATCCAACTGCCTCAGCCTCCCAAAGAGCTGGGATAACAGGCATGAGCCACTGTGCCCAGCATAATCTGGTTTTTAACCAGCCCTCTAAGTGGTTCTGGTGCATGCTGACGTTTGAGATCCACTGCTCTATATTATCTTCTACATTCTGTTTTTGTTCTATTAATATTAAATATCAGCTTTTGTAAACATTATGCATCAAAGTAAATGTCTTCATTTTATAGGCAAATCCTTTAATCTCATTTTCTCCACAAATATCTATATCTAGCATATAATATGTATTTAATTGATAATTGAAAATATCTATCTGATTCATAACATATTCATGTTGTAAAGGATCTTACAAACTGAGGTCTTGAATCCTACCTGAAAGCTGACTATTAATCCTATTTTAAAACATCTCTTAAGCAGTGATTCCAATTTGTTTTGTAGTTTTGTTTTTTTTTTTTAACATGGAGACTCTGTCACCCAGGCTGGAGTGCAGTGGCGCGATCTCAGCTCACTGCAACCTCCGCCTCCTGGGTTCAAACGATTCTTCTGTCTCCGCCTCTTGAGTAGCTGGGACTACAGGCATGTGCCATCATGCCCGACTAATTTTTCTATTTTTGTAGAGACAAGATTTCACCATGTTGGCCAGGCTGGTCTTGAACTCCTGACCTCAAGTGATCCACCCGCCTTGGCCTTCCAAAGTGCTGGCATTACAGGCGTGAGCCACCGCACCCAGCCATGTTTATAGTTTTAAAATTTTGTGACCCCTGCTTTGTCATACACATATCTTCAACATAACATAGCACAATTTTTTTTTTTTTTTTTTTTTTTTTTTGAGACGTCGTCTTGCTCTGTTGCCCAAGCTGGAGTGCAGTGGTGCGATCTTGGCTCATCACAACCTCTGCCTCCCGGGTTCAAGAGATTATCCTGCCTCAGCCTCCCGAGTAGCTGGGACTACAGGTGCATGCCACCATGCCCAGCTAATTTCTGTATTTTTAGTAGAGATAGGGTTTCACCATGTTGGCCAGGCTGGTCTCAACCTGACCTCATGATCTGCCTGCCTGGGCCTCCCAAAGTGCTGGGATTGCAGGCGTAAGCCACCGTGCCGGCCGCACAATTTCGTTTTAAAAACCGTTAAGTAGGCCGGTGCAGTGGCTCAGGCCTGTAATCTCAGCACTTTGGGAGGCTGTGGCCGGTGGATCTCTTGAGCTTAGGGGTTCGAGACCAACCCAGCCAACATGGCAAAACCCCATCTCTACAAAAAAATATAAAAATTAGCCAAGCATGGTGGAGCATGCCTGTGGTCTCAAATACCCGTGAGGCTGCGGTGGGAGGATCACTTGAGCCCAGGGGACAGAGGTTGCAGTGAGTCGATATCGTGCCACTGCACTCCAGCCTGGGCAACAGAGAGAGACCCTATATCAAAAAAGCAAAACAAAAAAACTATTAAGTAGAAAACACTAGGCTGGGCACAGTGGCTAATGCTTGTAATCCCAGTACCTCGGGAGGCCAAGGAGGACGGATCACCTGGGGTTAGTAGTTCAGGACCAGCCTGTCCAACATGGTGAAACCCTGTCTCTACTAAAAATACAAAAATTAGCTGGGTTTGGTGGTGGGCACCTGTAATCCCAGCTACTTGGGAGGCTGAGGCGGGAGAATCGCTTGAACTTGGGAGGTGGAGGTTGCAGTGAGCCAAGATCATGCCACTGCACTCCAGCCAGGGTGACAGAGCAAGACTCCATCTAAAAAAATAAAATAAAATAAAATAAAAATTAAAAAAATTAAAAAAAAAAAAAGAAAACACTAAATTTCTTTTGATAATTTAATACATCAACTCTCAACTCTCTGGAAGTGCCTTCTAATACCCACTTATTTTTTCTTTAACCTAAGTTCCTAGTGTTTTGTCTAATAAGTGGAGAACAGCTGGATACCATTTCTGTCTAACAACCCTTCATACACTTGAATGTAATCATTATTCCCTCAGTCTTTTTTCTAAACAATCTGGGTCGCTTAACCTTTACTCAGTCTGTTTCTCAACTCTTTAATCATCTCACAGCCCTCTGAAGCCTCTCCAAGCAGTCCACAGTCTTATTTATTTATTTTTTGAGACGGAGTTTCACTCTTATTGCCCAGGCTGAAGTGCAATGGCACGATCTCGGCTCACCCCAACCTCTGCCTCCTGGGTTCAAGTGATTCTTCTGCCTCAGCCTCCCGAGTACTTGGGATTACAGGCATGTGCCATGCCACCACGCCCAGCTAATTTTGTATTTTCAGCAGAGATGGGGTTTCTCCATGTTGGTCAGGCTGGTCTTGAATTCCCTACCTCAGGTGATCTGCGTGCATTGACCTAACCAAAGTGCTGGGATTACAGGCGTGAGCCACCTCACCCGGCCTCTTCTCTATTTATTAATGTCATGATATATGCTACGGACAGTCCAAAACATCATTTGTGTATATACAATTGATTAAAACGTATCATGATTTTCTATATATAAAAAGTGTATAATTTAACATTCTTTAAAAATATTTTTTTCTTAGGAAATAAAAATGTAAGCTCTTATCTTGTGCTCATGTATTTGCTGTGCTGGATTCAGAAAAGAACATTTTAGAACTAAAAGGCAAAGGAGATCACTTAACTTCCTCGTTTTACAGAACTCAAGGGCTTGGGAGGTTAACCTGCATCATCCAATATGGCAGCCGCTAGTCATATTTTAACAAAAAATTCAGTTCTTTAGTCATACTAGCCACTTTTCAAGTGCTCAGTAGCCACACATGTGGCTAGCAGCTGTGGTAGATAGCATAGATGTAGATAATTGTCTCTTCATCACAGAAATTTCTCTTGGACAGTGCTCGTTTAAATGATTCGCCCAAAGGAAATCATTAACCAGTGGCAGAGCCAGAACTTCCAGTTCCTAGTCTAGAGATATCCCACCATACTATCTACTACCTTTTAAAATAAGATGAAATATGAGCAATTACATCTCTAATATACAAGCATTTATTATGTTTATGCAGAAAGCATTGTGGTAGGCATGGATCCTGACCCCAAAAAGGTTGTTTTTGCTTTGTTTTGAGATGGAGTCTTGCTCTGTCGCCCAGGCTGGAGTGCAGTGGCGTGATCTCGGCTCACTGCAAGCTCTGCCTCCCAGGTTCACGCCGTTCTCCTGCCTCAGCCCCCCCGAGTAGCTGGGACTACAGGCGCCGGCCACCACGCCTGGCTAATTTTTTTGTATTTTTAGTAGAGACGGGGTTTCACAGTATCAGCAAGGATGGTCTCAATCTCCTGACCTCGTGATCCGCCCACCTTGGCCTCCCAAAGTGTTGGGATTACAGGTGTGAGCCACCAGGCCCGGCCTTTCTTTTTTGTTTTATAGACAGGGTCTCACTATGTTGCCCAGGCTAGAGTGCAGTGGCCATTCACAGGCATGATCATAGTGCACTGAAGCCTCAGACTCCTGGGGGTCAAGCGATCTTCCTGCCTCAGCCTCCCCAGTATCTGATAGTACAGGCACAAGCCACTTGCCTTGCTCCAAAAAGGTTTTAAAAAGGAAATTACTTTAGACTAGGCACAGTGGCTCAAGCCTGTAATCCCAGAAATTTGGACGGCCGAGGTGGGCAGATCACTTGAGGCCAGGAGTACAAGACTAGCCTGGCCAACGTGTTGAAACCTCGTCTTTACTAAAAATACAAAAATTAGCCAGCTATGGTGACGTGCACCTGTAACCCCAGCTACTCAGGAGGCTGAGGCAGGAAAATCACTTGAACCCAGGAGGCAGAGGTTGCAGTGAGCCAAGATTGTGCCACTGTACTCCAGCCTGGAACAACAGAGTGAAACTCTGTCTCACAAAAAAAAAAAAAAAAAAAAAAAAAAAAAAGGCCAGGTGCGGTGGTTCACGCCTGTAATCCCAGCACTTTGGGAGGCCAAGGTGGGGGATCACAAGGTCAGGAGTTTCAGACCAGCCTGAGCAACATGGTGAAACCTTGTCTCTACTAAAAATACAAAAATTAGCCGGGCGTGGTGGCAGGCACCTGTAATCCCAGCTACTCAGGAGGCTGAGGCAGGAGAATCGCTTGAACCCAGGAGGCGGAGGTTGCAGTGAGCCGAGATCGCGCCACTGCACTCCAGCCTGGGCAAAAGTGGGACTCTGTCTCAAAAAAAAAAGAAAGAAAGAAAGAAAGAAAATCACTCTAAATAGGATTGCTGCCTATACAGAAAATGACATACAGTTTGGTCACATTTTTCCTTTTGGCCTCTAGCTATTTAATGTATTTATGTATATAAATGTGTATATGTTTTACTGAAATATCTCCAATCCCTTTGACCTTCCCTGGGACATCAGATACTTCTCAGCTCATACCTCAATTTCTGCAGCCAATTCCTGGCTGGTTTCCCAGGCTCCATACGGCCTTTCCTGTTTCTATCAATCTTCTTCAACTCTACAGCCATTTCCCTCAAGTACCATTTTCACCCTTGCTCACCCACTCAAAACTGTGATCACTATAGTGTATCATACACTAAAAACAATCATGATGAAGTTAACAACAATGACTTACGTTCGTGTGACACACTTTTCTCAAGGCTTCCACACATCATCCTGTTTCATTTAATTCCTGTCCTTCTCTCTGGATATTAAAGCCTTCAATCAACTGTTGCTCTTTTATTTCACAAGATTGTTTCTTGTTAAATATTTCAAGTAGATCAAGGCTGGATGCAGTGGCTCATGCCTGAAATCCTAGCGCTTTGGGAGACCAAGGCGAGAGGATCACTTGAGGTCTGGAGTTTGAATCACCCTGGCCAACATGGTGAAACCCCATCTCTACTAAAAATACAAAAATTAGACGGATGTGGTGGCACACACCTGTAATTCCAGCTACTCGGGAGACTGAGGCATGAGAATTGCTTGAATCGGGAGGTAGAGGTTGCAATGAGCTGAGATAGTGCCACTGCCCTCCAGCCTGGGTGACAGAGCCAGACTCTGTCTCACAGAAAAACAAAAAAAGTCAGGTAGATCTATTCTAAAAGTTCTATAACTAGGAGGCTGAGAGTCTCCTTGACTCTCCCAGTTCAATCCATCAGCAAGTAACATTGGTTTCAGGTCCAAAAGTACATCTGGATATACCTACTTCCTTCCATGTATATTAGTTTGCTTTAGACTGTCATAACTAAGTACCACAGATTTGGTGGCTTAAACAATAGAAAGTTATTTTCTCACACTCCTGGAGGCCAGAAGTCCAAGATCAAGGTTCCAGCAGGATTGCTTATTCTAAGACTTTTCTCCTTGGCCTGTAGATGACCATCTTCTTCCGGTTTCTTCACATGATTGTCCTTCTGTGCTGTGTTCTTCTTCCTCTTATAAGGACAGCAGGCAAATTTAATTAGGGCCCACCCAAATGACCTCATTTTGCCTTCATTACCTCTTCAAAGGACCTATCTCCAAGTATAGTCCCATTCAAAGGTACTGAGGATTAGGATTTCAACACATGAATATGGGGGACAGGGGCACACAGTTCAGCTCATGACACTCCATCGTTACCGAAACCATCCTTGCTCAAGCTGCCCTCATTTGTCGTTAGACCGTGATGCTAGTTTCCTTGCTTCTGCATGTCCTCTTGAATCCACTTACCACATAACTGCCACAGTGATCTTTTGATCTTTCAAAAATGTATAGCACTCTCTTGCTTAAAATCTTGTACTGGTTTCCCATTGCACTTAAGTTAAATTTCAAACTCCCCTCATTGGCTTACAAGAGGTATGTGATTTATCTTTCTACCTTTCCAACTTCAATTCATGCCACTTTCTTTCTTGTCGACTTGTTCCATCCACAATGACTTCTGTCAGGTCCTAGAACATAACAAATTCATTCCATCTTGGAGCCTTTGCATATGCTATCATTGTTTTCGAGAACATTAATATGCTTAAGTCTCAATTTAATTCTTAACCTCCTTAGAAGAATCTTCTCAGACTTACCACTATTATTTCCTAGTATAATCATAATTTATAATTACTTTATATATTTTACTATATTTTTCGGTCACTAGATTGTAAGTTTCTTCGAGCCATGGTAATGTGTTTTGTTCACCACTGTTTCTCCAAGCTTAGAATTGTGTCTGGCACACAATAAACATTCTTTGAACAATCTACTCTTTCGGCAGATCTCTTGCTCTATTCAAGAAAGTTTGTAATTGCACATTTATTTCCTACCTCTGCACCACAGCATGGAACATTCTTTCTACCTAGAATTCTTTCCCCCTCTAAGCCAATCCATGGCTATCATTTCTTTTAAAATAAACCTCAATTCCCTTCCCAAGGAAGCCTTTGACTATGGATCATCCTTGACTGTCATCTCTCTCTCTTGGTTTCCTTAGAACTTCACTGATATGTCTAAATTTATATTTATTAAGTACTTAAAAACACAGTTTTTTCTTTTTCTTTTTCTTTTCTTTTTTTTTTTTTTTTTGAGATGGAGTCTGGCTCTGTCACTCAGGCTGGAGTGCAGTAGTAGCGCTATCATGGCTCACTGCAACTTTCACCTTCCAGGTTCAAGTGATTCTCTTACCTCAATCTCCCGAGAAGCTGGGATTATAGGCACCCATCACCATGCTCAGCTAATTTGTGTAGTTTTAGTAGAGATGAGATTTCACCATGTTGGCCAGGCTGGTCCCGAACTCCTGACATCAGGTGATCCACCCGCCTAGGCCTCCTAAAGTGCTGGGATTACAGGCGTGAGCCACCATGCCCGGCCAGTTTTTTCTACAAAATGTTTTATTTTACAGTATATTAAAGGAATAAAGGGTGCTAGTTGATTAAAAAAATTGGCTAAGTAAAAGTTAATTTAAAAGTTAACTTATACTATCATACATGATTTTACATTACTATCACCCTCGTACCTTTCTAATAGCAAAGCCGATAAAGAATATAATTTATAGGCCGGGCACGGTGGCTCATGCCTGTAATCCCAGCACTTTGGGAGGCCAAGGCGGGCGGATCACAAAGTCAGATCGAGACCATCCTGGCTAACACGGTGAAACCCCGTCTCTACTGAAAATACAAAAAAAAAAAAATTAGCTGGGCATGGTGGCAGGTGCCTGTAGTCCCAGCTACTTGGGAGGCTGAGGCAGGAGAATGGCATGAACCTGGGGTTGGAGCTTTCAGTGAGCAGAGATTGTGCCACTGCACTCCAGCCTGCGTGACAGAGCAAGACTCTGTCTCAAAAAAAAAAAAAAAAAAAAAAAAAGGAATATAATTTATAGATCCATAGTGTTTGTTAAAGCCCCATGAGGTTACTTTTTTCTCTTTGCCAAAAAAAAAAAAAAAAAAAGAGAGAGAGAGAAAGCATGAGGAAAGACACATAAGCAGGAATGGTATTGCTTCTCAGCCTTTTGGCTAATATCAAACGTAGCAGGAATGGTAAGTTTCAACCTTACTTAAACCAAGTTTAGCCTGCTTATTCCAACGAACTTGGCACGTGTACCAAGTCAGGAGATTGAAGACTTACCTTAGAGGATATCAGGTATACTAGCTACTAGAGTTTACCAATTGGGACACTGCTAAATGTGGCACTAAATGTAGCTTTTCGTGTTAATGAATGCAGCTTTCACTGTAAAAGAATACTGTCTTTTATTCTTTCCTTTGTTGTTTTGTTTTCGTCTATTATTTTCTTTCTTTTTCTCTCTGGTTTTTTAAACTAGAGGAGTAGAGAGTGGAGTAGTCATCCCCAACCCTGGAGTTGCCAACCAGAATGAATACACATTTTAAAGGCAATATACGAAATAAAGCTCTATCTCATAAACAAGTTAGAGCAATTAAAATAATACCATTTTGGCCTGGTGCGGTGGCTCACGCCTGTAATCCTAGCACTTTGGGAGGCCGAGGCAGGTGGATTGCCTGAGGTGAGGAGTTTGAAACCAGCCTGACCAACATGGAGAAGCCTCGTCTCTACTAAAAATACAAAATTAGCCGGCTGTGGTAACGCATGCCTGTAATCCCAGCTACTGGGGACGCTGAGGCAGGAGAATTGCTTGAATCCGGGAGGCGGAGGTTGCAGTGAGCCGAGATCATGCCATTGCACTGCAGCCTGGGCAACAAGAGAGAAACTCTGTTTAAAAAAAAAAAAAAAAAAAAAAAATTCAGGCTGAGCACAATGGCTCTCGCCTATAATCCCAGCACTTTGGGAGGCTGAGGCAGGCAGATCGCTTGAGCTCAGGAGTTTGATATCAGCCTGGGCAACATGGTAAAACCCCGTCTCTACCAAAAATACAAAATATTAGCTGGGCATGGTGGTGTGTGTCTGTGGTCTACTCAAGAGGCTGAGATGGGAGGATCGATTGAGCCCTGGAGTTCGAGGCTGTCGTGAGCCAAGATCATGCCACTGCACTCCAGCTTGGGTGACAGAGTGAGACCCTGTCTAAAAATGAAAATAAAAATAAAAACACCACCATTTCACATTCATCATATTGAAAAAAAAATACAGATTTGACATATATTAAGTGTTATCCAGAAAGCTGTAAAATGGGAGTTCTTACATCCGTAGTGGGAGCATAAATTTGTGCAATCATTTTGAAGAGCAACTTGTCAATATCTAGTAAGGCTGAATATATACTACTAACCAACAATTCTATCAGATAGAAGCCTAGAGATCTAGGAGCTCAAGCCCAGCCTGAGCAACACAGACAGATCTCATCTGTAAAAAAAGAATGAAGGCTTAGAGAACACTTCAGAGGAAGACATGCCCAAGGATATTCATTCCAGCATTATTCATGCAACCAACATGTCTAACAACATGAGATGGATAGGTATGGTAAGGCCATCCAGTTAAAATGGATAAACAGGCTGGGAGCTGTGACTCATGCCTGTAATCCCAGCACTTTAGGAAGCTGAGGCGGGCGGATCACCTGAGGTTGGGAGTTTGAGACCAGCCTGACCAACATGGAGAAACCCCGTCTCTGCTAAAAATACAAAATTAGCCAGGGTGTGGTGGCAGGTGCCTGTCATCCCAGCTACTTGGAGGCTGAGGCAGGAGAATCACTTGAACCCAGGAGGCGGAGGTTGCAGTGAGCCGAGATTATGCCATTGCACTCCAGCTTGGGCAACAAGAGCAAAACTCTGTCTCAAAAAAAAAAAAAAAAAAAAAAGGATAAACAGGAGTTATTTGTATCAACACAGGTAAAATTTGAAAAAATGCTGAGTAATAAAGGTTTGCAAAAATTTTAAAGCAGTATAATATATAATATATATAACAGTATATAATGTTAATAGAAACATATGTAGTAAAAGTATAAAACATACAGAAGGGCTGGGCGTAGTGACTCACACCTATAATCCCAGTACTTTGGGAGGCTGACGCAGGAGAATCTCTTAAGGCCAGGAGTTCAAG
The DNA here is from genome assembly GCF_003255815.1 of Theropithecus gelada. Classification (NCBI taxonomy): domain Eukaryota; kingdom Metazoa; phylum Chordata; class Mammalia; order Primates; family Cercopithecidae; genus Theropithecus; species Theropithecus gelada. The sequence goes on along the minus strand of NC_037682.1, from coordinate 94,011,770 downwards.
ACCAGCCTGGGCAATATAGGAAGACCTCACTCTTTAAAAAATTTTAAAAGGCCAGGTGTGGTGGCTCATGCCTGTAATCCCAGCACTTTGGGAGGCTGAGGCAGGTGGATCATGAGGTCAGGAGTTCAAGACCAGCCTGGCCAAGATGGCCAAGATGGTGAAACCTCGTCTCTACTAAAAACACAAAAATTAGCTGGGCAGGTGCCTGTAATCCCAGCTACTCCAGAGGCTGATGCAGAAGAATCATTTAAACCCAGGGGCAGAGGTTGTAGTGAGCTGGGATCAATACAGTGACACTCCATCTCAAAAAAACAAAAAAAAACCCAATAAAACAAAACAAAACAAAAATTAGCCAGGTGGTCCCAGCTACTCGGGAGGTTGAAATAGGAGGGTTATTTGAGACTGGGAGTTTGCGACTGCAATGAGCAGTGTCCGCACCACAGCACTCCAGCCTGGGTGACAGACTGAGACCCTGTCTCAAATAAATAAATAAATAGATAAATAGATAAATAGATAAATAAAAAAAATATAAAAATAACAAATATCAGATATATAGTAAGGCCACGAGCAAGGTCGCTGTGGTTATAACAAGGTAATATGAGATATCATTGTGTTGTTGGAATTGTTCATTATCTTTTTATTTCCATTTATTTATTTATTTATATTTTATTTATTTATTTATTTGAGACGGAGTCTCATTCCATTGCCCAGGCTGGAGTGCAGTGGTGCCATCTTAGCTCCCTGAATTCTCCGCCTCCTGGGTTCAAGTGATTCTCCTGCTTCAGCCTCCCTAGTAGCTGGGATTACAGGCACCCACCACCATACCTGACTAATTTTTATACTTTTAGTGGGAATAGGGTTTCACCATGTTGGCCAGGCTGGTCTCAAACTCCTGACCTTAAGTGATCCACCCGCCTGTGCCTCCCAAAGTGCTGGGATTACAGGCATGAGCCACTGCACCTGGCCTTTTAAAAATGTTTTTAAATTTATTTTGGAGTCACACTCTATTGCCCAGGCTGAGTGCAGTGTCATGAAGAAGGCTAACTGCAGCCTCAACCTCCTGGGCTCAAGTGATACTCCTACCTCAGCCTCCTAAGGAGTTGGGACTAGAGGCACACACCACCATGCCTGGCAAAATGTTAATTTTTGTAAAGGCGAGATCTTTCTATGTTGCCCAGGCTGGTATTGAACTACTGGGCTTGAGTGATCCTCTCGCCTTGGCCTCCCATAGCCACTGTGCCCAGCCTCGGTTCATTATCTTGACTGTTCTAATGAATAGAAAAACTTACACAGGTGATAAAACTGAATAGAACTTAATATACATACCACACACACACACACACACGCACGCACAAATGAGTACAAGTAAAACTGGATAAATCTGAATAAGATAAGTGAGTATCAATGTAAATATTCTAGTTATGATATTACACTACAGTTTTGTACAATGTCACCATTAAGGGGGAAACTGGGCAAAGTATACAAAGGATCTCTGTATTACTTCATACAATTGCATGTGAATCTACATTTGTCTCAAGAATTTTGATTTAAAAATGTTAAATATGGTAAAATTTTAACTGTCAAATCTGGGTGGAGGGTATGTTATGTATTCCCTGCACTTTTTTCATATTTAAAAGAAAAAAGCAACATCTGGAACCCACTACAGAACTGATTCAATCACCAGAAGTAGAAGTAGAGATCTGCCATCTATATAGACAGTCCCCAACTTATGATGGTTCAACTTGAGATTTTTCGACTACAATCGTGCAAAAGTGATACACATTCCATAGGGACTGTATTTCAAGCACCCAAGCAACCATCTTTTTCACTTTTAGTACAGTTTTCAATAAATTACATGAGATGAGATTCAACACTTTATTGTAAAATAGGCTTTGTGTCAGATGATTTTGCCCAGCTGTAGGCTAATATAAGTATGCCAAGCACATTTAAGGCAGGCTAGGTTAAACTATGATGCTTGGTACGTTAGGTGTCTTAAATGCATTTTTGACTTCTGATATTTTCAGTTTACAATGTGTTTATTGGGACATAACCCTCTCATAAGTTCGGGAGCATTTGAATTTGTAAAAAGTTTCCCTCATTATTCTCAAGCAAAGGCAGGATTGTAAATCATTTGTTACTTTGGAGTAAGACCAAATTGGGCTCAAATCCTGGACCCAGCAATCACTTGTCCTGTGACCTATGGCAAATTACTTAACCTCTTTAAGTTTTAGCCTACTCATATAAAGTGGAAATGTAACAGAACCTTGGTAATCCACTTTTTGGGATATATAGCATATCTTCTGCTTCCATAACTATAAGCACATCCTTGACTGATGCAGGAAGCTAGCTTACTCCTTTTCCTAATGTCAGGCAATGCTGCTCATATACAGTGCTGCTCCTCTTATTCTAGTAACTGCTCCTCCCCATTTTGAGCTTAGCGTTCTCGTTACTCCTTCCATCTGGTTGTCATGTTGTTGATTCCACCTCTGGATGAGTAGTATGTATCTCAGATCTGGCCAATCTGAAGCTAGCATTTCTAAGGCTGCAGGGATTAGTTAACAGATGGTCACAGTACCCCACTTGAGCCAATGTGACAAGATGGGATTTTTGTTGAGATTCTTGGGAATCTTGAGATAGATGTTATTTTTCCCACTGGTTTTTTAGAACTGACAGGATGTATGTTAGGTATGCTAACATTTTTGTATGTGCAAAGACACAAACTAAGAATGGAGTCAACAGAGAGAATATGAACTGAGAGAGAAAACGGGTCTTGCATTAAATCAGACCAAAAAGCAAGCCAAACTACTATGAGACTCTTCAGTTATGTGGGCTAATGAATTCACTTTTTGCTTAAGACAATTTGGATCAAATTTTATTTCACTTATAACCCCAAAGATTCTACTGACTTAACCTACTTTGAAAGGGTAGTTGAGAAGATTAAATAAAGTAAGACATGTCAAGCACTAACTTTGACTAGAAACAAATACAACACGCTGAGTGTGGTGGCTCATGCCTGTAATCCCAGCACTTTGGGAGGCTGAGGTGGGCGGATCACGAGGTCAGGAGTTCGAGACCAGCCTGACCAACATGGTGAAACCCTGTCTCTACTAAAAAATTAGTTGGGCATGGTGGCAGACACCTGTAATTCTAGCTCCTAGGGAGGCTGAGGCAGGAGAATCGCTTGAACCCAGGAGGCGGAGTTTGCAGTGAGCCGAGATCTTGTCATTGCACTCCAGACTGAGTGACAGGGTGAGACTCCGTCTCAAAATAAATAACTAAATAAATAAATACATATGTACATACATACATAACATAAATAACAACAATAATACTGTCTGTCTACTTCCAGAACTATACCCTTTGACTTATAAGGGATGCTAGTTTGTTCCTGTTATTAATGTCAGACAATGCTGCTAGTATAAAATAGAAATAAATAGGTAATCTGATTTGTTGCCAATTAATATTTTAACCCTTCAGTTAATACAAGGGAGAAAGAAAAGGAAATCCCTACAAAACTTTAAGTTTCTTTGGAAATATACTCCTGCCTGTGGAACAGTTTAATCTTTCTTGACTTTTGCCTTTCTTCAAGGTACCTTTCCCCATTCTTTGTTTCTTCAAAAACATTACCTAATAGGACTTCCAGATCCATTTTGAAGAATTTCCTGACTACTTCACACAGGCACGATTTCTTCCGAAATTTTTTTGCAGTTACGGTCTTTGCTAGACATCTGATACTTACGTGCTGTTTTATACTATTAGTAATACTAACATGTATGATTGCCTTATGTCTCCAACAAGACCAACTTTCTTGAGTAATTGAGTCTTTCTCTTTCTCACTGCACCTAACACAGTTATGGGCACTAGAATGTAAGCTCCCTAATTTAGAAATTTTTGTTCATTGGTGTATTTGCAGTGCCTAGAAAGTGGCCAGAACATAACAGGTAATCAATAAGCATCTGTGGGGCTGGGCGTGGTGGCTCACACCTGTAATCCCAGCAATTTGGGAGGCCAAGGTGGGCAGATCACTTGAGGTCAGGAGTTCAAGACCAGCCTGGCCAACATTGTGAAACTCCATCTCTACTAAAAACACAAAAATTAGCCAGGTGTGGTAGCGCGTGGGGGTAGCCCCAGCTACTTGGGAGGCTGAGGCCCGAGAATGGGTTGAGCCCAGGAGGTGAAGGTTGTAGTGAGCTGAGATCGCACCACTGCACTCCGGTCTGGGCGATGGAGTAAGACTCCGACTTAAAAAAAAAAAAGCACCTGTAGGATGCATGAGAATGAACGGTAGTTCTTTAAATTTTCTTGTTGATTAACTGGATGACTGAGAAACCTTCAGGGTAGATAGTTTTCCTTAAGAAGCCTCCAGTCTGTTTCTAGAACCTTCAGACCAGTTTTCAAAGTTTTAAGGACCAGCGCTAGTTAGAGATGAGTTGGAACAAGGATGACAGACCAGTGAATCTGAATACAAGGAGAGCTCAGGACAAGGGAGCTTTCCTCTCTGACCACAGCTTCCTATCACAGTTCCCACTTTCCAGTTCTTAATACGTCAAACACCAAAATTTAATAATTCACACACTCTGCTACCCATTTTTGGGCCATATTTGATTTTTTTTTCTATCGAGCATTCTGTTGTCCCATACTTCATGATGCCTTGAGATGTTACCATTGCCATGAGCTCAGTTCAGTTAATTCTGTGCTTTGACAACTACTATATACCTCTATTTGATCTTTGGACTTTTTTCACCCCAATTTATCACTGCCTGACTGATCTTTCTAGAGTATCACTTTCATGATGCTACTACCCCAATTCAAAAGTCCTTAACGATTGCTGTACATCACCTACTTAAAAGATTTCAATGTCTTAGCTTTGTGCCCACAGCCCTCAGTGACCAAGTCCCCAGTAATCTATCTTCCCTGTTATTATCCAGAACTCCAGAACAGAACTTACTAGTTTTAACTACTCAAATATACTCATGTCGCCCCAAATCACCTTGTTTTTGTATCTTTGAATTTATTTTTGCTCATGTGACCCAAATATCCCAACTTCTGTATGTCCTTCTTTTTAATGTCCAAATTACAATTCTGCAAGACTCCTCTCTTTAAGTAGCTTTTGGAATTTTTGAAGAATGTTCTCAGAAAGTCTCAGAAAACCATTCTGTGGTCACTTGTCACCATGGCCAGTTGTCTCACTCCAGACAACCCCTCTTCTCTCACTTGATCACAGTTCGCTTTTACAAAGCTGGCTTCTACGGGCTGTGGCTGCTGCTCTCTAGGGACAATTTTTGCCACATGCATATTCCTGGGCTGCATATCTAATCCCATGCTGGGCAGCTAAATCCAGACTACAGTATGAATCCAGACTATAATAGTTTGCAAAATTTAACAAAAGGTTGAAGTATAACTAGAGGGATGACCGTACAGTAAATTTAAGGTGGGCACTAGGTATGAAGGCTGCTAGAGTCCGCCAGCTCAGCCCCCGCAGAGGAGGCTTCCATGCTGACGATCTATGACCTTCAGCACCAACCTTTCCTCTCCCTCACTTTCCACACTCTGCACAGTTGCACTTCAAAGGCCAGTTTCTCTCTACCAACAGTACTCTGTCTGTCAGAGAATGGATATTTATTGTCTTTCAAGTTCTAGACATTGTGGACAAAGGTAAACAAAATAGACACAGTACCTGTTTTCATGAAAGATATTAAACAAATTATGACAAGTAGCTGAGCAAATAGTTCCAAGTGTACAAATGCTGCCAAAGAAATACCTGGAGTCCATGCTCAGGACCTCTACATTCTCTGGGGCCTCCAAAGAGGAAGAACCAATTTTCCCATCTCTTATACTCTAGTCAAATTAATAATAATCTGTACAAAAGCAATTCTGGCCCCAAGAAGACAGCTCTTTACATTATCATGTAGACAGTTCACTGTTTCTCTTTTTTTTCTTCATATTTTCTCAGTAGAGAATGAATGCAGCCAAAATACATGAGCAGTTAAACTATGTGCCTGGCATCATTGAAAGCCCAACATATGTATTAATTTATATAATTTTCCAAAAAACTTACGAGGTAGTCCTATTTTTTTATTTTTATTTTTATGTTTTTTTTTCAGATGGAGTCTTGCTCTGTCGCCCAGGCTGGAGTGCAGTGGTGCAATCTCGGCTCACTGCAACCTCCACCTCCCGAGTTCAAGCCATTCTCCTGCCTCAGCCTCCCAAGTAGCTAGGACTACAGGCACCCGCCACTACGCCTGGCTCACTTTTTTTTTTTTTTTGTATTTTGTTGTAGAGATGGGGTTTCACTGTGTTAGCCAGGATGATCTCGATCTCCTGACCTCGTGATCCGTCCACCTTGGCCTCCTAAAGTGCTGGGATTACAGGTGTGAGCCACTGCGCCCTGCGAGGCAGTCCTATTATTTTTTCCATTTTATAGAAAAGACAATTCAGGTGCAGAGAGTTAAGTAACCAGCTCAAGGTCACACAGCAAGTAATGGTAAATTTAAAAATCCAGGCAACCTGACAGCCCAGCCCAAAGTCTTTATCACTACTCTATTATGCCTTACAATACAGATAATTTGCCTAAACACAAAGGAGTCATCAAATGATTTTTCCAAAACAATGGAGCAATCTTTCCTCAAAGGTCCTATCTACCTCCACCTTTAGAGCTGAGAAAAAATAGTGGCAATTCCTCAGTATCACTTTCCCATCTTTTGCCTCTGCACTTTCATCTGAGGGCCAGGCCTAGAGTACTCTGCCACATCATGCACTCCCTTCAACTGCTGTTCTCTTCCCTTGTTGAAATCCCACCGGTCTTTCCACAGAAGCCAGACTAAGCCTATCTTAGTTCAGAGTGATCTCTTCTATCTCTGAATTCATGTAACAATCACTATTGGTAGTCACACTCTTAAACAGTACCTTCCTAAATAGGTTTATAGGGAGTGTATGTTTCCCCAAAGTAAACTGCCCAGTGCCTTGCATAGAATTGGTGCTCAAAAATATTACTGATTGGCTGCTTGATTGATCGAAAGGGTCTCCAGGTCATAGGGAACTGTGAGGTAAGCAGCAAAGCTGGTAGCAAACAGACATTTCAGTTCTTGATTTTATGTTTTTATGTAATTAAAAAAATCTATGGGTATTATGAGCATATCTGGAAAGTAGTTATTCGTTCAATAAACATTTAATATGCCAAGGCATTGTGCTAGGTATTAGAAGTAAAACATACTCTTTCTCCTGAGCTCTATACCCAAATTGCCAGCTGCATTCCAGATTCAAATCTAGGTTCAAGTCCAATATAATCATCTTTATCCCACAACACAGAAACACATCTTTCAAACTTGCTCCTCCTCAAAACCTCAACATTTCTTACAGGCTTCCCATGACCCATGGGATATACATCAATGATTTTTGCCATCAAAAAAAAAACAAAAAACAAAAAACAAAAAAACTAGGTTATACATTCATTCTATGAATGAAATACGGAACAGTACTAAGATAACCTGCTTCTCACTGTTTGAACAGTCTACTAATACCATCAGGCCAACTTTCTCTGTTTACATGTAGCTCTTGTATTAGCTGTGGGACAGCTGCAGCCTTAATTTATTATGTGATAAAAGAGTTTACGACTACTTTCAGAACCTTTTTCTTTTTTTTTTTTTTTTGAGATGGAGTCTTATTCTGTTGCCAGGCTAGAGTGCAGTGGTGCAACCTCGGCTCAGTGCAACCTCCGTTTCCCGGGTTCAAGTGATTCTCTTGCCTCAGCCTCCTGAGTATCTGGGACTACAGACATGCGCCACCACACCCAGATAATTTTTGCACTTTTGGTAGAGACGGAGTTTCACCATGTTGGCCAGGATTGTCTCGATCTCTTGACCTCGTAATCTGCCCGCTTTGCCCTCCCAAAGTGCTGAGATTACAGGCGTGAGCCACCGTGCCAAGGCCCAGAACACTATTTTTTTATTGAGGCTTTTAAGTGGAACAAATAAAGCAAAAGAATTGTTATGCTTTTCCTAGCTTTAGAGATGTAAACGTTTGTGCAATGAAGAAATGTAATTAAATGAAACAAGTTAAATAAACTAACAATTTATATTAATGATCCGTAGTAGAAATGTTTAGTTTTCTGCTGCATTTGCAATCCAGAATTAATTAGCTTATAAATTAAAATACGTGGAAAATTGAGGATTCACTTGAATCACAATGCAAATTAGAACTAGATTTCTAGTAACTTTTGTAAAAATTCCACAATTTTTTTGGTATAGATTTTATTAGGGATGAAATTTGATCCCCGGTTAGTATTCCACACAAATTTTTAAAAAGGTATCTTGGTGTTTGCTTTCTTCTGCTCTAAGTAGGTTCCTTACATTTTTCTTGAATTAATTTGCAAAGTAAATGTTTATCTATTAGTGTTAAAAGAGAAAAATGATAAATAAAAAATAGTAGAGGTACATAATTTGAAAGAGCATTAAGACATGTCTCCCACACCATAACAGTGGTATAAAACATGAAGATGACGCCTGATAGGATCCACAATAAAGTAAGAAAATGTCTGTTCATGATTCTTTGATGAAGGATAGCACATACCAGCAGAATCCTGAAAAAGACAAACCTAAATTATTATTATTATTTTTTTATTTTATTTATTTATTTTGAGACAGAGTCTTGCTCTGTCACCCAGGTTGGAGTGCAGTGGCACCATCTCGGCTCACTGCACAACCTCTGCCACCTGGGTTCAAGCGATTCTCCTGCCTCAGCCTCCCGAGTAGCCGGGATTACAGGCGTGTGCCGCCACGCTCGGCTAATTTTTTGTATTTTTAGTAGAGACGGGGTTTCACCGTGCTAGCCCGGATTGTCTCAATCTCCTGACCTCCTGTTCCACCCGCCTCGGCCTCCCAAAGTGCTGGGATCACAGGAGTGAGCCACCGCACCCGTCAACATTTAGTGCATTCTTATTTATCTGCCCTATAAATGATGGTTTGACAGACTAAGAGAACTGTGTTCTACTCCATCTGAGTCACAGATTTAGCTCTAAAATAAGCAGGCAATGTTATTAGATACAGATGACAGAAAGGAAGCCAGGGAAGAAAGTTCAAACTGTTCTCCAAACAAAAGCATACTCTATCAACTTTTAATTTTAACAAAACTCTAAGTAACATTGTCTTTTCTCCTAGGCATAACATTGTCCTAATTGTTAACTCCAGTTGTAACAACTGTATTTACAAAAAGTAATTAAATTCTTTGGTTGCAAAAGTTCTCTCACACTTACATAGGCTGAAACTTTAAAGACAGAAGAGGTAATTTGTATTTTCTTGGTTTGAGGATTCTTTCGAACACTAAAAAAAGGAAGAAAAGGTGCTTTTAACATAAAATAGGCATTGGCATATACATTTAAGTAATGATCCCTTTTAGTATTTACATATTCTTATTCATATAGAACATGGAAATACATACTATCCAACTAAGTGGTTTGAAGAAATGGCATCTGAGGCTTCAACCAAGAATGGGCAAGGTCAACTGAATTGAAATAGCAGAAAATTGAATCTTACAGTTAGAAGGTTTAAAGTCAGAGACTCAGATGATGAAATTAGTTTCACAGGCTACAGAGACAATTATTGGACAAATGAGGATTCGTAAAAATCAGACTGAAGTGTAGACAACCATATCGGGTAGATAAAAGCATGCTAGACTGAAGACTTAAACAGTGTAAATACAAATGCTAGTTCTGCCACTGACCTGTTCTTTCACTTTGAGTAAGATTAACCTTTCTGAACCTCAATTTTCTCATATGTAAATTGGGAATAATATGTTCCTTTTAGTATATGAAAATCAAATGAGATAATGTATACAAAAACTATTTGTTGGCCCGTCACAGTGGCTCAAGCCTGTAATCTCAGCACTTTGGGAGGCCTAGGCGGGTGGATCACCTGAGGTCGGGAGTTCGAGACCAGCCCGACCAACATGGTGAAACCCTGTCTCTACTAAAAATACAAAAACTTAGCCTGTAATCCCAGGTACTCGGGAGGCTGAAGCAGGAGAATTGCTTGAACCCGGGAGGCGGAGGTTGCGGTGAGCCAAGATTGCACCATTGCACTCCAGTGTGGGCAACAAGAGTGAAACTCCATCTCAAAACAAAAATAAAAACAAAAACAAAAACCCAAACAGCTATTTGTTAAATTATATATTGCTAAGTTATATCATATTAAAAATAATTTTTTCTCAGTAGCTTTCCTTCAGTTATTCTCCCCACAAAAGATTTCCTGTGGCAATATGTAGTGAGAAAGCAAACTAAGGATTGAGAAAATAAGCTACAGATATATATTTAAAATTTGTTACATATATAAATAAATATACACACACTTTCTAATGCTTTACAGTTTGTAAAACAATTTTTACACAATTTTAAACTTTTTATTATTTTTTATTTTTGTAGAGACAAAGTCTTGCTATATTGCCCAAGCTGGTCTTGAAACCCTGGCCTCAAGAGATCCTTCTGCCTTCGCCTCCCAGAGTGCTGGGATTACAGGTGACGGCCACTGCAACCAGCCTCCAAAATACCTTTATATACATTACCTCATTTAAAGATCACACAATTCATTGAGGTAGGCATTATTTTGCCAATTTTATGGACAATATAACTAAAGAAGTTAAATGATATAACTAAGATAAACTAAACAAAAGTGGTATTTCTGGGAATAGAATACAGGTGACTCAGAGTCCAATCATCTTTCTGCTACACCTCAGCTGCTTATCCCAGACCTATACACTCTATAAATATTTAACACATATGTATCAAAGGTATTATTAATGTGTGACATGTATAGGTAAAATGTGAAGGAAGATACCCTCTTCTCTACTTTTTTAGGTGAAAGTACTGCTTCTCTCTCTACTACACATGTAAAGGTAATTGGGAGAGGGAGAGAAGAAGGAGGAGGAGGACGAAAAAGGAAGACTCAGTTTGAGCGGTGTGTGTATGTATGTTTGAGCTTGTGCACCTTTTGGGGATGACCAGCCATAGCCATTTCAGGGTTCAAGAATCTTAGGTGGTTTTCATCTCTACTAGGTATTTCATTTAGACTTCAACCCAGGATTAAATTGATTTCCAAATATTTCTATGACATAGGTCAAGTTCATTTTCTTTTGTTTTCTCTATTGCTTAACATACTGCTTAAAAGTTGAATAATACTTTTAAGTTTTTGTGCTTACCCAAGGGATGACTATAACAACTATATATAAAATACTTGCATACACCTATATAATCACCTAGATCGATATAAAGAACATATCTATTTATATCTCATTATAAACATTTATCTGTGGGTGGTTATATGGTATAAACATACATATTCACCAAATTTTATGTATATTTATGATTTGTTCATTTTACTATACATAAATTATTTCCAGTTTGAAAATCTGAGGAAAGAAAAAACTTTGTAAAAGTGCTTATCAAATCAGTTTAGGGGAAAATTTAGTATTTGATATTAGAACAATTACTTAACACATATAAACATGTACCACAAGTATATCGGCCGGATGTGGTGGCTCACACCTGTAATCTCAGCACTTTGGGTGGCCAAGGTGGGCAGATCGCCTGAGGTTAGGAGTTCCAGACCAGCCTGGCCATCATGGTGAAACCTCGTCTCCACTAAAAATACAAAAATTAGCTGGGCCGTGGTGGCATGTGCCTGTAGTCCCAGCTACCGGGGAAGCTGAGGCACAAGAATCTCTTGAACTCAGTAGGCGGAGGTTGCAGTGAGCCGAGACTGCACCACTGCATTCCAGCCTGGGCAATAGAGTGAGACTCCATCTCAAAAAAAAAAACAAAAACAAAAACAAAAATATTGTTTTAGAAAGAAACTACCATTTGTACATTATTAGAAGTTAGTTACTAATAGAAAGAAATCATACTATTCTATTACCTCCGATCCTACATTAGTATTACTTTAAAATATCTCTAAAATAATTTGTCTAATTTTTTATAGGCCTAGCAAGAAAGTACAGTTATCATCTGTCCTGTATCTCTTAAGAAAAAATGAAAAGGAAATATAAAGTGATATTGATTAGTGCTCTGTGGTGGTCTACTAATAATTGCATTATATCAGATCTTTATCCATCACTAACTCCATCCTCTGATAAGCATGGTTTTTAAGGATACTGGAACATAATTTCTATATAATATTTTTAAAAAGTATAATTATATTAATGGTTTGGACATAATATAGTTGTTTCTTGTCAATGTCATTTGTGATTATTTCTGAGGATCAGTCCCATATTGACTCTAAACTCCAGGGTGTCCAGACTATTCTAAGTAACTGCACATTTTAAAAAACAAGGACCTGGCTGGGCACAGTGGTTCACACCTGTAATCCCAGCACTTTGGGAGGCTGAGGCAGATGGATCACCTGAGTCCAGAAGTTCAAGACCAGCCTGGGTAATATGGTGAAGCCCCATCTGTACAAAAAATATGAAAAACTTAGTCAGGTGTAGTGGTGCATGCTTGTGATCCTAGCTATTGGGGAGGCTAAGGTAAGGTGGGAGGATTACCTGAGCCCAGGAGGCAGGGGTTTCAGTGAGTTGAGATTGTGCCACTGTACTCCAGCCTGGGCAACAGAGTGAGACCCTGTCTCAAAAAAACCCCAAAAAACCAAAACGATAAAAAATTAATAAAACAGGCCGGGCACGGTGGCTCATGCCTATAATCCCAGCACTTTGGGAGGTCAAGGCAGGCATATCACAAGGTCAGGAGATCGAGACCGTCCTGGCTAACACGGTGAAACCCTGTCTCTACTAAAAATACAAAAAATTAGCCAGGCGTGGTGGCGGGTGCCTGTAGTCCTAGCTACTTGGGAGGCTGAGGCAGGAGAATGGCATGAACCCAGGAGGCGGAGGTTGCACTGAGCCGAGATCGTGCCACTGCACTCCAGCCTGGGTGACAAGCAAGACTCCATCTCAAAAAAATAAATAAAAAATAAATAAATAAAATAGAAAAAACAAGGACCTACTGCTTAACTAGTATCTGAAGGGCCTAATCTAAACTTCTCAGTTCAAATAATAAAATTTCACATCTGGGGTGGATACATGGCTTGGGGGAACTCTCCTGAAACTTTGACAAGAGCATGTGTCTAATGTCTAAAGTAGAAAAGACACAGGCACCATTATTAACTACGTACATTTCTGCATATACATTTTTGAAACGTAATAAAACAATTGATCATTTACTCTTTAACAAAATGGGTGGTTCTAAAGTATTGCTTATTTGGTTTAAAGAAATCTCAATCTTTTTAAGGAAAACTTTTTTTTTTTTTTTTTTTTTTTGAGACGGAGTCTCGCTCTGTCGCCCAGGCTGGAGTGTAGTGGCCAGATCTCAGCTCACTGCAAGCTCCGCCTCCCGGGTTCACGCCATTCTCCTGCCTCAGCCTCCCAAGTAGCTGGGACTACAGGCGCCCGCCACCTCGCCCGGCTAGTTTTTTGTATTTTTTAGTAGAGACGGGGTTTCACCGTGTTAGCCAGGCTGGTCTCAAACTCCTGACCTGGTGATCCACCCGTCTCGGCCTCCCAAAGTGCTGGGATTACAGGCTTGAGCCACCGCGCCCGGCCGGAAAACATTTTTAAAAACATTAAAAAGGTATATTTTGGCCAGGTGCGGTGGCTCACGCCTGTGATCCCAGCACTTTGGGAGGCCGAGGCGGGAAGATCACCCGAGGTCGGGTGTTTGAGACCAGCCTGGCCAACAAGGTGAAACCCCATCTTTATGAAAAATAAATAAACTAGCCAGGCATGGTGGCTCAAGCCTGTAGTCCCAGCTACTTGGGAGACTGAGGCAGGAGAATCCCTTGAACCCAGGAGGTGGAGGTGGCAGTAAGCTGAGATCGTGCCACTGTACTCCAATCTGGCCTGGGTGACAGACTCTGTCTCAAAAAATAAATAAATAAAATTAAAAAAATAAAAGGTGTGTTTTATAGGACCTGTTATAATGGATGAGGACAAAAATATTTTAATAACATTTTTACCCTTTTGTTTGAGTTAGAGACTCCTAAAATCACACTCTGTAGTGTGCTCCCAACATGTACAAACATAAGGGATGGACTGTGCTAGAATGGATTAGCAATAACGTTTATTTGCAACGGCAGGTCAGACACTGTAAAGCAGTCATACTTTTTCTTAGCATCTAAAAATGTAGAAGAGAATTGCCAATGAGAATCTGGGGAAGGGAATGTTGGGAAAAATAGCAGTTTCTTCAATGTGTAGGTTCTAAACTTATTTCTACTCCAAATATCTCCAACACAGTCTCCTCCTTCATAGCACACAGTAGTGAGGAATTCCACAAGTTCATGTGGCTGATGGGGTACAACACGTTGTGGTGGTAGTGGTAGTAGTATGTGTGTGCGTGCATGAGTGCGTGTGTGTGTGTGTGTGTAGGGTATACAGAGTAGTATCTTCAGGGAGTGCTAGAAGCAGACTAGCAGGTTTACATGAACTTCAAATAATTAGGACAGTATGTTTGATGTATTAATAGGTATGTACATGCTTTTTCTGAAATTGTTTCTAACATTTCTTTGTCCAATAATCTGTATGTGTTGACAATAACTTGTTCATTAAAATCATAGGGAGATTATAGAAACATTTTTCTGTTTTTAAAACCATATAATAAATTAATTGAATAAATAACTAAATTATGCAGTTTGCTGTATAGCTATATGACACAAGGAATGGATATGAGAATTAAAGTGTTGAGTATAAGTAAATTAACAATTATGAGTCCAGTGAGAAGCTAATTCTGGTTTTCTCCTATGAAAGTAAAATTATATAACTAACTTTTAAGACCCTTTACTCTCTGTTGTTTTGCCTATTAAGATGATCCAATATCTTCATAACTGAAAAACCCTACCAAAGAACATCCACTTCAGTTAAAAGAAAGGTACAAACAAGAAATTTGTAAGGTTTTAATTCTCATTAGATCTTCAAAAAGAAAAATGCTACCAAAGTACCTCAAACTGTATAGCACTGGGATTAATTTGAAAAGGTAAATATTACACCTACGTGAAAATTCTTTCACTTCTTTGGAACAAAGGTAATAATTGTTTTTACTATTAGTTAAGCAAACTTAAACATCTGGAGGGATCTCTTGTGTTCCCTTCAGATTTAAAAGGAGGCTTGGTAAGAAAAAAAAGAAGGCTTGGAAGATGGCAGTTGGTAACAGGTCTGAATAAGGGAAAAAGCAGAAGAGGTAGAGGAAGAATGAGAGGACTGAGAACTAAATAAGAGAGAAAACCAGAAATCTTTCTATTCTGGACGAGAGGGGGAAGGTTATGAGAGGGAGGTGAGGGTAGTGCTTTTTACATGCTTTGGTTGTTAATATGACCACTGAATGATGTTGTGTAATTCCATCATGGTTAAACAAATAATTTATTCTATTAACTAGAGATTTACATATTGTGATCTAGCAATATTACCTCACTAGATCCTTATAGATAAGCTTTGCTGTTTCCAGATATGGGCTAATCACATCTTCATATTGACAAAGGGCTCCACCAAGGCAAAGATGTTTGAAAAGACAAAACAGGAACTCTTCTCTATCTGGTTGGCTGAATATTTCATATTTTTCTGAGTCTTCCACTAGCAAAACCTAAGATGATAAAATTCATCTTAATGTAACATAACTCAAGGTTTTAACTTTTATGTTTCAAAGGTTTCATTTATATACTTAAAAATAATCTTACACCTATTTTAAGAACCAATCTTGAGTCAACTGAAGAGAGTAACCTGTAATCTGCATTTATTTGCCTCTATTTTATCATTAGGAACTGACAATCAATGAAAAGAACAAATCAAAATTTAAAACACAGTGGCTAAGTCTTCCCTCCTTCCACTTTATGTCTTTATTTAGTTGATATTTTTAGTAATTGTTTTAGTGTTATGTCACCTCAAATCTTATTTGGAAATAAATAGGAGCATAAATAAATGAGAACACTTCTCCATCCCATATGGCCTCCTGCCTTGGCTTCTACCCAGAGACTAAATGGTCATGTTTTAAGCTCTCTCCTCTTATGGAGTTTGGATGAGTATTGTTCTTAATCCCACAAGTACTCCTTTTTGAAACTTTCAGGTGCTGGAGCCTCATATCCAGCTCTCGCTTTCCTGCTTTCTAGTAAGATCACTTCACACATCACCTATTGACATTGACTCTTGCCCCTCTGAGGTCTTGCTACCTCATACAGAGAGCAGAAAAACTAGATATGATGTAGGGGATTTTCTTATGCCATTGGGAAATACAGACCACTGATTCATTTATTGATTGTAGTGGGCATAAAAAGGTGACCAATGTAAGAAATATATTTCTTCCATTGGATTGTTTATATCTTACCTGCTTTGTTTATTTTTTCTTTGTTTAGAGATGGAGTCTCACTATGTTGCCCAGGCTGGTGTCAAACTCCTGGACTCAAGTGATCTTCTTACCTCAGCCTCCCTATTTTAAAAAAAGAATGTGAAGGCTGGGCACAGTGGTTCATGCCTATAATCCCAGCACTTTGGGAGGCCATGGCAGGAGGATCGCTTGAGGCCAGGAGCTTGAGTCCAGCCTGAACAACATAGTGAGACCTCATCTCTAGTAACCCCCACCCTAAAATAAGCTGGATGTGGTGGTGAATGCCTGTAGCCCTAGTGACTGAGGAGGTTGAGGTGGGAGGATTGCTTGAGCTCAGAAGATGATTGAAGCGGCAGTGAGCCATGACTGCACCACTGCACTCCAGCCTGGGTGACAGAGCAAAAAAAAAAAAAAAAAAAAAAGCATGTGAAATAGCTAAAAATAAAATATAGATATAATAAGACCCAAATAATAAAGGACAAAAAAACTATGGTCAAGAAATAAAATGTAAAAAAAATAAATACATATAAACAACTTTAGATAGGAGGGATGTCAAGATGGTTGACTAGAGGCATCTGGCACTCACGTTATGAACAAAGTAGAACCAAAATAGCAAGTAGATAATCACACTTCAAAGACAGAGTCTAAGAGAGAACACTGGAATTCAACAGAGAGGTAACAGGAAACACACAGGCACAGAAGGAGCTGGGATTGGCTGGGAGTCTGGAGAGGCTTCCCAATGCAGAGAAATGGTAAGTGAAAGACCCCTAGCAGTCCACATTTCTACTGTGGACCTCTGCAATCCTCACCATGGGAGAGCTCCTCAACCCTCATGGGCCCTGAGACTAGTAATAGCGTGCTGCCTGGAGACCACACAATGGTACTGCTCCAGAGAGGAGCTCATGCTGGCTCCCACAACCCCTCCTCCACCTCCAAGTCCTAAGGAGCTGCAGGATGGCACCATTTTGAGAGTCCAACTCCTACCAGACTGCATCCTTCCTTGGGGCCCAACAGTCCCTGCATTTCCACATCCCTAGATCCCCAATGACATCCCCAAATGTCCACCTGGATTCTGCATGGTGTCTTTTACCCCGGGGAATGAGTAATGCAGTACACTGACGAGGCTGTCCTTGAGACAAAGGGAGACAAAGTGTGTGCTCCCCAGAAACTGAAACCCACTTACCTGGGGCTGCTGTTACTGATAGCAACCTTGCCACCACCAGCAGCAGGTCTACCATGCACCTGCATGCTCCCTGAAGATGGGGTCTCCCACCCACAGCTGAGGGCCTGAAGCATATGCCACTGGCAGCAACCTTGTACTCCCCATTCCCTTGGTAGCAGGGCCGCTACATGCTTGCATGTGCCCTGAAGACTGGCTCTCCCTACTGTTGCTGCCACTACTGCCATGGCCACTATTACTGGGAGCTGAAATGTATGTTCTCCAGAACCCAAGAGCCACCTGCCAGTGGCTGCAGCCACTGACGATAACCCCACCCCAAAGCCCTGCAGCAGGGCCACGGATGAGCTCTCTCCACTCATTGCCACTGCTGCTGCCATCTGAGCACTTTGCTAGGGGGCTTGAGGATCACCCTGCCCAACTCACAAGAGGCTGCATCTGTATGCACCACTGGGGGATCTGAGGACAGCCCCTCTGGCCTGGCACCGTCCCCCATCCAGTGCCCAAGCACACCCAGGACTCTGGGGTTTGCCCTGTCCCATCCACCACTGCTGACATTTGTGTACTCCTCTCGGGGACCTGAGCACAGGCCCATTCAACTGGCCACCACCATAGCATACTTGCTCCCTGGGGGCCTGGGGACTGGCCTGCCTAGCATGTCACAGCCACTGCTAATATAAGTGTGTACTGCTTGGGAATCCAAAGGTTGTCCCACCACTGCTACAGCCATCATCCATTTAATGCACACTGCCTGGGGACCCAAACACACATCCACATACCCAGCCCACCACTAACACTGCTGGCACATGAGCAAGCTGCCTGGAGGCCCAAGAGTCAGCCTGCTTGGACCTGCTAACACCACTGCCTGCCTACACTGCTCAGGGGCCCAAGGACAGGTGTGCTTTGGCCAGCTGCTGCCACTACTGGGACCCAAGAACTGGCCTACCTGTCCCCAGCAAAACTTCACCCCAGCCTCTACTAACAATTGCAACCTAAGCCACTGAGGAAACCACAGACACCAGTGATGCTGAGTACACCTGAATAAATCATATGGAGACTACACTACTGCTTGCACCCAGAATTAGAATCAAAGTGCTCTACCCAATCAACACCATAAGTACCTTTTCGGGAAAAAGTTTTCTCCTAAAAAGCCAATCCAATAAATTCAAAGAAGTGACTGTTAAACTAGATGCACAGATATTAATATAAGGACACAAGAAATATGAAAAAGCAAGAAAGATGACACCTCCAAAGGAGCACAATAATTCCCCAGCAACAGATTTAATCAAAAATAAATTTATGAGCTATAAGAAAAAAATTCAAAATAATGACTTGTCCGGGCACGGTATCTCACACCTGCAATCCCAAAACTTTAGGAGGCTGAGGTGGGTGGATCGCTTGAGCCCAAGAGTTTAAGACCAGCCTGGGCAACATGGTGAAACTCTGTCTCTAGTCCTGAAAAAAAAATTATCTCAAAAAATGAATGATATTAAAGAAGCTCAATGAGATACAAGAAAGCACAGATAAAGGATACCAAGAAATCAGAAAAACAATTCAGGATATGAATGAGAAATTCACCAAAAAGATAGATATCATTAAAAAGCACCAAACAGAAATCCTAGAACTGAATAATTCAATGAGTGAAATAAAAGATTCAATTGAGAATTTCAACAATAGACTACATAAAGCCAAAGAAATTGTTTCAGAACTTGAAGACGGGTCTTTTGAAGTAACCCAGTCAGACAAAAAAAAGAGAAAAAGAACGAACAAAGCCTACGTGACATATAGGATACCATAAAGCAAACACAGTTTTGAATTATGGGTGTTCCAGAAGGTGAAGAGAAGCCCAAAGGCATTTAAAAAAAATCTATTTAACAAAATAATAGCTGAAAACTTTTCAATTCTAACAAGAGATTTAGATGACCAGATACAGGAACCTTAAAGATCCCCAAATAAGTACAACCCAAAAATGTCTTCTTGAAGGCACATTATCATCAGACCATCAAAAGTTAAAGAAAAGGAATTCTAAAAACAGCAAGAGAAAAGTGTCTAGTCACATATAAGGAAACCCTCAATAGACTCACAATGGATTTCTCAGAAGAAACCTTACAGGCCAGTAGAGGATGAGATGATTCAAAGTGCTGAGAGAGAAAACAAAGAAAAAAAAAATGGCAGCCAAAAATACTATACCAGCAAAATTATCCTTCATAAATGAAAGAGAAAGTATTTCCTAGACAAGTAAAAATGGAGGGAATTTATCATCACTAGGCCTGCCCTGTAAGAAATGGTTAAGGGAGACCTATAACTGAAAGCAAAATTTGAAAACACAGAAAAGATTCAAATATTACCACTGCAGAAAACCACCAAACCACAAAGATAAACAAAAAGAGAAAAAGGAACAAAAGATATACAAAATAACCAAAAAAATTAACAAAATGACAGAAGTATGTCCTCACATATCAATAATAACCTTGAATATAAACAGACTAAATTTTTCACTTAAAATGTGTAAACTGGCTGAGTGGATCTAAAAAACAAAAAGCATGATCCAACTATGTTGCCCATAGCAAACTCACTTGACCTGTAAATAAAACAGTAAAAAGGGACAAAGAAAGTCGTTATATAATGCTAATGGGGTCAATTCAGTCAGAGGATATACTATTCTTAATATATATGCATCCAACACCAGCAGACATAAATATATAAAGCAAATATTATTAGAGCTAACAGAAGAGATAGACTCTAATACAGTAATAGTTGGGAAATTCAACACCTCACTCTCCACATTAGACAGATCATCTAGACAGAAAATTCATAAAGAAACACTGGATTTAAGCTGCGCTTTAGACCAAATAGACATCTACAGAACATTTTATCCAACAGCTGCAGAATATCTATTCTCATCAGCACATGGAACATTCTTCAGGATAGACCATATGTTGAGTAACAAAACAAGTCTCAACACACTTAAAAAAGTGAAAACATACCAAGTATCTTCTCATACCACAGTGGAATAAAATGAGAAATCAATAACAAAAGGAATTTTAGAAACTATACAAATACATGAGAACCAACAACACACTCCTGAATGACCAATGAGTCAATGAACAAATTCAGAAGAAAAATTTAAACTTTCTTGAACAAATAAAAATAGAAATATAATATACCCATGCCTATGGAATATAGCAAAAGCGTGCTAAAAGAGAATTTTACAGCAATAAATGCCTACATAATGAAAGTACAAAGACTTCAAATAATCTAATGATGCACCTCAAGAAACTAAAAAAGCAAGAACAAACCTAAAGTTAGTATAAGGAAATAATAAATACCAGAGCACAAATAAACAAAATAGAGAAACAAACAAACAAACAAACAAACAAACAGAAAGGAACTCTAGATGGAGAAAGGCTATCAAAATTGTACCTTATGCTTAACACTACCATACAAGGGAAAAAAGAAAATACAATGAATTATACAACAATCAGTGTCTAGTAGAAAGTGCACTTAATTATGAAAATTGATTAAGCTCATTTACAATCTCTACAGAAAACTTACCACAGGTCATTGTATATAAGAAGTATTTAAAAAACTCAACTCTATGGTGTTGTCCATACACAGTTTATTTATAATGTCTTGATGAAAACCAAGGTTGGGTATGTCTAGGAAAATATAGGTAAGGGAAAGCAGTCCATACTTAATTGCTCTCTGGGTGTGCCACAGGTAACACTTACACATCTCCACTTCCTTCCTTCCCCTCTCCTTCCCTCCCTCCCTCTGTAAGAAAATAATGTGTTATTGCGGCCCATGTTTGCAACTATCTGAAGATCTGACTTAAGAGAAAGGTGAATAAAGTACTTAGGAATGAATAGTTAACACATTTCTTACATGAATACTCTCATATATTGAACTGATTAGGCTGTGCAATTATTGGGGGGTGGAGGAGACAGGGTCCCACTCTGTCACTCAGGCTGGAGTGCAATGGTGCCATCTTGGCTCACTGCAGCCCAACTTCCTGAGTTCAAGCAATCCTCCCACCTCAGCCTCCCAAGTAGCTAAGACTACAGGTATACGACACCATGACCAGCTAATTTTTTTTCTTTTTTTAGACAGAGTCTCGCTCTGTCGCCCAGGCTGGAAAGCAGTGGTGCAATCTCAGCTCACTGCAACCTCTGCCTCCTGGGTTCAAGCGATTCTCTTGCCTCAGCCTCCCTAGTAGTTGGGATTACAGGCACGTGCCACCTTGCCTGGCTAATTTTTGTATTTTTAACAGAGATGGGTTTTCACCATGTTGGCCAGGCTAGTCTCATACTCCTGGTCTCAGGTGATCCACCCGCCTCTGCCTCCCAAAGTGCTGGGATTACAAGCATGAGCCACCATGCCCGGCTCGGCTGTGTAATTTAAAAAAATATAATAATTAAAAAAAATTTTTGGAATGAATGTGAAAACATAATATTCTATGACTTTTCTCCATCTCCATTCACATACAGATCTCTTCAGCAATGTAGCTCTTAGACAGTAGGTCAAACTTCTGAGCCACAGTCAGGAAAGTGGTTGTTATTAGTACTTACATTACAGTGAGCCAATAGAATCTGTAGTGCTGCACAATGGGGGACGCTTTTTAGTTCAGGCTGAAGCTGGATGTTAGTGTTTTTTTTTATTAGCCATAAAGCAACCAAGTTAAAAACCTTTCCTCCCTGTTGCCACAGAGTAGCAATGAACCCAAGAGCAAGCCATACAGGCAACTAGTAGAAAAACACTGAGCTCCAGCATTTCATGAATAGAGGTGCTATTCATGGCAATAAATAAGATAGACAGCAAGCAGTTTTGCAGAGTATTCTGTTGGAAAACTAATCCTTCTTTTTAAAAAAATGTCCACTGATGATACTCTTTCTTAGAAGTGACAGTGAATTATCTAACATTAGAGGTAAGGGTCTTTAGACCCTTATGCCAGAGAAGAAGTGTGAGAGACAAGAGTTGACAGTAGTATCCAAAAGGAGGGAAACCCAGACCAAACATTTCCTAAATAGTAATTTCCAATCCTTGGTAAGAAGAAGTAGAAATTAATATCAGACCCCTATTGTATAGTATTTTTTGTTTTGTTTTGTTTAATTTTTTTCTTTTGAGACGAAGTCTTGCTCTTTCACCCAGGCTGGAGTGCAGTGGCGTGATCTCGGTTCACCGCAACCTCTGCTTCCTGGATTCAACGAATTCTTGTGCCTTAGCCTCTCGAGTAGCTGGGATTATGGGTGCCCACCACCACACCTGGCTAATTTTTGTATTTTTAGTAGAGACAGGGTTTCGCCATATTGGCTAGACTGGTCTTGAACTCCTGACTTCAGGTGATCTACCCACCTTGGCTTCCCAAAGTGCTGGGATTACAGGCGTGAGCCACCACGCCCGGCCATGTATATTATTTATATTATCTCATGTTAGATATACTTCATTTACCTAAGAGCAAACTATATGTAGTCTCATTCAGTTGTCTGTGTTTGGGTATTCTCAGCAAGTTAATTTTATTTTCTTCTTTAACTAAGTTAATGAGTTCTTTTAGGTATTGCCTTAGGTATTGCCTGGTTGGATGTCTCCCTTTCCCCTACAGACAAGATTCCTGTGTCCGGAATGATGGATCAGTAGCTTCCCTAGTTCATTGCTATCTGGATTTGCAATACATCTGACTTGTATGTCTTCCTTCTCTCTTAATTGAGGACAATAATAACAGTAGTAATTAATAGAAGTTGTTAATATTATGGAAAACTTACTAAGCGCCAGCCATTATGCTAAGCAGAGTAAGTACATTATCTCACATAAATCTCACATTATGCCTACTTTATAGATGAAGAAACTGAGGCTTAGAGAGGTTAAGCATCAGTTATTAAGTGACAAAGGCAGGATTTGAACATATGGCTATTTGACATGAAAACCCTCATTTTTAACTATTTTAATACTCTCAATAATTGTAACAATGATAATATCAATAATACATTTCTTTTTTCTGTTTTTCAGAGACAAGGTCTCACTCTGTTGCCCAAACTGGGGTGCAGCGGCACAATCATAGCTCACAGCAGTCTCAAACTCCTGGGCTCAAGCAATCCTCCCACCTCAGCTTCCCAAGTAGCTGGAACTACAGGTGCACTCCACTGCACCTGGCTTATTTCTTCGTATTTTTGTAGAGATGGGAGTCTTGCTCTGTTGCCCAAGCTGACATTCCATTTTAACAGTATTCAATATTTCTAAAAGGTACATTTAAATGCTTCCTCAATTAATTTTCTCAATGATTTTAGGAAGAAGGTAGAATGGGCACTTTCATCTTCATGTTGTATAGATAAGATCTTGAGGCTCAAAAGATGGAGAAATTTGCCTAAGATTATTATCTTCTAAATAATAAATCAGGAATCAGGTAAGTAATCTACATATTTTCATTCCAAGTTCAGTATACCTTTCACTAAAACAAAATTGAATTTAGTTAATCCAATGGCTTTGTTGATATTAGCAATGAGATAAAAAAGATTCTTTTACTCCTGGGATGTTTTTATTTATTTATCTAAGTTTATTTTTCAGACAAGGTCTTGCTCTGTTGCCCAGGTTGGAGTGCAGTGGCATGATCACAGCTCATTGCAGCCTTGATCTTCAAGGCTCAAGCAATCTTCTCACTTCAGCCTTCTAAGCAGCTGGGACCTCAGCCTTCTGAGCAGCTGGGAATACAGATGTGAGCCACCAGTCCCAGCTAATTTTTGTAGTTTTTGTGGAGAGGGTTTTGTCATGTTGCCCAGGCTGGTCTTGAACTCCTGGGCTCAAACCATCCACCCACCTCAGCCTCCCAAAGTGCTGGAATTACAAGCGTGAGCTACTATGCCCAACTTCAGGATGTTTTTTGGGATATTTTTAATATTAATTTGATAAGTTAAAAGGCCCACATTGAACAAAAATGACCTTACTAAATAGGCCAGGATTTCCCTACTTCAGCACTATAGACATTTTGAGCCAGAAAACTTTGTTGTGACTGTCCTGTGAGTTATATAATGTTTAGCAGCATCTCTACGTATCAGATGTTAATAGCACCTATTTGAGAATTACTGAAATACACAAATAATTAAGTTGACTGTTAAAGTGCCATCTAAGTAGAAATCTACCAATGTTAGGATTATTACTGATCATTATTTATAAATAAGAGGTATTTTATGAGAAGGTATTTTATGCTTTAAGCAGGCAGAGTTTTTGACATTTTTGCATTTTCTGAAATAAAATTCCACTGTGAAATTTTAAAATTCTGTACTTACTCTTCGTAACTCATCAGAAATGAGAAATGGATCACAAAAAGAATCTAAACATTTAACAATATGTCCACTGTCTCGTACAATATCTTCATCATATAACCGATGAAAAAATGACATTGAAACCTGTGTGCAAGGAACATTTGTAGCTTCAATTTTTTTCACTTCAGTTCCTGAAAAAAGATGTTTTATAAAGAATGGAGATAGAAAAATTAATTTAGCATTCTCAACTATTTCCAAAATAAATTGCTATGCAGAAATTCTAAGAAGTTAACAAATATGACATTTTTGGTATATTTAAAATATTTATTAGTTTATGAATTTTATTAAATTCTTATTTTGTAGCTTCTTCATTTGTGTTAATCATTAAGAGTTTATAACAAGGCCAGGCATGGTGGCTCATGCCTGTAATGCCAGCACTTTTGGAGGCAAAGGAGGGCGGATCACTTGAGGTCAGGAGTTCGAGACTAGCCTGGTTAACATGGTGAAACCCCGTCTCTACTAAAACTACAAAAATTAGCTGGGCGTGGTAGCACATGCCTGTAATCCCACCTACTAGGGAGGCTGAGGCAGGAGAACTGCTTGAACGTGAAGGGCAGAGGTTGCAGGGAGCCAAGATTGTGACACTGTACTCCAGCCTAGGCAACAGAGTGAGACTGTGTCTCAAAAAAAAAAAAAAAAAAGTTTATAAGAAAAGTCTCACCATTTCAGGACTAGATGAATATGAATTAGAGGATACTTAAAAATGAAATACATTTTTTTAAAATGTAGTAGAGGATTCTTAATGCATATATTATCAGAATTGCCTATAAAAGCATAGGAATTGCTTCATATGATTTTTGATTCCTATTACGCTTAATGCTTTATAACTCACATTTTTTTTTTTTTTTTTTTTGAGATGGAGTTTCACTCGTTTCCCAGGCTGGAGTGCAATGGTGCAATCTCGGCTCACCGCAACCTCTGCCTCCCTGGTTCAAGCAATTCTCCTGCCTCAGCCTCCTGAGTATCTGGGATTACAGGCATGTGCCACCATGCCTGACTAATTTTGTATTTTTTAGTAGAGACGGGGTTTCTCCATGTTGGTCAGGCTGGTCTTGAACTCCTGACCTCAGGTGATCTGCCCACCTCGGCCTCCCAAAGCGCTGGGATTATAGGCATAAGCAACTGCACCTGGCCACAAAAATTTTAATTGAGCATTTGTAAAGTCCTTGAGTGTATCTTGAAAACATTTTCTCTTCATTTAAAAATTTCTTAGCTAGTGTGGTAGGTCACACCTGTAATTTCAGCACTATGGACGGCCGAGGCAGGTGGATCACTCAAGGTCAGGAGTTCGAGATCAGCCAGGTCAGGAGTTCGAGACCAGCCTAGCTAACACGGTGAAACACCATCTCTACTAAAAATACAAAAGTTAGCTGCTTGTAGTGGCGGGCTCCTGTAATCCCAGCCACCTGGGAGGCTGAGACAGGAGAATCAGTTGAACCTGGGAAGCGGAGTTTGCAGTGAGCCGAGATGGTACCACTGCATTCCAGTCTGGGTGACCAAATGAGACTCCATCTCAAACAAACAAACAAACAAAAAATTTCTCCTTTGTGATTTCATTTGTAGTATTTACTACAAAAAAAGGTTTTCTAAGTGAAGGTAAATTTCAAATCAGGCCCTAATCAAATTATCACAAATTCAGAATTACAGAAAATTGAAATAACAGCATTTTGTCTATTTTTCTCTTGTAGACTTAGTTTTGCCCCTATCCTCCATCCCCTATCCCACACTTATTTCCTGAATTTATCATTCAGGAATGGATTTTCTGCTACTAGAGATCCCGTTAAATTACAGAAAATCACAAAGATTAAAATGAATATTTTTATTATTACCTCCATCGATCACTGAATCAGTCTCTCTCAATGTACACACATATACACACACACTCATTCTGATAGAAGGGGGTGGTGTTCTTTTGTTCAAAGTTCTAAGATTGTAGACCTAGGTGTGGTGGCCCTCGGTGTATCCCTACCCTGGATACATTTGCTGGATCTCTGACCTGAGAAGCAGCTTGTGCTTAAGAAGAGTAAGTAATGCTGGTGAATGTTTACGTTAGCTATTTTTGCTGTCCACTTGAGAGTCATGCTAGGACCTGTTATTCTATGTCCTGGGCTGGGCTCATGTGGAGGCATGAAGGATGCCTGGAGCCAGGAACTGTGTCTGCCTCAGTAATTGCAAAAGCTATGCTGCTAAGAAGCTTCCTTTGTTTAGAGGTAAGATCCTCTGAGGGATTAGATAAAGAAAAAAGAGGACCATAGGAAATGATAAGAGGAGTTCTAGGCGATGTCGAAAGACCAAAAAAACAAGAGCAGTGGAGAGTCTGACACTTTCTGAAGACTGGTCAGTGGACACAGGAGGAGGAACTGACATTGGGCATGCCATTTTAATTAGTCTACCCTAGCTCTGATTTGGGGAGTAGAAGGAGGGTTTGGATGGTGAAAAAATGTGATTAAATTCAAACCACTTAATAAGAGACATGAAAATAGCATTTGCTATGGACTGAATTCTGTCCTTTCAAAATTCATATATTGAGACATAAAAATAGCATTTTCTATGGACTGAACTGTATGGCCAAATATTCATATATTGAAACTCTAACCCTCAACGTGATGGTAGTTGGAGATGGGGACTTTGGGAAATAATTGGGTTTCAATGAGGTAGAGGGAGGGATGGTCATGGGACTTCAAAATATGAATTAAGGAGGACATAGTTCAGACACTTAGTCTATAACATGTAACCACTAGGACCCCAAATTCATGTTCTTCTCACATGCAAAATACATTCATTCCATTCCAACAGCCCCACAAACTTTTTTTGTTTTCTTAGACAAGGTCTCACTCTGTCACCCAGGCTGGAGTGTGGTGATGTGATCATGGCTCATTGTGGCCTCAACTTCCTGGGCTCAAGAGATTCTTTTGCCTCAGCCTTCTGAATAGCTGGAACTACAGGTGTGTGCCACCTCGGCCAGATAATTTTTTTTGTAGAGATAGGGTCTTGCTGCATTGCCCAGGCTAGTCTCAAATGCCTGGGCTCAAGTGATCCTCCCACCTTGGCCTCTCAAAGTGTTGGGATTACAGGCGTGAGCCACTTGTCCTGCTCCCAAAATTTTCACTCATTCCAGTATCAACTTTAAAGTCCAAAGTCTCTTCTAAATATCATAAAAATTGGATAAGGGTAGACTTAGGTATGATTCATCCTAAGGCAAAATTCTCCTCCAGCTGTAAACCTGTGAAGAAGGACAAGGTATGTGTTTCCAAAATACATAGGTGGGACAGACACAGGCTAGTCATTTACATTCCAAAAGGGAGAAACAGGAAATAAGAAATGGGTGACAGGTGTCAAGCAAGCCCTTAACTTAGAAAGGCAAATTCCTTTAGATCTTAAATGCTCAGGGATAATCTTCTTTGGTTTGATACTCTGCCTCTGGACCCACTGGGGTGGCAGTCTTGCTTTTACCCTGGTGGCGGTAGAGCCCTGAAGGCTCTGAGTGGTCCAACCTCCAAGGTTCCACAGGGCCAACTTAGCCCGTATGCTCTGCAGAGTGGCCCTGCCTCCAAGGCTTTGGTTGGAGGCCATCTGCCCTGTTTAATGGAGGCAGTGGCCCTGATGGCCCTGAAGCTCTCTGAATTGCTTCGGGGTCTTTCTAATCTTTTCTGAAGAATAGCGCATGTTCACAGCCCAATAGCTCTATGGTCCAGTCTTGTAGGATCTAAGAAGTCCAACAGCCTTCCTTCATCTCATCTCATTGTTCAAACTAGCAGAGTCTTTGCTGCTGATATAATTCCATCTCTATTCCTGACTCTGTTGAAATGGCTGATTAAGTCCATGAGTCATACCCATGATCTCTTTATCAAATGGCTATTCAGTGTTCTGAACAGTGTTCTCTTCAGAACAAACTTCCTCATTTTTTACAGTAAGGATAGGTTGAAAACTTTCCAAATCTTCAAATGTTGGTTCATTTCTGGTAAACAAT
Source organism: Theropithecus gelada (assembly GCF_003255815.1). Lineage (NCBI taxonomy): Eukaryota > Metazoa > Chordata > Mammalia > Primates > Cercopithecidae > Theropithecus > Theropithecus gelada. The sequence goes on along the minus strand of NC_037682.1, from coordinate 93,982,962 downwards.
TCCTTCTGCAATTCATCTCTCTTCTTTCATACTTTACTATAAGCAAGACATTGCTTTAAGACTTTACTTAGAAATCTCCTCAGCTAAATCTCCAGTTTCATCATTTATAAGTTCTGACTTCCATACAATAGAAAACAGTTCATCCAAGTTATTTGCCACTTTATAACAAAGATCACCTTTATCACAGTTTCCAATAACATATCCCTTATTTCCTTGGGAGCTATCACCAGAATGGCCCATAATGTCCGTATACATGCACCTCAAGCTTCCATCCATTATTCAGTTCCAAAGCCACTTCCACATTCTTAGGTATTTGCTACAGCAGCACCTCACTTCTCAGTACCAAGATCCGTCTTAGTCAGCTTGGGTTGCTATAACAAAATGCCATAGTCTGGGTGGCTTAAACAATAGATGTGTGTTTCCCAAAGTTCTGTAGGCTAGAAAGTCCAAGGTCAAGGTCCAGATGATTCAGTTGCTGGTGAAGGCACTCTTCTTGGCTTGCAGAAAACTGCCTTCTTTCTGTGTGCTTAGATGGCTCTAGTGTTTTTACTTCCTATTATAAAGGCACTAATCCCATCACGAGGGCTCCACCCTTGTGCCCTCATCTAAACCTAATTTATTTTCCAAAGGCCCCATCTCCAAAAACCATCACATTGAAGGGTTAGGGATTAAACATGTGAATTTGGTGGTGGGGACACAACTCACTCCAAAGCAAATGCTATTTTTTTATGTAGGAATTTCATTAAATTATGTCCCCAGCATTTATAAGATATGTAATGCATCACAGTGATCACATACAGAAAGAATACAGTTTTTCCCCTAATACTAGCATTATAAAACACTGGGTGCCTCCTTATCATTTGGTGTCTTAAGTTAGTACTTTTCTGGCAACCCCATCAATGTGGAAGTGACAGAGGCAGGAGAGTGAAGTGGTCAACGTCTTGAATTCTGGAGCCTCGATCTGAATCTCAAATCTGCTCACTCAGCCATGTAAAACTGCACACATTACTTAGCTTATGCCTCTGACTATTCATTTGTAAAATAGTAATATATAATACTACCGTTCTTGCATTGTTTCCATGAATGAAAGGAGGTGATGTGCATGATGCCCTTAGCTGAGCACATAGGAAGTATCCATTATATGTTATTTAAAAAAGACAAAGTGTATCTAAACATAGGAGCTATGGCGGCTGGCTGAGAGGATAAAACAGCACGGAAAACTGGTAATCTCCAGGGAATGCAGCACAGTGAACGAGGTTCCATCATCACTTTCTTTAGAACTGGTTCACTTGCCAAAAGAATGTCTCTTCACCTATTTTAAAAAGCGGCTTCTTTTGCTTTAAAAGAGCCCCAGAGGAAAATAAGAGGGGGGTATATCAGAAAAAGAAATATAGCAGAAAAAGAAAAAAGAGATAAAAATGAGTTAATGGAAGAGTACTAACAATCCACTAGAACTTCTACTTCTGAAATAGAGTGCTATCATTCTTCTGTCCTATTTTTCAAAGTATTTATAATTCATCAAGTCAGGCACATGTGGTATTTGATAACCTCTTTTTGCAATGATTTTTTCAAAAATTAGTAAAAAGTTAATGCTATTTTGTGTATGTATTAACATGGGAGAGGGTTGAGCACTTATTTCAGTGAACCTTATTGTTTCAAATAGATTGACTGAAGTTACTGTAAACATGCTTTATAAACACTGTGATACATGGCTCTGATTATTTCCTTTTGAAAATTTTGAGTTGGGTAAATGTATTCTCTCAGATACTCAGTTTAATTTTGTAAGTAGTCTGTACCAGCTTTTTGCTCTATAAATTTTGCAGTAGTCTTTAGCCAAAAGCAATAAAATCTGACCTACTAAGTCTAACATCATGAACTGTTTGTATCTTGTTCTTGACTAATACTTTGTTACTTTTGTGTAAGGCTACTAGGCTTCCATGAGAATATAATGCAGTAATTTACCAAAATACATTTCCAAACAAACAACAAAAAAATCTAATTTAAAATGCATTTTATTGAGTATAAATCCATATCACCAATCAGATTCTCCTTCTAAACGGAATGTTGCTTTTATTCATTCTGTTGCTAAGATACCTCAACCTAAAATTTAAAATATAGTTTTCATTTTTTTTTTCCAAAATAGTCTTATATTAACTCTCTGCTTTCTTCCTTGACCCATGAGTTATTGAAGGGATTTAAGTGACTGTTATTAAGTGTTTAAGTGTTTGGGTAATTTTCTTAAAAAAAATTTCTGGCTCTTTCAATGTATTATGAAATAATACATTATGAAAATATAATCTAGCTGGGCACGGTGGCTCACACCCATAATCCCAGCACTTTGGGAGGCTAAGGTGGGTGGATCACTTGAGGTCAGGAGTTCGAGGCCAGCCTGGCCAACATGGCGAAACCCTATCACTACTAAAAAAAAAAAAAAAAAAAAAAACTTAGGCTGAGCACGATGGTTCATGACTGTAATCTCAGCACTTTGGGAGGCCAAGGCTGGCAGATTTACTTGTGGTCAGGAGTTCAAGACCAGCCTGGCCAACATGGTGAAACCCTGTCTCTACTAAAAACACAAAAATTAGCTGGGTGTGGTGGCACACTCCCGTAATCCCAGTTATTCGGGAGACTGAGGCAGGAGAATCGCTTGAACCTGGGAGACGAAGGTTGCAGTGAGCTAAGATCACGCCACTGCATTCCAGCCTAGGTGACAGTGAGACTCTGTCTCAAAAAATAAACAAGCAAAAAACAAAAATTAGCTGGGAATTAGCCAGGTATGGTGGCTCACGCTACTGAGGAGGCCGAGGCATGAGAATTGCTTGAACCCAGGAGGCACCACTGCACTCCAGCCTGGAGACAGAGTGAGACCTTGTCTAAAAAAAAAAAAAAAATTCCTATGGTTGGCTGATTCCTCTGAGAAATCCATGTACCCATGTACTCATCTCAATGGAGATTCTGCCCAAATATCCCCGTATCAGTGGAATCTTTCCTGATCTTTTCCCTCTGGGCAAAACTGACCATTCTTGTCCACTTTCTATTTTTTTTTATTTTTTGAGGCAGTCTTGCTCTGTCATCCAGGGTGGAGGGCAGTGACACAATCTCAGCTCACGGCAACCCTCCATGTCCCAGGTCCAATTGATTCTCCTTCCTCAGCCACCAAGTAGCTGGTATTACAGGTGCTCACCACCACGCCTGGCTAATTTTTGTATTTTAAGTAGATAAGGGGTTTCACCATGTTGGCCAGGCTGGTCTCGAACTCCTGTACTCAAGTGATCCGCCCGCCTCAGCCTCCCAAAGTGCTGCAATTACAGATGTGAGCCACCACACCTGGATCTTGGCTACACTTCTATGGTAACACCTTTGACACATTAGTACACACACACATACACACACACATTTTAACATATCAAGTTCCTTTAGTACAGGTTTTCTTATTTACCTTAATGTTCCCTATATCTAGCAGAGTACATGGAAAATACACAATAAATACTTTTATATGAATAAAAAGAGATAAAAATTGCTCTTATGTGTTAAGCCAGGATAGTAGCAGTAGACTCCCAGGAAAGAGATGCAGGGCAGGCCTGGCACAGCTGGTCATACTTGATCGTGATATATCAAACAGATGAGGCATTCACAATTTATATTTTAATAATGAAAATTTCTGAGGCAAAATTTTGTTATAAGAGTAAAATAGTATTTGAAAAGATGAAAATTTTATTTACCTAATGTGATCCATTGTCCAGAAGAATCTGAAAGTAACTTCAAATTGGGAATAACATTTGGGTCTTTGAAAAAAGCCTAAAATACAAATTTGAGGGGAATAAGTTAGATATTTTATTATAAATGATAGTAAAAATTAACATAAAATAACTATAATCTTGTTTAATTCAAATGGAAAGGACAATTTTAAATTGGTAAAATGTCTTGAGTAATAGTTTATAAATAAATGAAGTTTTATTACATACAAGTTGGAACAGTATGAACATTGTGTGTCCAAGTACAGATGTCTTTGGAACTTAATTTAGGTAATAATGATATACAATAAACATTAGGAGGTTATATAATATTTGAAAACTTTGTTTTCCTTCAATCTTGCTTACTGAATTGCCTTAGTAACAACTCATATACTAGATCTAAATCCAAAAGTAACTGTCAATTTAATTCTTTCCAAGAGGCATTTAAAAAAGTGAAAAATCTAACTCCTAAAAATGAAACGTTTTCTGTATGACAAAAGACAACAAAGCAGGAAAGAGTTTTAGTTCCAGATCCTTTTGTAGTTTATGAGTATGATGACTAGGTGTTCGCAGGTATGTGTGAGATGTGCCACCCTCGAACCTTGTTATGATGTCAGCATATTGTTAGTCTGACATGAAAAAATAAAAAAATATATAAAATAAAAAAGAGCTTTAGTTCTAAGCACCAGCAGCTGATTGAAGCTGAAAAGGCAGAAGAAAATTTATTGGAAGCATCTCAGGGTGTCCACAAAATGTTCCGGAGGTGGAGGGCATCAGGTTGATGGCTGGACCCAGGAACGATGCAAAATCATATGCAGAACCGCCCTCATGAGGAAACTGTCACCCCTGCTGCAGCCCCATCAAGCACTACAGTTGATCTTAGCCAAAAGGCCAAGAAGTGATAGCCCCATCAAGCACTAGAGGAAGCCACTACCACCCCTTTCTCCTACTCAAGTACTAACCAGGCCCAACCCTACTTAGCTTTCAATATCAGGTACACTCAGGGTGGTATGGCCATGAACATCAAGTACTACCCAGGCCCAATCCTGCTTAGCTTCCAACATTCAGGGTGGTATGGTCATAGACATCACTATCACTCCCTTCTAACCTAGGCCATTGCTGTGCCAGGTCTGTCTGACCTGAAAGTGGTCTCTGCCACTGCCTTTGCCAATGAAATGAATTCTGTGTGTGCCTCCTTCCTTAAGTTGCTCGCTTCAAAATTCCAGTCTTGTACTGATGAGTCTGTTTGTAAACCTAGGTCCCACACTTATGATCTGGATGCAAGGGAGTTCCTTGCATTTTGGGAGATTTCACTTGCATTTCCCAAAGTTACCCCCAAATTGCATGGTTGTTCACAAGGTGTTGGACACCCAGAAAACATAATGTCTGTGAAGAGCAATAAGTAAAAGAAAAATAATAGACTGAGAGAAAATATTTGCAACACATATGTTAAAACGGAGAAACTGACATCCTAGTGGTTAAAAAAAACCCCTAAATGTAAGAAAAACTGACAAACCTAAATTTTCTTCTGCCTTTTCAGCTTGAGTCAGCTGCTGGTGCTTGGAACTAAAGATTTTGTTTTTTTTTTTAGATGGAATTTCACTCTTGTTGCCCAGGCTGGAGTGCTGTGGCGTGATGTCGGCTCACTGCAGCCTCTGCCTCTCAGGTTCAAGCGATTTTTCTGTCTCAGCCTCCTGAGTATCTGGGATTACAGGTGTGTGTCACCATGCCCGGCTAATTTTTTGTATTTTTAGCAGACACAGGGTTTACCATGTTGGCCAGGCTGGTCTTGAACTCCTGACCTCAGGTGATCTGACTGCCTTGGCCTCCCAAAGTGCTGGGATTACAGGCATGAGCCACCGCACGCAGCCTAGCTCTTTTTTATTTTATAATTTTTTTCTTTTTTCATGTTAGAAGGGTAATATGCCAATGTCATCACAAGGTTTGAGGGTGGCACATGTCACCAAAGGATAAAAATAGGCATATAAAAAATAAAAATAGGGCCAGGTGCGGTGGCTCAGGCCTGTAATCCCAGGACTTTGGGAGGCCAAAGTGGGTGGATCACTTGAGGCCAGGAGTTCAAGATCAGCCTGGCTAACATGGCGAAACCCCGTCTGTACTGAAAAAATACAAAAATTAGCTAGGCATGGTGGCACACTCCTGTAATTCCAGCTACCCGGAGGCTAAGGCATGAGAATTGCTTGAACCTGGGAGGTGGAGGTTGTCATGAGCTGAGACTGTGTCACCGCACTCCAGCCTGGGTAACAGAGTGAGACTATCTAAAAAAACAAACAAACAAACAAAAAAACCAAAAACCAAAAAACAAACAAAAAAAACCCACAAATAGCCAATAAACTTTAGGAAAAGATGCTCAATTACAAGAGCAGTGAAAGAAATGAAAATAAAATCCAGAAGACACCACTTTTATCCATTACATTGCTAAGATTTAAAAAGACTGGTAACTTTTGGTGAGAGCACCAGAAGACATGCACTTCCACAAGCTGCTGGCAGAAGTGTGAATCTTCATAACCCATTGGGAAAGTAATTTGCTATTATCTTGAACAATAAAAACATGCATACCTCATCCAACAAACTCTACTTTTGGGTTCTGAAATCACCAGTGGATAAGATTTAGGTATAGGCCGGGCGCGGTGGCTCAAGCCTGTAATCCCAGCACTTTGGGAGGCCGAGACGGGCGGATCACAAGGTCAGGAGATCGAGACCATCCTGGCTAATCCTGTGAAACCCCGTCTCTACTACAAAATACAAAAAACTAGCCGGGCGAGGTGGCGGGCGCCTGTAGTCCCAGCTACTCGGGAGGCTGAGGCAGGAGAATGGCGTGAACCCGGGAGGCGGAGCTTGCAGTGAGCTGAGATCCGGCCACTGCACTCCAGCCTGGGCGACAGAGTGAGACTCCGTCTCAAAAAAAAAAAAAAAAAAAAAAAAAAGATTTAGGTATAAGGAGTTTTTTGTTTTAATATAGTATTGTTTGTAGTGTCAAAACTTGGAAACAATTTCAGTATCTATCAGTAGAAAAACAGTTGAATAAAATATAGTCCATCTATATCAGACAGAATGCAGCTATTGGAAAGAAAGTATTAGAATAGAATGTAAACTCCCTAAGAGCAGGAGTCCTGTTTTTCTTATTCACTGCTATATCCCGGGACTTAGAACAGGGCCTAACATATAGCACTTACTCAATAACCATCCCCTGAACAGACCATGTATTGATTTTGAGGAAAAACCATAAATACTTTCAGTTAAAAAAACGTAGTTTAGGGCTGGGTGCGGAGGCTCACGCCTGTAATCCTAGCACTTTGGGAAGCCTAGGTGGGCGGATGACGAAGTCAGGAGATCAAGACCATCCTCGCTAACGCGGTGAAACCCTGTCTCTACTAAAAATACAAAAAATTAGCCAGGCATGGTGGTGGGCACCTGTAGTCCCAGCTACTCTGAGGCAGGAGAATGGTGTGAACTCGAGGGGCGGAGCTTGCAGTGAGCCAAGATAGTGCCACTGCACTCCAGCCTGAGCGACACAGCAAGACTCCGTCTCACACACACAAAAAAAGGGTAGTTTAAGAGTAATGTATATGTTCAGGTGCAGTGCCTCACGCCTATGGTACCAGCACTTTGGGAGGCTGAGGCAGATCACTTGAGCTCAGGAGTTCGAGACCAGCCTGAGCAACGTGGTGAAAGCCCATCTCTACTAAAAATACAAAAAATTAGCTGGGCACAGTGGTGTTCACCTGTGGCCCCAGCTACTCGGGAGGCTGGGCTAAAGCCCAGCGTAGTGGAGGTTGCAGTGAGCTGAGATCGCACCATTGCACTCCAGCCTGGGTGACAGAGTGAGACCCCATCTCAAAAAAAAAAGAGTAATGCATGTGATAAAACAAAATAAAACCTCTGTACATTTATATGAGCATAAAGAAAAGTATATAAGAATATGTATCACAGGCCGAGTGTGGTGGCTTACACCTGTGATCCCAGCACTTTGGGATGCCGAGGCAGGTGGATCACGAGATCAGGAGTTCAAGACCAGCCTGACCAAAATGGTGAAACCCTGTCTGTACTAAAAATACAAAAATTAGCTGGGCTTGGTGGCACAGGCCTGTAATCCCAGCTACTCAGGTGGCAAAGGCAGGAGAATTGCTTGAACCCGGGAGGCGGAGGTTGCAGTGAGCTGAGATCGCACCACTGCACTCCAGCCTGGGTGACAGAGCGAGACTCCGTCTCAAAAAAAAAAAAAGGATATCAAACTTCAGAAGTGGTGGTTACAGACTCGTGGTAAGAGGAGGATCAAGAGGGTAGGGAGTAGGAGTAGACTGGGATAAGACTGACTTTTTCTATGAATTATTCTTTGTTGTTAAAATTGTTGCAATAAATATTTTAATTTTTTCAACATTCCCTTCAAGTGATCACTCACTTTTCCTAAATACCTTCTTGAGAGAGGAATCTAAACTCTCTCACTTTTTTTTTTTTTTTTTTTTTGAGACCAAGTCTTGCTCTGTCCAGGCTGGAGTGCAATGGTACGATCTCAGCTCACTGCAGCCTCCACCTCCTGGGTTCAATAGATTCTCCTGCCTCAGCCTCCTAAGTAGCTAGGACTACAGAAGTGCACCAACATGCCCAGCTAATTTTTGTATTTTTAGTAGAGACGGCATTTTGCCATGTTGGCCAGGCCGGTCTCGAACTCCTGACCTCAGGCGATCCAGCCATCTCAGGCTTCCAAAGTGCTGGGATTACAGGCGTGAGCCACCAAGCCTGGCCTTACTTCTCTTACCTACTTCTCATTCCTCTCTATCTGGCTCCTGCTCCTATCACTTAATGAATAGTACTCTTGACTTCCTAATACTAAAATCCAATGGACAGTGCTTGCCCTCATGGGCAGGCAGATAGTAAGAGAGGAGATAGTTACGTGACACGTATACTACAAAAAAGTGCAGATGCTATCAAAGTACAAAATGGGCAGACATAATCTAATCGTATTGGGAAGAAATGTTAATAAAGAAAGAACATTTAGGTTTAGATCAGAAAGTTGAGTAAGAGTTAGCTGGGCAACAGGGTATACTGGGAAATATTTAACAACTGGCCACCCTTCTTCCCCCAAAAAGCCCTGATTGTAGTGTTTGCCTGTTTCCATGGTGGATTTCAAGTTGCCAACAGTATAACAACCAACAAACAAAGATTCCTGAAAGTCTAGCAATCAGGCTCTCCTAAACTGGTTCCAGTATGCCACTGGAATTACCATTTTTTAATGGAGAGAAAATGGCAAGTTTGAAAGCTGTAAGGTGAGAAAGGATGGTACATTCCATTCAAGGAAAGTGAAGAGGTTTGGTGTGACCCAGAAGGCGCAATGGTCAGATAAGGCTGGGGAGTTAAATTGACCTTGCAGTCAAGTGAAGAATTTTAATCTTGATCTAAAATCGATCTAGATCTTGATCAGTATTTTGATCTAAGGGCAGTGGGAAAACACTGAAGTTCTTTTTCTTTTTTCTTTTATAATTTCGTAATACAGACAGGGTCTCACTTTGTTGCCCAAGCTGGTCTCAAACTCCCGGCTTCAAGTTATCCTCTTGCCTTGGCTTCCCAAAAAGCTGGGATTACAGGCATAAGCCACAGCACCAGCCACACTGAAGTTTTTTTTTTTTTTTTTTGGATGGAGTTTAGCTCTTGTTGCCCAGGCTGGAGTGCAATGGCATGATCTCTGCTCACTGCAGCCTCTGCCTCCTGGGTTCAAGTGATTCTCCTGCCTCAGCTTCCCAAGTAGCTGGGATTACAGGCGCCCGCCACCACGCCCAGCTAATTTTGTATTTTTAGTAGAGATGGGGTTTCTCCATGTTTGTCAGGCTGGTCTTGAACTCCCGACCTCAGGTGATCTGCCCGCCTCAGCCTCCCAAAGTGCTGGGATTACAGGCGTGAGAGCCACCATGCCCAGCCTTTTTTTAAATTTTATTTTTTGATTAATTAATTATTATTATTTTTTGAGAAGGAGTTTCACTCTATTGCCCAGGCTGGAGGGCAATGGCGTGATCTCAGCTCACTGCAACCTCCGCCTCCCAGATTCAAGCTATTCTCCTGCCTCAGCCTCCTGAGTAGCTGTGATTATAGACACCCGCCACCCATGCCCAGCTAATTTTTGTATTTTTTAGTAGAGACGGGGTTTTACCATGTTGGTCAGGCTGGTCTCGAACTCCTGACCTCAGGTGATCCACCTGCCTCGGGTTCCCCAAGTGCCGGGATTACAGGCTTGAGCCACTGTGCCTGGCCAGACAGAAGGTTTTTAAGCAGAGGAAACAGTTATCAGAATCATCTATCTTTCTTTAAAGTTCATTCTGTATGCAGTGTGGAGAATGAATTGAAGGGCTGGAAAAAGACTGGTTAGGAGGAAGGTTACTGTTGTAATTATGGAAGAGCTGATGTTCCCATCAGTCAAGGAGATACCAAGTGGGGAGGAAGAGAAGTAGATGAATTTAATGTTATTTAGGAGGAAGAAACAAATGAAGAAGGAAGAATTGAAGATGACTCCTGGGATTTCTCTTCATGAAAAACCATTTAATAAATGCTATTTAACAAGAAAGAGAACAGAGAAGAGATGTGAGCTGAGGATTATTTACAAATGTCTACATTATGCCAAGCAAGACACAGTCCCTGTTCTTATGGAATTTACATTCTAGTGTTGAAGAATTGAAGGTAAACACATTTTTTTTCCAAATAGGTATCATATATGCTTAATTATAAAAAGATAAATTTTCCCCAAAGTTATTTCTAGACAAAAAGCAAGTTGCCTTATGACTTTTCAGGCTTTCAAATAAAAGAATATTTATGCAAGTATTTTAATTTATATACTGGTACATTTTGAAAAAGACACATAAACTGGAATTAACCTCAATTAATATTGGTTTTGAATGCATTTTAGGCCTTCTGAATCTCTTAAGAAAAAGAAAATTTAATTTGGATTTAGTAATTACTCCTGGAGGTTATTAACTTAACACTTACATGTTAGATGTCATTATAAATGGAGCAGCAGGTCAACTGGCCTGCAGTGAATTGACCTAGAACCAAAGGAAATGAGTCTATACAAGGGACCCTCGAATAAGGCAATGCAAGGTACATTATTGAGATTACGATTATATGTCTAATAAGTGAATTTTTAAAAAATGTCCTAATACGTGCAAATTGCGTTTCTGGAATGGAATTTCCAGCAAGGCATTAGAAGAGATTTTCTGTATCTCAACTTTAGGAAAGCTGATTGTGCTTTGGAAAAATATAAGATGATTCCTAAACTAGTTACAGTAGTAACAAAGACATTGATGTCAAAATGCATGTGAAAACGTTAAATAAACTTGTTTCATAAAATGTGAAAGTGGGCTGGGTGTGATAACTCACACCTGTAATCCCAGCACTTTGGGAGGCTGAGGCAGGAGAATTGCTAGAGCCTGAGAGTTTGAGACCAGCCTGGGCAACATAGTGAGACCCTGTCTCTATTAAAAATAAACAAATAATAAATAGAAATCTGAAAGTAGAAAAAGATAAGTTTCTCTATTCTCAATTTTTTATTAATTTAATTTTTACATCCAGAATGCATACTGGACAGACAATATTTCTAAATTATTTAAGTATATATTTGAATATATCATCTATCTGGCAGACTGATGGTTTCTAATCCAATATCAATTCTTTCTTCCTTAAGGAATCCCATTTTTATTTGGGACAGCAATATGCTCAGCTTAGTCTGCATTTCCAGCCTCCCTGGGATGTGGGAGGCCTAAATTCTGGTCACATGCCTAAGATCTGGTCATGAGATGTAAGCAGAAGTGTTGTGCAGGCTTCCAGGAAAGCTCTGTAAATTAAGGTGCTTCCTTGCAGTTGTTTATGTGGAAAATTCTCCTTATCATCCCTAGTCCCATCGTGAAGATGTCAACACTATATACTGAGCCCAGAGCTCTCTTGAAATCCAAAGTTAAATGTTATATTCAACTATCTAGAATACTGCCACTTGTATGTACCTCAAACTCAGCATGCCTAAAACTGAACTCATTTTCCTTGTAATTCTGTGTTTTCTACACATTTAATGGCATCATCAGCCACTCGAGTCAACCAAGCCAGAAACTTGGGAGTCATCCTACATGTGCCCCTCTCCTTTACTCTCAATATCTTACCGTTCCTTAAGCCTTTCTCCTAAATCTGGGCCACACTGGTACTCGACATCATCATGTAACTGTCTAGAGGACAACAGTTTCCAATTTGGTGTCACTACTTCCTAACTCAGTCCTAACAACTCACTCTCCACACTTTTGGCAAGGTGATCTCAATATTTTAAAATTTAAAGTCTTTCTTAAAACCTTTTCCTTCTTAGCCCAAATTTCTTTGCATGGCACAAAAGATCTTCTAAAATATTATCCCACCCATCTCTCAAATATTATCCTTGCCAATTCATCGACCTAATGAATTCCTACTCATCTTTCAGGCCCCACCTTAACAGTCTTGTCTTGTTAAATGCTCTTCTGACCACCTCAGTCAAAAATGATCACTTTCTCTTTTGTGCCACCAAAGTACCTTATGCCTCTGCTATGTATTATATCTCTTCTCTCTCTGCAATGCAGTTTTGGTTATTTCCCTTGCTTTAATTGTGTCTATGCATCTATATCATCTATATAGACCTAGGAACTAAACAAATGTTTGCCATATAAATGTTTCCTCCCATCCATTTATCATCTCACAAATACACTTTTGGAACATAATTTTAAATTGAAAGGGAAAATTCAAAATCTGGAATTCTAGTTTAAACAATACCCTCTGTTCAGTAATGAGTTTTTGTAGTAGAAATAGCATGGTATCCAGAGTCAAAATGCCTGGGTTCTGCCCTTTGCTGAATGTTTTTGCATAAATTACTTACCTTTCTGAATTTTAAGCTATAAAATGGGAGTCAGAACACCACCAAACTTAGCAGATTATTGTAAAGATTAATGATAGGCTGAAAGCTGAATCAGCACACACTGGAGTCACTACTGCTATAGAATCATACTTTGTAAAGTAATATAGAATTTTCTTTTTTTGAGACAGGGTCTTACTTTGTCACCCAGGCTAGGGTGCAGTGGCACGATCACAGCTCAAGCAATCCTCCCACCTCAGCCCTCAAGTAGCTAGAACTACAGGTGTGTGCCACCACACCCAACTAATTAAAATTTTTTAAAAAAATAGCCACAGGGTCTCACTCTGTTGCCCAGGCTGGTCTCAAACTCCTGGGCTCAAGTGATCCTCCTGCCTCAGCCTCCCAAAGTGCTGGGATTACAGTTGTGAGCCACCATGCCCTGCCTCAGACTTTTTTTTTTCTTAACATTTCTAGCTCCCCAAACTATACATGCCTTGTAAGCTGGGATCAGTTCTCTTCATCTTTTTAATACCCTCTAGAGGGACACAGTAAATATTCAACAAATATTTATTGAATAAATGAATTATATTAAAATTTTTACAGTATTCTAAAATTCAGTGACCTCAAATCCTGATCTTTAAGAAAAAATTATAGACAGCTAGTACTGGTATAAATAAAAAATATAAAAAGCTACATAATAATCTAACCATGAGTATTTGAGAAATGTTATTAATGTCATTATCAGTAGCATTCTAATATAATGGCACTATCACACTATCTTAGGGAAAGGGAGATAGACATTTAACCAATTTACTCTCTGTTATGGGTTGATAGTGTCCCCCAAAATTTACATCCTTCCTGAAATATCAGAAAGTGACCTTAGTTGGAATTAGGGTTGTTGCTGATGTAATTAATTAAGATTAGGTTATGCTGGGCCCTTAATTCAATATGATTGGTGTCTCTATAAGAAGAAAAGAGATGCAGACACATGAAGGGAAAGGCTATGGGACTGACAGGCAGAGAAGAAAGTGCTGCAGCTGCAAGCTAAAGGATGTCAAGGGTGGGTGGCAACCGCCAGAAGCCAGGAAGCGGCAAGGATGGATTCTCCCCTACAGGTTTCAGAGGAATGATGGCCCTGCCAACACCTTGATTTAAGACTTCTAGCCTCCAGAACTATGACACAATCCTACCTAATGTTCTCCTTTCTCCATTTCCTCCTCTTTACTGCCCTTATCACTATATGAAATAATCAGATTTTTAAAAAAATTTATTGTAGTCTTGCCAAGGCCTGTACAATCTTTGACAGCTGGGCGCTTGTCTTGTTCCTCCTCTTATCCGTAGCACTGGAAGGAATTCCTAGCACATGACAGGCCCTCAGGAAGTGCTTATTATTCCAAACTATAAACTACAGTCAATGCGTGAAGAACATGAATGGCAGAGAATGAAGATAATTTCATAAACCATAACAGCATTTTCCATTTGATTGAGGAGAGAAAAAAGCAAAACAGGATTGAAAATAATGGACTAAATTTTAACAAACACATCAAAACTTAAACTTTCAAGTGAGTTTTACCTCTCTCAAAGTAGTCACCTCTAGCAGTCAAAAGACTTATTCAAATCACTGTGCTACGGCTTCAAACCTTTTTGGGGGAATTCTCATTTGGAACTGCTGGTAGAGCCTGAAGCCCAGTTCTCAGAGTGGGTGTGATGTTGAGAAAAAACTCAAAAGTAATTTGGAGCTAGTAAGTAAAGCGGTGATAAAGCTGTGTGATAATATTTAATTTTTTTAAAATGAGGTAGTGCCTATTTAAAAAGAGAGGCTGGGGGTGGATCGCAGCACTTTGGGAGGCCGGGGTGAGCGAATTGCTTGAGCCCGGGGATTCAAGACTAGCCTGGGCAACCTAGTGAGGCTCTCCCTCAAAAAATTTGTTTTGTTTTGTTTTTCTTTCTTTCTTTCTTTTAAATTAGCTTGACGAGGTGGCCTGCACCTGTAGTCCCAGCTACTCAGGAGGCTGAGGTGGGAGGATCACTTGAGCCCCGGAGGTCGAGGCTGCAATGAGCTGAGATGGTGCTACTGCACTTCATTCAGCCTGGTTGACAGAGAAAGACCCTGTTTCAAAAAATAAGTAAATAAAATAAAATAAAATAAAACAAAACTAAATAAAATGAAACAAAAATTAGAAAAGGGAGAAGCTAATCTTCTAGAGAGCAGGCGATTTTCCAGAACTGCAAACTTCCCTGAGGCAAGATACAAGATGCTGAAAGTAGAGAAAGAATGAACTAAATGACAAACAAATTTATGATGGGTGATTCGAAACGTAAAAGTTCCTTTAAAAAAATCATTTGCACCTTTTATTACTCCCAAACGCCAAGAAAACGACCACATTAAGGAATGGCGTGCTCACAAGAATCCATGCCAACGTTGGGGGGAAGTTTAAAAATCGGCAGAGACCCAAGGAACTCTCCGACCCCCATACTAACCATAACGAAATCATCCTTCCGATAAGCCTGAAAGGTCTGGTCAAAGCCGAACGCCTGCGCCTTGATTCTGCCCAGCATGGACCTGGGGCAGAGAAGGAAAAATAAATCATCTGGGGGCTGGCACCCTCTCAGAGCGCACCGATAACCGATCCCACCCACAGCATCCGCCTGCCCGGGTGGTTCGGGGTTCACTCAGGAAGCCTCGGGGTTCGCTCAGAATGGCGCCGACCCGCGCGGGTCCCTTCGATGCCCGGCCCGCGCCTCCATAGCCGCGAAGACGAAGGGCCTCTTCTCTCCCTGCGCCTCGGTTCCTCACCACTGGCGGAGCCGGCTAGTGATCTCCTTAGAGTTCAGAGACTGGAAGGTTTTCTGAGGCAAGAACCTGAAGTAGTAGCCGCCCACGTCCCCGAGCTCCCCAGTAGCCATCGTGCTCTCGGCTGCGTGGATGCCAGGGCCGTTTCCATGGAGACGCGGCGGCCGTCGGGTCGAAGCCACGCTGCGGGGGCGGGGCCACGCGTCTCTAGGGACCCAGAGGTCCCGGCCTTGCCGCAGTGGGTGCAGGGAGGTAGGTCAGCCTGTCTTTCCCGGGAGCTTGTGCCACTCCACTCCCCCACCCCGGGCTTGGCGGTTAGGGAAACTAGGGGTCGGGGATGGAGACAGATTGCCAATCGATACTTGTTGACGTTGACTTTTAATAATAATTACACAGCATGGGTTAATGTCCTAGTCTCAAGAGCTATAACCTCAGATTTAGAGTTATCTACGTTTGATGACTCAAACGTTTCCGAAGAAAACATTATTCTGAATTAGGTTTATCTATTTTGGAAGACAAATGTCTATGTGACTACTTAGGAAACTATTCTGTTTTACCATCTGTGGGTTTTTTTTTTTTTCCCTTAAAATGTACATTTAAAGGCCAAAAAAAAAAAAAAAAAAGTTTCCATACACAGTACATTACAACATGCTGTTTATTTATATTTGTTTTTTTAGACCACTTGTGTTCTGGTACAGCATGCTGTTTAATAGAAAACACACTTTTCTTATTTTCTATTGAAAATTTCCTTCGTTTCTACTTTTTTTTTTTTTTTTTGAGATGGAGTCTTGCCCTGTTGCTCAGGCTGGAGTGCAGTGGCGCGATCTCGGCTCACTGCAACCTCCGCCTCCAGGATTCAAATGATTCTCCAGCTTCAGCCTCCCGAGTACCTAGGATTACAAGCTAAGTTTTTGTATTTTTAGTAGAGACAGGGTTTCCCCATGTTGACCAGGCTGGTCTCGAACTCCTGACCTGGAGTGATCCGCCCGCCTCAGCCTCCCAAGGTGTTAGGATTACAGGCTTGACCCACCGTGCCTGACCTGTTTCTGTAGTTTTTATTTTTGCCTCATAACAATGCATTTGGACTTCAGAATGGGAGGGATAGTTCTTTTCCATCTCGTTGCTTTCTTTCCTTTTCCCCTAGCCCTTAAGAACTGACCTTGATTATTTTTTAGCAGCATTAGCAGAAGAAGAGACAGGGAACAAGGACAAAAAAGAGAAACAGGGAGAGAGAAAGAGATTATTCCTTTTCATTGATGTTTAGTATTCTGTAACTTGCCTATACTACAGTTTATCCTTTTGGGCTGTTTCCTCTTTGAGGTTATGATGAAAGCAGCTATGAACATTCCTGTGTATGCCTTTGGATGGACTGATGCACCATTTCTGTTGGAAATATATCCAGGGTTGGAATTGCTCAGTTACATGGTGTCAGTATGTCTAGTTTCACTACATACTGTCAAAAAGTTTTCTAAAGATCAATTGACATCCCAACCAGCAATGAATGAGATTTCCCGTTGTTCAACATCCTTGCCAACACATAGTATTGCCAGTCTTTTAAAATTTTAGCCATTCTAGGGAGGTTATGTTAATTTTTTATTGTGATTTCAGTTTGCATTTCCTTGATAGTTAATGTTGCCGAGCAACTTTGTAATATGGTGGGTCATTTGGATATCTTCTTTAGGGAAATGCCCATTTGTTTTATCCGTTAGGAGGAAGAAGGTTGTCAGTCTTTTTCTTACTAATGTTTAGGAAGTTTTTATTTAATATGGATATGAGCCCATTGCCAGATATACATATTACGAACATTCTCTTTGCTTGTAGCTTGCCTGTAGCTTTGATGCTCAGAAATTCTTAATTTTAATGAAGTTGAATTTATTGATTTTCTTTTTTATGTGTCAGGTTTGATTTCTGCCTAAACAAAGTCATGAAGGTAGTCTCACATTTTTGTCCATAATCCATCTCAAAATAATTTTTTAAAGCTGAAGGTTAGTTCTTTCCCTGTGGTTTTTCAGTAGACCCAGCTCTATATATTGGTAAGACCATTTCTAATCCAGTGAATTGCTGTGGCACTTTAAAAAAAAAAATCAAGTGACTGTTTTTGTTCTTTCTATTCAGTTTATTGGACTGTCCTTACACAAATGCCACATTGTGTTAATTACTGTAGGATCATATAAAGATGTAATATCTGATGGTATAAATTGGGTAACTTTGTTATTTTTCTTCAAGATTGCATAGGCTGTTGCCTTTTCGTTTCTGTATAAATTTTAGATTGGGTTTATCATTTTCCATTAAAGAAACCTGATGGGAATTTTTTTTTTTTTTTTTTTTTTTGAGATGAAATTTCACTCTTGTCGCCCAGGCTGGAGTGCAATGGCATGATCTTGGCTCATGGCAACCTCCGCCTCCCAGGTTCAAGCGATTCTACTGCCTTAGCCTCCCAAGTAGCTGGGATTACAGGAGCCCACCACCATGCCTGGCTAATTTTTGTATTTTTAGTAGAGATGGGGTTTCACCATGTTTGCCAGGCTGGTCTCGAACTCCTGACCTTAAGTGATCCACCTGCCTCGGCCTCCCAAAGTGCTGGGATTACAGGCATAAGCCACCGTGCCTAGCCCACCTGATGGGATTTTAATTGGAATTACATTGACTATCTAGATGAATTTAGGGAGAATTAACCTTGTAACAATATTGTCTTCTAAATTATAATAAATATCTATTTATTTAGATCTTTAATTTCTGTCAACTATGTTTTAAGGTATTGAGTGGAAGAGTATTGATATCTTTCATTAGATCAATGATTCTCAGCCACGGTTAATTTTGCTTCCCTTGGGGATATTCGACAATGTCGAGATATTTTTAGTTGTCCCAACTGAGGTGTGGAGTGCTGTTGGCATCTAGTGGGTAGAGATCAACTATCCTGCTAAACATCCTGCAATGTACAGCATAGGCCCCCACAACAAGGACTGATCTGGCTCAAAATGTTGATAGTACCAAGGTTGAAAAACCCTATGTTAGGCCAGAAGTGGTAGGTCATGTCTGTAATCCCAGCACATTGGGAGGCTGAGGCAGGCAGATCACTTGAGGCTAGGAATCAAGACCAGCCTGGGCAACATGGTGAAACCCTGTCTCTACTGGAAATACAAAAACATTAGCTGGGTGTGGTGGCACACGCCTGTAATCCCAGATACTAGGCTGAGGCATGAGAATCACTTGAACCCAGAGGTGGAGGTTCCAGTGAGCCGAGATCACACCACTGCACTCTAGTCTGGGTGACGAGGTGAGACTGTCTCAAAAACAAACAAACAAACAAACAAAATTGCATTTTTTTGGTGCTGTTATAAGTGATACTTTAAAGAGCTTATTTTCTTCCTGTTTGTTGTATTATATAGTTACACAATTTATTTTGTATATTGATCTTGTATCCAGAGACCTTGCTAAATTATCTTTTTATGTCTCATGTATTGTTAGATTTTTTTTGGAGTTTCTATATACATAATTGTGGTATCTGGTTATAAGAAGAGCTTTACTTTATTTTGTTTAATATTTGTGCCGCCCACCCAGCTGCCCCCAATTACTTTAGTGCACTGGCTATGATGTCCAGGATAATGTTAAAAAAGAAGTGGTAGTAGAGGACATTCTTGCTTTGTTTACAACATCATAGCCAAAAATGTTCGGTTTTGGGTTATTTATTTTTGTGTTTATGTTTATGTTTATTTTTTGATTTAAAAAAATTTTTTAGCCATTACATAGGGTAAAAACTGTAAGTGTTTTAGCTGATACCTGTTACCAAATTGAGAAAATTTCCTTCAATTTTTTTTGAGATTTAAAAAATTGTGTAAAAGCGTTAATTTTTTTTTCACATTTACCAAATTGACCATATATTTTTTCTTCTTTATTCTGTTAATGTAGTAAACTAATTTGTTTTGTTACTGTTAAGCCAACTTTGCATTTATAGAATAAGCCCCACTTTGTTATATTTTTCTTTTTATAAAGCACATTATTAAATGTGATAAATGTGATAATACCATGTTTAAGATGTCTGATTCTAAGTTCATGAGAGACATTGGTTTGTGATTTTCCTTACCTGTTATATGCTTGTTAAGCTTTACTATTAATGTTTTTCTGACCTCCTAAAATGAATTGAAAAGTTTTGTCTAATTTTTTATTGCTAAACCTTTTTTTTTTTTGAGACGAAGTCTCGCTCTGTTGCCCAGTCTGGAGTGCAGTGGTGCAATTTTGGCTCACTGCAACCTCCGCCTCCTGAGTTTAAGCGATTCTCCTACCTCAGCCTCCTGAGTAGCTCGGATTATAGGCATGCGTCACCATGCCTGGCTGATTTTTGTATTTTTAGTAGAGACTGGGTTTCTCCATGTTGGTCAGGCTGGTCTTGAACTCCTGACCTCAAGTGATCCACCTGCCTCAGCCTCCCAAAGTGCTGGGATTACAGGCGTGAACCACTGTGCCCAGCCTAAACTTTCTATAATATTGGTAATATGTATTTCTCAAATGCTTTTTAAAATTATGCCAAAAAGAAAACTCCATCTATGACTGTTATAGTTTTTAAGGAATTTGAACACCTCATCTAGATTTTCAATTTTATTGGCATAATATTATTTCTTACATTTAAAAACTTACCTTTTAAATGTTTGTGGAATCTATAATGGTGCTATTTTTTAGTTTTACTATTGATGATTTATATATTTTCTTTTTTTCTTGACCAGCCTTCCCAGTGGTTTATTGATGTTATTCTTTTTTTTTTTTCAGACGGAGTTTCGCTCTGGTTGCCCAGGCTAGAGTGCAATGGGGCAACCTTGGCTCACCACAACCTCCACCTCCTGGGTTCAAGCAATTCTCGTGCCTCAGTCTCCCGAGTAGCTGGGATTACAGGCATGCACCACCGCGCCGGCTAATTTTTGTATCTTAGTAGACACAGGGTTTCACCATGTTGGTCAGGCTGGTCTCGAACTCCTGGCCCCGGGTGATCCACCCACCTTGACCTCCCAAAGTGCTGGGATAACAGACATGAGCCACTGCGCCCGGCCGTGGCCTTGATGTTATTCTTGACAACCAACCAACTCTGGCTTTGTTGAATTTCTATATTGCATGTTTGCTTTCTACTTAGTTGATTTCAGTTCTTATCTTTATTGTTTTCTTCTTCTGTTGAGTTTAATCTGCTGACCTTTTTCTAGGTCGTTAATTTCTAAGCTGGGATCATTGATTTTTGACTTTTTTTTTTTTTTTTTTTGAGGCAGTCTCACGCTATTGCCCAGGCTGGCATGCAGTGGTGTGATCTCAGCTCACTGCAACCTTCGCCTCCTGAGTTCAAGCGCCTCCTCTGCCTCAGCCTCCCAAGTACCTGGGATTACAGGTGTGTGCCACCACGCCTGGCAAATTTTTGTATTTTTAGTAGTGATGAAATTTCACCATGTTGGTCAGGCTGGTCTCAAACTCCTGACCTCAGGTGATCCACCCCGCCTCGGCCTCCCAAAGTGCTCGGATTACAGGTGTGAGCCACCATGCTGGCCAAGTTGACATTTTAAATGATATATGCTTTAAAAGATGTAAATAGGCTGAGCAAGGTGGCATACACCTGTAATGTCAGCACTTTGGGAGGCCAAGGCAGGTGGATCTCTTAAGCCCAGGAGTTGGAGACCAGCCTGTGTAAAATGGTGAGATCCCGACTCTACTAAAATTTTGAAAAAGTAGCCGGATGTGCTGGTGCGCACCTATAGTCCCAGCTACTGGGGAGGCTGAGGTAGGAGGATTGCTTGAGCATGGGAAGTCAAGGCTGCAGTGAGTCATGATCCTGCCACTGCACTCCAGCCTGGGCAACCAGAGTGAGACCCTGTCTCAAAAAAAAAAAAAAAAAAAAAAAAGATATAAATAAATAGCTTACACTATTTTAGTTACATCCTACATGTTCTGACATGACATATTTTCTTCATCATTCAGTTCAAAATATTTTCTAATTTCCAATAGAGTTTCTTATTTGATGAGTTATTTAAAATATGTTTAATCTTAAGTATTTAGATATTTCTATTTTTCATTTTGTTACTTATTTCTAGTTTAATTCTACTGAATTTTAATTCTACTGGTTTAATTCTACTGAATTTTAATTCTGACCAGTTTAATTCTACTGGTCAGAAAACATAAAACATAGTCTGTATGATTTCAGTTCTTTCAAATTTATTGAGACTTATGGTTTTGCATATGCTTTTTTTGATGACTAGTCTATGTACACTTGAAAAGGATATATATTCTGTAGTTAAATTTGGTGTCACATATACGGTAATTGTTCTGTTCAAATATTTTATATTTTCACAGATATTAAGTTTGCTTTTCTTAACAGTTACTGAGAGAGGAAGTTTAAAATCTGTAGTGGTTGTTGTGGATTTGTGTACTTCACCTTTTTGTTTACAAAAATTTATACATAGGCCAGGTGTGAGGCTTACACCTGTAATCCCAGCTCTTTTCGAGGCTGAGGTAAGAGGATCGCTTGAGCTCAGAAGTTGCAGACCACCCTAGGTAACATGGTGAAATCCTGTCTCTACAAAACATAAAAAATTAGCTGGGCATGGTGGTGCATACCTGTAGTCCTAGCTATTCTGGAGGCTGAGGTGGGAGAATTGCTTGGAGCCCAGGAAGTCAAGGCTGCACCGAGTTGCAATCACACCACTACACTCCAGCTTAGGGATGTGTCTCCACCAATCAATCAATCAATCAATCAATCAATATGTTAGTCATTTCTTTCTATCACAATAAACCTTTTATCAATATGAAATACCCCTCTTTGTCTATTGTAACAGTTGTGCTTGAAAATCTACCTGTAATATAGTAATATAGTTACTATAGCCTTTTTTGGTTAATATCTTCGTGATATGTCCTTCCATCCTTTAACTTTTTCTTCTAAAAGGCACATATTTGGGGCTTATTATTCTTTAGCAAGCATTTGTCCATTCTTATACATTTGCTGAGGAGTGTTTTACTTCCAATTATGTGGTTGATTTTGGAATTAGTGTGATGTGGTGCTGAGAAGAATGTATATTCTGTTGATTTGGGGTGGAGAGTTCTGTAGATGTCTATTAGGTCTGCTTGGTGCAGAGCTGAGTTCAAGTTCTGGATATCCTTTTTACCCTTCTGTCTCGTTGATCTATCTAATATTGACAGCGGGGTGTTAAAGTCTCCAATTATTGTGTGGGAGTCTGCTTTTTAGGTCTCTCAGAACTTGCTTTATGAATCTGAGTGCTCCTGTATTGGGTGCATATATCTTTAGGATAGTGAGCTGAGCACCACATTGCACTTATTCCAAAATTGACCACATAGTTGGAAGTAAAGCACTCCTCAGCAAATGTAAAAGAACAGAAATCACAACAAACTGTCTCTCAGACCACAGTGCATTCAAACTAGAACTCAGGATTAAGAAACTCAATCAAAACCACTCAACTACATGGAAACTGAACAACCTGCTCCTGAATGACTACTGGGTACATAACGAAATGAAGGCAGAAATAAAGATGTTCTTTGAAACCAGTGAGAACAAAGACATAACATACCAGAATCTCTGGGACACATTTAAAGCAGTGTGGAGAGGGAAATTCGTAACACTAAATGCCCATAAGAGAAAGCAGAAAAGATCTAAAATCGACAGCCTAACATCACAATGAAAAGAACTAGAGAAGCAAGAGCAAACAAATTCAAAAGCTAGCAGAAGGCAAGAAATAACTAAGATCAGAGTAGAACTAAAGGAGATAGAGACACAAAAACCCCTTCAAAAAATCAATGAATCCAGGAGCTGGTTTTTCGAAAAGATCAACAAAATTGATAGACCGCTAGCAAGACTAAGAAAGAAGAAAAGAGAGAAGAATCAAATAGACACAATAAAAAATGATAAAGGGGGTATCACCACCAATCTCACAGAAATACAAACTACCATCAGAGAATACTAAAAACACCTCTATGCAAATAAACTAGAAAATCTAGAAGAAATGGATAAATTCCTGGACATATACACCCTCCCAAGACTAAACCAAGAAGAAGTTGAATCCCTGAATAGACCAATAACAGGCTCTGAAATTGAGGCAATAATTAATAGCCTACCAACCAAAAAAAGTCCAGGACCAGACGGATTCACAGCCGAATTCTACTAGAGGTACAAAGAGGAGCTGCTACTATTCCTTCTGAAACTATTCCAATCCATAGAAAAAGAGGGAAAGCTCCCTAACACATTTTATGAGGCAAGCATCATCCTGACACCAAAGCCTGGCAGAGACACAACAAAAAAAGAGAATTTTAGACCAATATCCCTGATGAACATCCATGCAAAAATCCTCAATAAAATACTGGCAAACCGAATCCAGCAGCACATCAAACACCTTATTCACCAAGATCAAGTGGGTTTCATCCCTGGGATGCAAGGCTGGTTCAACATACACAAATCAATAAACGTAATCCAGCATATAAATAGAACCAACGACAAAACCACATGATTATCTCAATAGATGCAGAAAAGGCCTTTGACAAAAGTAAACAGCCCTTCATGCTAAAAACTCTCAATGAACTAGGTATTGATGGAATGTATCTCAAAATAGTAAGAGCTATTTATGACAAACCCACAGCCAATATCATACTGAATGGGCAAAAACTGGAAGCATTCCCTTTGAAAACTGGCACAAGACAGGGATGCCCTCTGTCACCACTCCTATTCAACATAGTGTTGGAAGTTCTGGCCAAGCCAATCAGGCAAGAGAAAGAAATAAAGGGTATTCGGTTAGGAAAAGAGGGAGTCAAACTGTCCCTGTTTGCAGTTGAAATGATTGTGTATTTAGAAAACCCCATCATCTCAACCCTAAATCCCCTTAAGTTGATAAGTAACTTCAGCAAACTCTCAGGATACAAAATCAGTGTGCAAAAATTACAAACATTCTTATATGCCAATAACAGACAAACAGCCAAATCCTGAGTGAACTCCCATTCAGTATTGCTACAAAGGGAATAAAATACCTAGGAAGCCAACTTACAAGGGATGTGAAGGAAGTCTTCAAAGAGAACTACAAACCACTGCTTAACGAAATGAAAGAGGACACAAATAGATGGAAGAACATTCCATGCTCATGGATAGGAAGAATCAATGTCGTGAAAATGGCCATACTGCCCAAGGTAATTTATAGATTCAATGCCATCCCCATCAAGCTATCAATGAAATGACTTTCTTCACAGAATTGGAAAAAACTGCTTTAAAGTTCATATGGAACCAAAAAAGAGCCCGCTTTGCCAAGACAATCCTAAGCCAAAAGAACAAAGCTGGAGGCATCACGCTACCTGACTTCAGACTATACTACAAGGCTACAGTAACCAAAACAGCATGGTACTGGTACCAAAACAGAGATATAGACCAATGGAACAGAACAGAAGCCTCAGAAATAACATGACACATCTACAACCATCTGATCTTTGACAAACCTTACAAAAACAAGAAATGGGGAAAGGATTCCCTATTTAATAAATGGTGCTGGGAAAACTGGCTAGCCATATGTAGAAAGCTGAAACTGGATCCCTTCCTTACACCTTATACAAAAATTAATTCAAGATGGATTAAAGAGTTAAATATTAGACCTAAAAATATAAAAACCCTAGAAGAAAACCTAGGCAATACCATTCAGGACATAGGCATGGGCAAGGACTTCATGACTAAAACACTGAAAGCAATGGCAACAAAAGCTAAAATAGACAAACGGGATTTAATTAAACTAAAGACCTTCTGCACAGCAAAAGAAACTACCATCAGAGTGAACAGGCAACCTACAGAATGGGAGAAAAGTTTTGCAATCTACCCATCTGACAAAGGGCTAATATCGAGAATCTATAAAGAACTTAAACAAATTTATAAGAAAAACATCAAACAACCCCATCAAAAAGTGGGCAAAGGATATGAGCAGACACTTCTCAAAAGAAGACATTTATGTAGCCAACAGACACATGAAAAAATGCTCATCATCACTGGTCATCAGAGAAATGCAAATCAAAACCACAATGAGATACCATCTCACACTAGTTAGAATGGCGATCATTAAAAAGTTAGGAAGCAACAGGTGCTGGCGAGGATGTGGAGAAATAGGAACACATTTACACTGTTGGAGGGACTGTAAACTAGTTCAACCACTGTGGAAGACAGTGTGGTGATTCCTCAAGGATCTAGAACTAGAAATACCATTTGACCCAGCAATCCCATTACTGGGTATATACCCAAATGCTTATAAGTCATGCTACTATAAAGACACATGCACACATATGTTTATTGTGGCACTATTCATAATAGCAAAGACTTGGAATCAACCCAAATGTCCATCAATGATAGACTGGATTAAGAAAATGTGGCACATATACACCATGGAATACTATGCAGCCATAAAAAAGGATGAGTTCATGTCCTTTGTAGGGACGGGGATGAAGCTGGAAACCATCAGTCTCAGCAAACTATCACAAGGACGGAAAACCAAACACCACATGTTCTCTCTCATAGGTGAGAATTGAACAATGAGAACACTTGGACACAGGGCAGGAAACATCACACACCAGGGCCTATTGTGGTGTAGGGGGAGGCGGGAGGGATAGCATTAGGAGAATTACTTAATGTAAATGATAAGTTAATGGGTGCAGCAAACCAACAGGGCACATGTATACATATGTAACAAACCTGCACATTGTGTACATGTACCCTAGAACTTAAAGTATAATAATTTTAAAAATTGAATAACTTTTATTATGTTGTTGGTCAAATTATCATCTTTTATCAATCCTATAATCAGTGATTGGACTTTGTGTAGTTTTAAGTGCAATATTTACTGGAAATGGATAGTTTTCTAAGTGTTGGTTCTCACTCAAATATGCATGACTGGTGTATGTTCTATATAACCTTCATTAATTCAGTCTTGACAGTGTATTTTTATTTTTTAGTACCTTCCAATCATCTTTATAGTTTAAAAAAAGCTTGTCTAAGTAACACACGTTTAATATAGACAACAAGCAAAAGAGTAAAAATTACCTATCATCCCAGACATAGAATTTTACATTCTATGTGTTTGGCATTTTTATAAAGTGTATTTTCTTCTAGGCCGGGTGCAGTGGCTCACACCTGTAATCCCAGCACTTTGGGAGTCCGAGGCGGGTGGATCACGAGGTCAGGAATTCAAGAACAGCCTGACCAACATGGTGAAACCCCATCTCTACTAAAAAATACAAAAATTAACCACACGTAGTGGCTTACACCTGTAATCCCAGCTACTCGGAAGGCTGAGGCAGGAGAATCACTCGAACCTGGAAGGCAGAAGGTTGCAGTGAGCTGAGATCACACCACTGCACTCCAGCCTGGGCGAAAGAGTGAGACTCCGTCTCAAAAATAAATAAATAAATAAATAAATAAATAAACAAACAAACAAATAAATAAAAAGTGCATTTTCTTCTAGACCTTTTGTTGCTTAGCCAGAACTCATCTTCTTATTTTTCCACCTTAACCCAACCTCTGTGTTGTTCATACAGCCACGTGTCTTTGGCACATAAGGTAAAATTTCACATCATCTGTGGCCAAATGAGGTAAATAATATAAAGGTAAGCTAATATATGTTCTGATAAATCTATTCTGTTAAGCAACCTTCTTTATTTTAAAATTGTGTTATCTTTTTTAATAATTAAAATCTATCTTTTATAAAATTATAATGATTAAATTAAAACATTATTCTTGGCCAGGCAAGGTGGCTCACACCTGTAATCCTAGCACTTTGGGAAGCCAAGGCAGGAGAATCACTTGAACCTAGGAGTTTGAGACCAGCCTGGTCACATAGCAAGACCTTATCTCTACAAAAAATTTAAAAAATTAGCCAGGTGTGTTGGTGCCTGCTTGTAGTCCCAGCTATTTGGGAGGCTGGGGTAGGAGGATTGCTTGAACCTGGGAGGTCAAGGCTACAGTGAGCCATGATCACACCACTGTACTCCAGCTTGGATGACAGAGCAAGACCCTTGGCAAGACCACTTGGCCACCAAGCTCAGCTCAAATCCCCTGCAAGAGGGGGAGCATGTAGGTGAGCGGGTGCAGGACCTGGGGTAACTGCCTTTGGGTGCTGGCAGGAATAAAGCCTGGACCGGCCTGCAGCCGCATCTAGGGGCTGCCCATGACCTCTGGAGCCCTAGAAGGCATGTGGTACAAAAAATGCTCTTTTAGCTTTGCCATCTATGGACAGCATAAGTGTTAAACAGCTCAGTGAAGAATCAGTGTGACAGCCTTTTTGGGTTCCCACACACAGTGCATGCTGAATCCTTGCCCGGTGTCCAGGAAGAATCGGATCACACGAATGGATTGAAGGGTGGTGTACGTGGAGGGTTTTATTGAGCAATGAAAGTGGCTCTTAGTGGCCATTTTTTGTTGCAAGAAGTGTTGAGGAAGTGTCTGTATGTGCTTATCACAGTGCCTGGTATGTGCTGACTAAATAAATATCATTATTATTTCCTTAGTGGGATGGAGAGCTAAAAGGGATGGAGTGGGAAGATAATCTTCCCTTGGAGTCTGGCCATCCCGGCTGAACTCCTCTCCAACTGTAGTCTCTGATGTCCAGCTGCCTCTTCTCCTCTCGACATTCAGATGCTTCTTCCCTTCTCTCCTTCTCTGCTGCGCGGCTCTGCTCCTCTGCCAGTGGAGCTTGGGGTTTTTATGGGTACATGGTCGGGGATGTGGCGGGCCAGGGTGGTTTTGGAATAGGCAACATTCAGGTGTGGAAACAGGAATGCATCTTCTCATTTATGACCATGGGTCCAGGCTTGAGGGTGTAGCCCCCGCCAGGGACCACCTTTTTCTACCCAGTATTTCCCTGCCTCCTGTCTGCATCAACACTATTGAGAATTCTTCAGTGAATTTTCATTTGCACATGAGGTAAAAATACAAAATCTTTACGGCTTACATTGTCTTTCTTTCCAATCTCATTTCTCTTTTCCTGGTTCCCTACCTAAGGATCACTAGCTTGGAAAAAGCCAAGCTCTTTTCTTGCTCAGGGCCTTGGCACAAGGTTTGTCCCCTGCCTGGAACACCTCCCTCCCTCTCACTCTTAGCCTAACTACTTCCTATGCATCTTCAAGTTTCAGGTGACAAGTCATTTCCCTACAGGGACTTTTCTGACTCCCAATCAATATTAGTCTTTCTGGTTATTCTCTCATAACAATGTACTTGTTCCCAACAGCACTTATAACAGCTTGCAATTATTTAAATATTTGTATGCTTCCCTACTTAATGTTTGTCTCTCTCATTAGCCAGTAACCTAAGAGGTCAGAGCTGGAATATTCTGTTCAACGTTGTATCCTTAGTGGTTGGCACACAGGAGGGGATTCCAAAAAATTTAATGAGTAAATGAATCAGTGATTCCAATTTTACTGATCTATATTATATTATAGGTGTGAAAAATACAACTGATTTGACTAAGTTGATTGGTTATGTTTTTGTTGTAAGCATTAAGATTAGCCACAGGCACACTTGCTCCCCAGATATATTTAATTTAAAACAATACAAATTTTGGCTGGGCGCGGTGGCTCAAGCCTGTAATCCCAGCACTTTGGGAGGCCGAGACGGGCGGATCACGAGGTCAGGAGATCGAGACCATCCTGGCGAACATGGTGAAACCCCGTCTCTACTGAAAAATACAAAAAACTAGCCGGGCGAGGTGGCGGGCGCCTGTAGTCCCAGCTACTCAGGAGGCTGAGGCAGGAGAATGGCGTAAACCCGGGAGGCAGAGCTTGCAGTGAGCTGAGATCCGGCCACTGCATTCCAGCCTGGGCAACAGAGCGAGACTCCATCTCAAAAAAAAAAAAAAAAATACAAGTTTTAAGGATTACCTTTAAATAAATAACATTTTATAAAATTAATTTATAGGTAATTTATTTATAAATAAATTGATAAATTATAGTAAATTAATTTTAATTTAGATAAATTTATAGAGATGTATAAATTTAACTTACAGCTTTTAGGTGTAGTTAAAGCTTCGATTTTATGGGGAAGCAGATCTGCTCTTTACCTTGTCACTTACCAGTTGTATAAAGGTAACTGACTAGTTACCTTTCTTGTCATAGTTTCCTCATCTGGGTTGTTGCAAGAAGTGTTGAGGAAACGTCTGTATGTGCTTATCACAGTGCCTGGTATGTGCTGACTAAATGAATATCATTATTATTTCCTTTTTAACTTGTACTTTGTTTAGCACAGCAGCAGCCTGTGGTTCGAGATGCAATTAATATATCTGCTGGCAGTTAAAAGGCCCCGTGGTGAAGGAAAGGGTTAAACTGGCCTGTCTTTTGTTTCTGGAAGACAGCTAGTGTGGGGCTGGGGCAGAGGGGGATAGGGTGGGGGTGCAGTTACTGCCCCAGGAAGACATAAACAAGTAGGGGCTGGAACGTGTCTTTCTGTTCTGTGACAGGACTCCTTCTTTGACATTAATTTAAAGCTTTCTAGGGCTGTCAAGAAAAGCACTTTCTTTGCCTTCCTAATGGCTGGATACAACTTATGTTAGTCTTTGTTTGGTTTCTGCAAAAATACTTTTTATTGCAAAATCCTGTTTTTGGTTTACTCTCGTTTAAACAAAGTTTATGAAAAGTTACAAAGCAAGGTACCCCAACTTCCTGCTCAAATCAATCTGGCACGCCACCAGCACCAAGGGGTTGGAGTGGACATTGGCGGGTGGCTAAGACCCAGTGAGGGGCTGTAACTAGTGCCTGAGATGGAGGAAAATGCTAACGAGACAAAGTAGAGGGTCTAGTTAGAGAAACTGAGAAGCAGAACTACTACTCTAATGGGAAGCGGATAGCTCCTGATTATTATTTACATGTTTTTTCAAATCACGGGTAAACCTATAGATACATCTATGCTTACTTAGTCCAAGAACTGGGAGTGCTTGGAGAAAAGAACCATTAAGCTGCTTCCCACTCATGTAATAAAATGGAATTCAGATCAAAGTTCCATATTAACAGGAACGAGCGAGCACATCATGTCCTCACACCTTTATCTGCCTTTCCTCATCTAAGATGCCACAGCTCATTATGTTGTGTCTCATTTGGAACTCTGCACATACTTGTAAGGCTCAGTCAGTGACTGTTCCTTAGTGTCTCTTTTAAGTGTAATGTTTATCTAGCTTCTCATTCAGGGAGACATAGCCACTTTCAGTCTGCAGGTGAGTCTTTTTTCATTTGTGTGTTGCAATATCAGGGGGCTGGGTGTGGGGAGTGTCCCTCAATCAGATAGGTCTCTTTGGAGATCCCAGATAACACATTCCCAAGGTTTTTTTTTTTGTTTTTAATTTTTTCAGAGAGAGAGAGAGATGGGCTATTATTGATGCCTTAAGAGGTTATTATGATGAACAGTTCCTCAGAAAGCCCAGTGATTTTGCTAAATAGGCTCGTCATGTTCTTTAGGCATATGCTTTAATAATTATCAACACAGATGATAGGATAAGGGTCTTAGAGACATGAAAATGTGTACACCAGTCTTTTTTGGGCAATAGGATCACGCAGTTTTCCTGTCTACGTATTTCTTAGCTTTGCAGCTCATTGTGAATGTTCGTTAAAAAATTGGTTTGAATCAGATTCAGAGGCATATGGAGCTGTGTGTGTGGCATTTTGATTTTTTTTTCTCACCCACTGCTTACTCCTTCCCCCTTACTGTACACATAGTCTCTATCTGTAGACTCTCAGGTGTGTCCAGGTTCCTATGCTCCAAGTAAACATACCTCCTTCCATTTGGCCAGCCAACTGACATGGTGGGTTGTAAGGATTAATGAGTTGATACATGGAACATGCTTAGACCAGTTACCAGCACATAGAAAACACTCAAATGTTACTCACTGTTATTTTTTGGATGTCCATTATTTGCAAAGGGACCTTATATTCTGAAAGGCAATTTAGGAAAAGAGGAGTCTTCCAATAGCTAGAAATACAGAAGGGGAGACAGGACAGGTACACTACAGACAGAGAACTTGTTGAAAAAACAATCTGATCATGCCTATGGCATTAAAAGCCTTTTTGTTGTTGTTGTTGTTGTTGTTGTTGAGACGGAGTCTGGCTCTGTCGCCCAGGCTGGAGTGCAGTGGCCGGATCTCAGCTCACTGCAAGCTCCGCCTCCCGGGTTCACGCCATTCTCCTGCCTCAGCCTCCCGAGTAGCTGGGACTACAGGCACCCACCACCTCGCCCCACTAGTTTTTTGAATTTTTTTTAGTAGAGATGGGGTTTCACTGTGTTAGCCAGGATGGTCTCGATCTCCTGACCTCGTGATCCACCCGTCTTGGCCTCCCAAAGTGCTGGGATTACACGCTTGAGCCACCGCGCCCGGCCGGCATTAAAATCCTTAAATCCTGACTGGGCCATTAGTGGTCTGGCCTCTACCTAACCCTTCAGCCCCATCTTGCACCACCCTCACTGTTATTCTCTAAATTCTAGTTATATTAAGTTCTTTTATTTCCTAGGATGTAAGCTCTAAGGAAGAAGGACTTTTATTCTGCTTTTGTTTAGTAATGGAGTCCTTGCACCTGAGATGGTGTCTGCCATATAGGAAGATATCAACACATGTCAGGTTTAGCATTTGCTGCTCTCTCTTGCTTTTTTTTTTTTTTGACACAGAGTCTCGCTCTGTCGCCCAGGCTGGAGTGCAGTGGCATGATCCCGGCTCACTGCAACCTCTGACTTCCTGGTTCAAGAAATTCCCCTCTTCAGCCTCCCGAGTTGTTGGGATTACATGTGTGTGCCACAATGCCCAGCTAATTTTTGTATTTTTAGTAGAGATGGGGTTTCGCCATGTTGGCCAGGCTGGTCTTGAACTCCTGACCTCAAGTGATCTGTCTGCCTCGGCCTCCCAAAGTGTTGGGATTACAGGCGTGAGCCCCCGCACCTGGCCTTGGTTGCTCTTACTTGAACACATCCCACTCATCCCTACCACCACCCTTCACTGAGCTGCTCTCTACTACTGGGTTTCATATCACTTCTTTAGAGGATCATTTCCTGACACCTTCATTTGAATTAAATTTCCATCTATGTACTCTTTTACTACTGTGAACTTTTTAAACTTCTATTTGTTTAAAGCATGAAGAGGGTCATATCTGTTTTGATCACTTTATATCCTCGGGTCCTAGTTTATTGCCTGAGTAACTGAAAGTTCTCAATTTATTGAAGTAAAAAATAGCCCTTATGGAAGGTAGAACAAGGTAAGTGTCATAATGCCATGAGAGGAAGATAAAGTACTCAACATTTAGAGGTGAAAAATACTATTTACAATGACAAGAGTCAAGGAATGTTTAATGGAGGATATAGCATTTGAGCTGGGCTTAATCGGAGGTGGTAGGAATCGGAGGTGGTAGGAAATGTCCTTGAGAAAAATCAGTAGCCTGAGTAAATTCAAAGAAGTGGTGTAGATGCTGTGGTGTGCCACCAGGAACCCTCTTCAGAGCTAAGGCTCTCATTCGCTCAACTGATGGAATCCTGGTCTGTGGATGGCTTAAGGTTAAGTCCCTTTCCAGGAACTGTGCACAAACAAAGTGAGCTCCTTCACCTAAATTGATGCTACTACCTCCCCAGGTCAATCAGAATACATTGACTGGACAGCGCTGCCCCCTTGCCTCAATCTGGGACATCTAGGATTGACTGGAATCTCTGTTGTAACAGTTTCATAGTTCCAACATCTCCCTCTATATAACCCTTCTTCCTTCATTTCTTTACAGGAGAGCATGCCTCCATAAACTTCTTGTGCACAGATCTCTGTCTCAAAGTCTATTTCCTATAGAACCCAATCAATGACAAATAGGCAGTGTAAAACTTGCACAAGAGGATCATTTAGTCTAGAGAGGAGGGTTTTTTTTTTTTTCCCTAAAGCAACCGAATCTAGCCAGGCGTAGTGGCTCATGCCTGTAATCCCAGCATTTTGGGAGGGGGAGGCAGGCAGATCACCTGAGGTCAGGAGTTTGAGACCAGCCTGACCAACATGATGAAACCCCGTCTCTACTAAAAATACAAAAAAAAATTAGCCAGGCGTGGTGGCACATGCCTGTAATCCCAGCTACTTGGGAGGCTGAAGCAGGAGAATCACTTGAATCTGTGAGGCAGAGGTAGAAGTGAAGCGAGACTGTGCCACTGCACTCCAGCCTGGGCAACAAAGCCACACTCTGTCTCAATAAATAAATAAATAAGCAGCTGAATCTCTTCAGTAAAATTCCTTTTTTGAGACTCTGGCTCTGTCACCCAGGCTGGAGTGCAGTG
The DNA here is from genome assembly GCF_003255815.1 of Theropithecus gelada. Taxonomy (NCBI): domain Eukaryota; kingdom Metazoa; phylum Chordata; class Mammalia; order Primates; family Cercopithecidae; genus Theropithecus; species Theropithecus gelada. The sequence continues at coordinate 93,949,294 of NC_037682.1, read as the reverse complement.
GCACAGTTTTGGCTCACTGCAACCTCTGCCTCCTAGGTTCAAGTGATTCTCCTGCCTCAGCCTCCTGAGTAGCTGGGGTTACAGGTGCCCACCACCAAACCCGGCTACTTTTTGTATTTTTAGTAGAGATGGTGTTTCACCATGTTGGACCAGGCTGGTCTCAAACTCCTGACCTTAAGTGATCCGCCCACCCTGGCCTCCCAAAGTGCTGGGATTACAGGCATGAGCCACCTTGCACGGCCTCTTCAGTAAAATTCTCATTTGGAGGCATCAACATGTAAATCAGGAGACGGGAGAGTTCTAGTGTTTGAAGTGGGATGAGTGGCAGGATCCTTAACTGTTTGCTCTGTTATCTCACGCCAAGATGGCTCTGAGAGGGCTTTACACAGCCCCTAGGGCTTATTCACAATTTGAAAACCAGTAGGAAAATCATAATGTCAGTGAAATAGATCAGGAAAAAAAATAAGACCAAGCAATTGAGTGCTTTGAATGCCAGAACAGGAAATCTAGACATTATTCTGGAGGTCGGGGGCTAGGAGGATAAGGAGAGTACTGATAGTATTGAATTAATGGAATAATGTAAGGATTGCACTGAGGCAGTTATTTTTCCCGTTTGGGAAAAATAAAATCTCTACCACATACTGTATTACAATTTCCGGTGGATTAAAGACATACATATACATAAACCACACAATTACTAGAGAAATGTAAATATCATCTACATGCCAATTTAAAAAATCTCTGGCTTTAGGCCAGGAGCAGTGGCTCACACTTGTAATCCCAGCATTTTGGGAGGCTGAGGTGGGAGGATTGTTTGAGCTCAGGAGCTTGAGACCAGCCTCAGCAACATAGCGAAACTTCGTCTCTACTAAAAATAAAAAAAATAAATAAATAAAAAAAATGAGCCAGGTGTGGTGGCATGTGCTTGTAGTTCCAGCTACTCAGGAGGGTGAGATGGGAAGATCGTTTGAGCCCAGGAGTTTGAGGTTACAGTGAGCTAGGATTGTGCTGCTGCACTCCAGCCTAGGGGACAGCGTGAGACCTTGTCTCCAAAACATAAAATAAAATCCCTGGCTTTGACCCCTTTCTGAATTTCCAAACTTCTATTTCCAAATGCCTCCTTAACATCTTGCATGGTTGTCTAACCAGCACCCACTTAATATGGCCAAAACAGGCTATCTCTCACTTCTGTTTCTTCCATCACTTTCTAGTCTTTTTTATCTTAGTCATTAGTTCTCCATTTTATTTAGGTACTTATTTTTTTTTTTTATTTTTTAATAAAGAATAGAAATGAGGTCTTACTATGTTGCCCATGCTGGTTTTAACCTCCTGGGCTCAAGCAATCCTCCTGCCTTGGCCTTCTGAAGTGTTAGGATTACAGGCTTGAGCTACCTCACCCGACTTCTCTATTTTATTTACAGTTTAAGGTCAAAATAAAATGACTGTTACTGGCTAGGTGTGGTGGTTCACGCCCACAATCCCAGCACTTTGTGGGGCCAAGGCAGGCGGATTACCTGAGGTCAGGTGTTTGAGATCACCCTGACCAACATGGTGAAACCCCATCTCTACTAAAAAAAAAAAAAAAAAAAGAAAGAAAAATTAGCCGGGCATGGTGGTGGGTGCCTGTAATCCCAGCTACTCAAGAGGCTGAGGCAGGAGAATCGCTTGAACCTGGGAGGTGGAGGTTGCAGTGAGCTGAGATGGCGTCACTGCACTACAACCTGGGAGCAACAGAGCAAGACTCCGTCCCCCACAAAAAAAAATTAAAAAAAATTAAATAAAATAAGAATTACTGTTACTGGGCAATGAGGGAGATGCCATTCGTTTTTCTTTCCAACATGCCAGCATTGCCTTCCCATAAAACGACAACAACTGGATAGTTAATTTTTGTGGGATTCACTAACTCTATGATGTTCTTAGTCCATGACTTGCTATAACAGAATATCACCATCTGGATAATTTATAAAGAAAAGAAATGTATTTCTCACAGTTCTGGTGACCGGGAAATCTAATATCAAGGCACTGGAATCTGGTAAGGGCTTTCTTGCTGCATTATCTCATAGTAGAAGGGAGGAAGATCTAAAAAGCACACGTGGGAGAGAAAGGGGAAAAGGGGCCAAACATATCCTTTTAACAGGATCCTGTTCCTGAGATAACAGCATTAATCCACTCATGAGGGCAAAGCCATCTTTGTTTTTTCTTTTTTTTTGAGACAGAGTCTTGCTCTGTTGCTCTGTCACCCACGCTGGAGTGCCTGGGTGGGATCTCAGCTCATTGCAACTTCCACTTCTTGGATTTAAATGATTCCCCTGTCTCAGCCTCCCAAGTAGCTGGGGCTACAGGTGCCTGCCAGCACACCCAGCTGATTTTTTTGTATTTTTAGTAGAGAAGGGGTTTCATCATGTTGGCCAGGCTGGTCTGGAACTCTTGACCTCAGGTGATCTGCCTGCCTCAGCCTCCCAAAGTGTTGGGATTATGGGCATGAGCCATCGCTCTGGGCCCATGAGCTAATCACCTCTTAAAAATCCCACCCCCTTAGTACTGTTGCATTAGGGGTTAAGTTACAACACATGAACTTTAGGGAACACATCCAAACCATCGCATGTTTCCACTATAGTACTCTCTTCCATGGCTATCTCCCCATCTTCACCACTTCTTGGCATCACAAACTAGCTGGCTAAAGCCATGCCTTGGACACCACACCCATATCTGGCTCTGTTAATCTGAGATGGAAAACTAAATAGATTAGAAAAGCATTAGATTGCTTTAGACACCAATGTCAGTTGGTAATCAATGTACTGGGAAGAGTGCTTAGGGGTTGAAAGAGCAGTCATGTGACTATATCTTCACTTCAAGGATAGCCTGGGACTTATTACAATTTCCCATTGGGTTAACCAGGAAAATACTCACTTTACTATACCTTGGAAATAATTGTGTCTATTTCAACTCCAGAGTTGGATGTTTAAACTTGGCTGACCCAGCAAAGTTTATATAAGCAAAACAAAAGAAGATCTGGCCCATACTATTGTGACCCATGAATCATTTATCACCTGTCTCCCTGGTTTTTACACCTTGGCTCTTCACACTGGTTTTAATATCTGTTTCTAGAACATTTAGTTTAGAGTTCACTTTGGCCTTTTCTTTCTTTTTTCTTGTTTTTTTTTTTTTTTTTTTTTTTTTTTTGATGGAGGCTTGCTCTGTCACCCAGGCTGGAGTGCAGTGGCGCGATCTCGTTTCACTGCAAGCTCTACCTCCCGGGTTCATGCCATTCTCTTGCCTCAGCCTCCCAAGTAGCTGGGACCATAGGTACCTGCCACCACGCCTGGCTAATTTTTTGTATTTTTTAGTAGAGAAGGGGTTTCACCATGCTAGCCAGGATGGTCTCGATCTCCTGACCTCGTGATTCACCCGCCTCGGCCTCCCAAAGTGCTGGGATTACAGGCATGAGCCACCGCGCCCGGCCTCTTTCTTTCTTTCTTCTTTTTTTTGACACAGTCTTGCTCTGTTTCCCAGGCTGGAGTGCCACGTGGTACCATCTCCACTCACTGCAACCTCCGCCTCCTGGGTTCCAGCGATTCTCGTGCCTCAGCCTCTTGAGTAGCTGGGACTACAGGCACGCACCACCACGCCTGGCTAATTTTTGTATTTTTAGTAGAGATGGGTTTTTGCCATGTTGCCCAGGCTGGTCTTGAACTCCTGGCCTCAAGTGATTTACCCAGCTTGGCCTCCCAAAGTGCTGGGATTATAGGCATGAGCCACCATGCCTGGCCCACTTTGGCTTCTTGAAGTTTAGTTTTTCTGTTCTTTTGGTTTTATCATTCTTTGTGATCTTGTGAGCAATCCATTTCTGCTGTCTTGTGTGTGTAGGTGAGTGGGTGGGGGAGTCATACCTGGAAAGTTAACTGTGCAAGGACGGAGGTGAGTTAACTTTTGGGTTTATTAAGGATAAGATGAGGTCTTGAATGCCTTACTCCTTCAAGGGTCTAATTTTGCACTCTAGGTCTCACCAAAAAGGATTTCTGTGGAAAATATTCAGCATTAAAAATATGTATACTTCTGAAGTGCTTGCAGTTCACTCTTTGACTATGTTTGGTGATGATTTTATACCATTTTCCTTTTTGTTTCCTAGGCATAGCTTCTAGGACTTCATCCAATTTATTGATAAAAAATGCTTAATGGAATTGGACCCGATACAAAGTCCTCTGGCATGATACTAAACACCTTCCATTAGATAGACAGATCTATTGTTACACATAACTGTACTGTATTGCAACCCGTATTCTTCTATTTTGTCTACAAGAACATTGTAAAATATTTTGTTCTGTGATTTTTGGAAAATAAGATCCAATGGGCCCATAACAATCCTTCTGTCTGCTTCAATGGTTTTCAGGCTGTCTTCCTTGAAATCCAGCATTTTTTGGAAGTGTCTCAGGGTCTATTTTGTGGAATGGAGAAAAGAGGCTTTTCCTCTCCCTCTTCAATCAGAACAAGTCAGAGAAGCTCTACTCTTATCTATTTTAGGTCAGATTTCATTGGCCTAGATAATTATTTGGCTTTATAATGTTTGAAAACCATTTTTTTTCAAGGTGAATGGCTGCTGCTAAAGGAGACAAAACTTATGCTACCAGTTCCTTCTGTATCTGAACTGGGTCATTCGTCATTACAGTTCAGTTGTGTACTTATAGACTATTGTCTAGACATGTTTCCAGGCTTTTGTGGACTACCTTGTGAAATTAATTACAGTTACAATGTGATTCCACCGGAAAATTCATTCTGAGTTTCAAGAAGCAGCATTAAGGAGTTAAGAAAGAGTGTGTGTTCTGAGGTCAAATTTCCTGGTTTTGAACTTCAGCCTGCCATGCTTTCTGTGTGGCTTTGGGCAAGTTTCTTGACCTCTCTCTGTTTCATTCTTCTCATTTTTTTTTTTCTGAGAAAGAGTCTCGCTTTGTTGCCCAGGCTAGAGTGCAGTGGCGTGATCTCAGCCTACCTCTTGAGTTCAAGGGATTCTCCTGCCTCAGCTTCCCAAGCAGCTGGGACTACCGGGGCCTGCCATCACACCCAGCTAATTTTTATATTTTTAGTAGAGATGGGTTTCACCTTGTTGGCCAGGCTGGTCTTGAACTCCTGACCTCAAGTGATCTGCCTGCCTCGGCCTCCCAAAGTGCTGGGATTACAGGCGTGAGCGACCGCACTTGGCCTGTTCTCATCTTTTAAAAGAGGAAAATATTCCATCTACATTATAAGGCTTTGAGGGCATGAAATGGGATTGTCATGTACTGTCCCTCACAGAGTGCCTGGCATGTGGTAAGTACTCAGTCATTCATGGTTATTATTACCGTAATTTGTTCAAAAGCTGCTCATGATTGCACACTACCGTTTACTTCTGAAAAATTATCTGCAGTACCTTAATTTATGAGGACCTGACATAAAGTGGGCCCTCAATAAAAACTGACTGAAGATCGAACTGAAGCTTTCTCACCTTTCCCTTTAGGGGAAAATTCACTGTTGGATTATATACATTAATCCAACCTTCACTGAAGTTGTTGTTGTTGGATTGTTTTAATAGGGGGAAAAAAGGCGTATCAACAAAATTCATTACTAGGAAGCTTGAATTTTATCCCAAAACTTAATGTGTTCTGGCTGGGTGCCGTGGCTCATGCCTGTAATCCCAGCACTTTGGGAGATCAAGACAGGTGGACCACTTGAGCCTGGGAGTTCGAGACCAGCTTGGGCAACATGGCAAAACCCCATCTCTACAAAAAATATAAAAATTAGCCAGGTATGATGGCGGGCATCTGTAGTCCCAGCTACTCGGGAGGCTGAGGTGGGAGGATTACCTGAGCTGGGGAGGTCAGGGCTGCAGTGAATTGAGATCACACTACTACACTCCAGCCTGAGTGACAGAATGAGATGCTGTCTCAAAAATGAATAATGTTTTATTTGATGTTTCTTTAGGTATCCATGCTGAAAGATGAAGTTATACAAATTATTTAAAAGTTACATGAACTATTTAAGAACAATTTAAGAACTATTAAAGAACAAATATGTGTCAATGAAACCACTATGTAGGATCAATACTTTAGCAGTTGCTTCTGGGAGGAGATTACCTTTTGTTTATTTCTGACTTATAAAACTGACTAAAAAATAATTTAAAAACTAACGTGGTCAATGAAATCTCATGAAATTTTTAGCCGGTTTGTCATGGAAATAAACTGGAAAGCGATGAGTTAGCTTTATGGAAGAGGCTGATTTCATTCTCTCCCATTTAAAATGATACTTTTGGCTCATGATTTATTTGGATGAAAGTTCCTCTTGGCTTCCTAGCTGTGCACACCTTCCAAGTTTTTTCTTGCAATGCTCTTAAAGCATCTTTGGGTCTTTGATGCTATTTTTGCCTTCCCAATTCATTTGGCAAAAAGCTGTTTGAAAACCTTACTCACTTCAAATAGTACATACATTTAGAAAGCAATCTAAATATTTTGCATTAGGGTAGATCAGCTAGATTCTCCTAGAAATACGGTATCCACTTGCTAAGCCAGTGGCTTTAATAGCTTTTTTCCTTAAAAAAGACAAAACAAAACCCATTTATTCTTTGTTTTTTTCTCAAGCCAAGGAGAAAACAGTCCTACTTCTCTATGATGATGAAATAGATTTTGTAACAGGTTTTTATTCCAAACCCTAGCCCTTAAAATATATGTATATGTATATCCACTATCTTGAGCTGTTTGCACTTATTTTTGGTGGCAATATTCTGCCAAATAGAATATTTTGTATACAGAAATTTCACAACAAAAGGAATATGACTCTTATACTTACTGTGTTCAAATCGGAGACATGAATTTCAGTGTGTGGCCCTCCCATAAACAAAAATCTCTATACTGTTTTTTACTCATTTAACCATGACATGCATTTGCTTGAATTGTTTTTTTCTTTTGTTTCTTTCTTTTTAAATCTTACTATTTTCTTCTGCCTTTCTCATTTCTTTGTTTTTGTATTTTTAATTTTTTGTGTCTTTTTTTTACAACAGCTGTAGTGAGACATAATTCACATACCATAATATTTACCCTTATAAAGTATATAAAACTCAGTGGCTTTTAATGCATTTGTAGAGTTGTGCAACCATCACCACTAATTTTAGAGTACTTTCATAACCTCACGTAGACTCTATACTTATTAGCAGTTATGCCCTATTTCCTCTTCCTAGCTGCCGGCAACCACTAATCTATTTTCTGCTTCTGTAGATTTGCCTATTTTGGACATTTTATATAAATGGAATCATACAATATGTGACTGGTATCTTTCACTTAGCATAATGTTAATGTTTTCAAGATGCGTCTATACTGTAGCATGTATCAGTACTTTATTGCTGAATAGTATTCCACTGTGTGGATATACCACATTTTATTTATCCATTCATCAGTTGATGCATATTTGGGTTATTTCTTCTTTTTAGTTATTATAAATAATGCTGCTATGAATATTTATTTACAAGTTTATGTATAGATATATGTTTTCAATTCTCTTGAGTATGTGTGTATCTAGAAACGGTCTCCTTTCTTTTTTTCACTTTCATTTTTTAAAATCCAAGATAAAATTTCAACAATACATAGTTATTCACAGTTTTAGTTATTTTATGAGTCATTTGTTTAATTGTGGTGTTTGACTTTTATTAATTTCTTAAAACTCTACATATTCACATATTATTGTCAAATTGTTGCAATTTCATTGCTTTAAAAAAAGCATTTTAATTGTTTTTTGACCCAGTGTGGTAGCTCATTCCTGTAATCTAGCACTTTGGGAGGCTGAGATGGGAAGATTCCTAGAGGACAGAAGTTCAAGTCCAGCCTAAGCAACATAGCAAGACCCCATCTCTATTTAAAAAACAAAAACAAAAACAAAAACAAAAAATGTATTGCCCAATAATTATTTTGAATTTAAAGTTTACAAAGTTAAAGATAGCTTAAACATAAAATACAAGTCTTATTATTATGGAATAATTAGCAGTATCCCTCTCCATTTCTTCTCCCTAGATAATATTAATTCTTTTAGCTTTTTCTTATAGTATTTACTTCCATATTTCTAAATAACATGCTTATCCTGTCATTCTTGGTATTTGTTTCATATATGACCTGTTAACCTCTTACTATATTCTCTACCTGTCTCCCTCACACTTCCCATTCTCCCAGCCTACTAAAATTCTTATTAATTTTTGTTAGATCAATATTTAACACTTGCATTATTATGACTAAATATAATTTTTGCTGTTGTCATCTAGTATACTATGAATATTTATTATTCCTTGTTCATATTTTTGTTTGGGTTGTCATACAAATTATGATTTTTGTTTAGTTTTCTATGTAATTTATCACTAATTCTTTCTCTTCCAGATTGCAAACATCCTCTTAGTAACTCAAACTTAGTAGATTTCCTGTCAATTTTATCTTCTTGCGGCCATTCCTTCTGTACTTGTCTTGACTGGTTGCTTTCTAGGCTTGCCGCAAAGCTGAATTTTTCCTTTACTGTCACCCTGGGGATTTCTGTTTGTGTTTTGCCTTTTCCTTGTTCCTCTGCATCCTTTGAGAATCTATCCTCTGGGCTGGGATGGGTTTCAGAGCACTTTAGCTAAGGTCTTTGATCAGTTATGCTCCGTAGCTGGAGGGCTGCAAAGTACATTCTCATGGCCACTGCAGCTTTGTTGCCTCTCAGATTTCTTATCTTTGTTTTCTTGGTTTACTCCCTTGGTTTAGAAGATCCTATCGTCTAGTAGCTTAAGAACATTATGGCCCAAGATCCCGCTTCAGTAGTCCTCGAATATTTGGTTATTCCCTTTCCTCAGTGTATTCCCACTGAAATGACCATAGGTCCCTTTAGACGACTGAGGGAATCTTTGCAGTATATATTTCTTGGGGGAATTGCAGGGTCCTTCCTGGAGACCCAGCCATCTTATCACTTAACGGGTTTCAGTTTAAAAATAGGCTCAGGCCGGGTGTGATGGCTCATGCCTGTAATCCCAGCACTTTGGGAGGCTGAGATGGGCGGATCACTTGAGGTCAGGAGTTTGATACCAGCCTGGCCAATATGGTGAAACCTTGTATCTATCAAAAATATAAAAAATTAGCCAGGTGTGGTGGCATGTGCCTGCAGTCCCAGCTACACAGGAGGCTGAGGCCAGAGAATCGCTTGAACCCGGGAGGTGGAGGCTGCAGTGAGCTGAGATTGTGCCACTGCATTCCAGCCTGGGTGACACAGCAAGACTCTGTCTTAAAAAAAAAAAAAAAAAAGGCTCAGGTCTGGAAACGGAGCAAGATATTATCATTTTTATTGGAACCACTGTCCTAAGCTACCTACTCCTCCATTCTTTACTTGTTTTGACTGTAGATGTTAAGTAGTACCCTTGTAGGGTGCCAACTTGTTTGGACCCTAGAAACTCCAAATTGTGTTCATCATTTCTACAACTGCCTGACAACCAAGCCCCTCTGCCGCTGCTTTAACCTTGCTGGTTGTTAGGGTAACTGTGGCCCCCGGCTTCTGGCAGTTACCTGGTCTCTCTTACTCTGGGGGCTCATCATGCTCACTACAATGAAGGATCCCAGCTCTTTAACAGAGGAGGCTTGATCTCCTCTCATATCTTCAATCCTGGCCTACAGAGCAGAGCCACCACTGAAGTTCTTAGTGACATCAGTGCCCCTCTCTCACTGCTCCTTGTTAAGAGTTAGCATTTATGGCACGTGAGAAGACCCTACTGAGGCCTTTCCACCACAAGGCAGCCAGAAAATCCTCACAGTTAACCCCCTGTCTGCTGACAAGCAGATAACTAGTGTTAAATCCCAGCCCAATACAGCTGGGGAAGTTCTAGGTCTGAAGGATCTGCAGGGAGAGGCAGCAGCATCACTGAGACCTTGTCGGTTCCTGCAGTCTCCTAATGGTAGGAGAGATGGGCACAGATTTGGGAATCTGGTGACCCAGAATTCTTGGGGCTACCCACCCAGATGTTTCAGGGCTCTGGTCTTTTTGTGACAGATCTGCCTTGCCTGATAAATGCCTCTGCAGTTCCTTATTCTAAGTCCTATGATTGCCCCGCAGCTGAGCTCTCTTCCACTGCAGGGTGATAAGGATCTCTTTGTAAGCAATACCAGCACAAGTGCATCCTGGCTCTCATACTTAACCTTTAGTTGTTAACTGCTCTCAGTTTCTCATCACTCTGAAGGGTTTCAATTCAACTTAGTAATAACTAGCTACTGTCTTTGCAGGTGTTGTCCCCACTGCATCTTTGAAATGCCTGGATTCTTGCATTGGCAAGCCTGTTTTTCTCAGGGGATGTTTCCTCAGGTCATCACCCGTGAAATAGTGGCAATCGAGCCACTACCTTGAGCCAGGGACAATCTGTGACTCACTCTCCACTCAGCATGGGGTTTTCCTTGCCAGTCAGTGATTCCATCCCCAATCTCCACCTTACAGCCTGCTTTCTTGGACCGTTCCTGGTACCAACTATGTCAGTTCAGTTCCTCTGAAAAGCAGATATCAAGATGGAATTAGAGGTGTATGAGATTTATTGGGAAGAAACACCTGTGAAGGATAAAGGTCATGATGTTATGCTGTGTGTCTGACACATGTGAAAAGAGCATGGGAAGGAAGAAGTAGCTCTGAAAAAGGTAGTCTTGCCCAGGGCTATTGAGGCACCCATAAGTAAAGACTGTCCACCAGAGAAGTCCCTCACTGGTTGAGAATTGTCTGTTTCTGGTACACCCACAGTGTTCAGTCACTGGGAACACTCTGCGGGGAGAAAGGCATTGATGTGAACACCATGGTAGATGCAGAAGGTACAGCAGGTAGGGGCTGTCAGCCAACAGTCTCTTTGGCGCAGGTTATCTCTTGAAAGGAAAGCTGAGTGGTGTGTGTTCATAGCTACCATAGCTATTGTTGCTTGATAGGTTTGCAATGCCTGCTTTGCTGTAAATCAGGTTTATTTGCAAGAGTTTTTATTGATTTTTATATATATTTTGGTTTTTAATATGTATTTTATTGATTTTTATATGTATCCTGTGCCAGTACCACATTATCTTAATTATAAGAGCTTTGCTGGGTGCCATGGCTCATGCCTGTAATCTCAACACTTTGGGAGGCTGAGGTTGATGGATCACTTGAGGCCAGGAGTTTGAGACCAGCCTGACCAACATGGCAAAATGCTGTTTCTACTAAAAATACAAAAATTAGCCTGGCGTGATGTTGCATGCCTGTAATCCCAGCTACTTGGGTGGCTGAGGCAGAAAAATCACTTGAACCCGGGAGGTGGAGGTTGTAGTGAGCCGAGATGGTGCCACTGCACTCCAGCCCGGGCGACAGAGCAAAACTCCGTCTCAAAAAAAAAAAAAAAAAAGAGAAAAACAAAAAGTCTTGTTGTTTGATAGGGCAAGTACCTCCACGTTAGTCTTCGGACACAGGTGTATCTGGGCTATTCTTGTTCTTTCCTCTTTCACATAAATTTTTAGATCATGTCAAGTTCCACAAACAGCCCTTTAGTGTTTTAGTTGGAATTGCATTGAATGTTTAATATCAATGGGAAGAACTGACATGATATTGAGTTTTCAAATCCAAGGATATGGTATATATATCCATTTATTTAAGTCTTTTAAAATGTCTTTCAATATTTTAATCTTTTTTCCAGAAAAGGCTTGCATATCTTTTTAAAGATTCATAGCTGGCATTTTAAATTTTGTTATTTTTGTAAATGGTATCTTTTAAAATGTTACAAAACATTTTTTGGTCGTTTCTTGCTGGTGTGCAGTCATGCCTTTCAAAACGGACCTACCTTGAGGCAAAGGGGCCAGGACTTTATGCCCCACATCAACCAGGCATTGGATAAGGGCGGCCCTCAGGGACTGGGCGTGGCCCCGTGTGAGGAGCCTCTTGGCCTGCGGGAAATGCCTGGAGAGTGACTCAGCTGAGAGCTGTCAGCCACCGACATTCCCGTCAGCTGGGGAAAGGCTCCTCAGGTCCTGACCGGGCTATCTCAGCAGCAAGCCCTCAGCACTAAATGCCTTCTAACGGGTTAAGGAAATTCTCGTTTATTCATAGTTTTAAAGTTAAATGTTCCTGCTTTGGCAAAAGAAGCAGAGTGGTCCAGCTGTATTGTATGACATTTGGATCTGGGGTTTAACTGTTTGTCTAATAGACTTCCAACTAATCGTGTTTCAGTCTTACCTTTACCCCCAGTTTTCAGAACTACCGGATGTCTTTCAAGCCTGGGCCTTTCTGGTTTTGCAGGAAAGATTGGCTTGCTTTAGGCTTCTCCTACTGCCAGCATAGGTTTTAGCGTTCTTTGATTATCTAAATCAGTTACCACTTCATCACCTGCTTTCTAACCTTCCGAGTTTTGGCGCTGTCTTCCCTCCTTTTCTCTTTGTTTTGTACTCCCTCCTTTTATTTTATTTACAACAATTGAGACATCTAGGGTATCTCTCTTTTTTTTTGTTTTGAGACGGAGTCTCACTCTGTCGCCCAGGCTGGAGTGCAGTTGCGCGATCTCGGCTCACTGCAACCTCTGCCTCCCGGATCCAAGCGAGTCTCCTGCCTCAGACCCCCGAGTAGCTGGGATTACAGGTGCCCGCCACCACGTCTGGATAATTTTTTTGTATTTTCAGTAGAGACGGGGTTTCACCATGTTGGCCAGGCTGGTCTCAAACTCCTGACCTCAGGTGATCCGTCTACCTCAACCTCCGAAAGTGCTGAGATTACAGGCATGACCCACCGCGCCTGGCTGGTGTCTCTTCCTGGCCTGTATCTCTCCTTTTTCATCCTTAATTGTGATTTAAGTAGGGCTTCAGGAAAGAGCAGAGGTATAATAAAAGCGTGCTTCCAATTGCTCTCTTGCCTGAAAGCCCTGCTTGATTTGGAAGATTTATGAAGTAAGGGCAAAGCAGGCTGAGTTTGACACATGCTGGTTCTAATGCCTGAAATTACATCCTCTTCCATCCTTGCTTGTCTAACCCATCCTTCAGCCCTCACTTTGTAGTCACATTTTCCAGAAAGCCTGCCTTCACAGCCCAAGTCCTGGATTAGATGGCCCTTCTAGACAATCTCGTTATAATCTGTGTTCACTCCTTGTCACACTTTGCAGTAATTACCTGTTTAACAGTCTTTAAGATCTCATAGGCTAAATGTTTTGATTGGTGGGATTCTATTTGATCTCTATTGGAGTCCCTAGTCCCAAGCATAGAGATAATTTAAGAGGTACTCAATAAAGTTGTATTGAGTGAATATGTATTACATAGCTTTGGATTGATTTCTGATCAATGCAGTCGCTTACAAAGTTCTCACTTTCTGCAAATTTTTTTTTGTTCTTTTTTTGCTGAGCTGGAGAAACCAAAAAGGCAAAATACTAGTTTTATTTCCATGGACACTGGAAACTTTAACCAATGCCATTTAAAAAGTACTTGGATTTCATCTTTAATATGAAGAGTTAGATGGAGTGGATGATGTATAAATTTCTTTCTTTAAAATTATTTGAAATTCTTGGAAAGTTTTCTACTTAATCTTTAAAAAAAGGCATTGTAAAAAATCTCTAGAAGAAAGGCATTATGACAACTACTGCATATACAATAAAATATGAGGATAAAATATTAAAAACGGAAGAGATTTTTAATGGGTGTTTTAGGTGTTCATAAATATTGTTTACGTCATAATCCATTTTAGGAAATAAAAGCAACATTGGTAACTTTGGCAACCTTTTAATATAAATTAATATAAAATTGCATATCATATTTGCCATTCTGTAGTGCAATACTCTTAATGCTGTCATACTTTGCAGTCAAAAGTGCCACTGTGCCTGGCCTGGATGGCAGGAAGATTGCTTGAGCCCAGGAGTTTGAGACTAGCCTGGGCAACATGGCAAGACCCCATCTCTTAAAAAAAAAAAAAAAAGGGCCATCCAATGGAACAAAACTCAGACTGATGTAACCTTCCCAAGGGAAAGTTCTTGGGGAGTTTGTTTGACTGCTATTTATATATAGGAGATAACACAAAATTATACTTACTCATCTTCTGATTCTGAAGGTCCAGGGGCCCCTTCTAAGAATATTTGTAGATAAGGAATACCCTGGAAGATGCTTTTGTGACAAGCAAACTCATCCTCCAGTATAGAAAACCTATTACAGGGTCTGTAATTCAGCTACACAGGACATCTGGAAAGGCAGACTTTGAGGTGCATTCTTTCTCTTTCATGTGTACACTTTTAACAAAGGAGACAATTTCATTTGCTTTTAATTTTTTTGGACGTCTCTAAAGTTACACATACACAATGTAGATAGTGTGAAAAATATAAAAAAAAAATTAAGGAAAAATGAAAATCACCTGGAATCCTACTTCAGCGAAACCACTCCTGATATTCGATTGCATCAGTTTCCTGGCTTTTCTTTCTTGATGTGTTTATTTCCTCCCATGGTTGAGACACTCTAAGTATAGCTCCAGGTCCCTCTATTTCCACTTAGCAACGAATTATTGCTATTTCTTTAATTCATTAAATATTCTTTGAATATATAATTTTAATGGTTGTGTATTAGTCATCATATAAATGTACCATAATTTAACAGTTTCCCTGTTTATCATCTTATAGAGTGTTTTCTTATTTGTCCTATTACAGTAATAAGCTATAGTTCATAACTTTATTGTAAGTCTTGTTATGCCTGAGGAAATTCATTCTGTAACTCTGAAGAATGAAAGTAAACACAGGTTTTGTTGTAGAGCCTTTTTTGAGATAATACATATGAAATGTACATAAGTTATTAATAGAAAAGGTAATATATTTGGTAGATATGATAGTATTAGTGTATGGGGAATTTTATTTGTATTATTTACATTATCTGTATTGTTAAACTTAAGCAGCCTGCTATTTCAGAAAAAGTTAAATCATATCTACTTTCAGAATAAATTAAATCATAAACCATAGTCTATGTGACATAGTTAATATATTAAACCAAGTGTTGTCAGAGACCACTGATTGTCAAACTGGATGGCAAGCTATTAGTGGGTGAAGATATATTATTCCTTGTAACCAACATTGTTTTTAAAGTAAAATACAATACAATATAAAAATATCAAAGGGCATCCCTTAGTTTTCTTATTCGAAAGAGTGAAAGCTACTGGCATTGACCGATAGAAAAGTTTATTGTTTTATAACCACTAGAGGGCAGTCATTACATTAGTTTAAAAAAAGGCCAACTAACAGCTTAACACAAGTCGACCTAGTTTTACAACTGATTATGATAGACACAAAATTACATTTAAAAAGATTGTTGGGCTGTTAATGTACTGTTATTTGAGGACCTATTACATGGCACACATTGAGTTAGGGAGACATTGATGAATAAGCCATGTTCTAGAATGCAGTGAGAAGGTAAGTGTGATATTACAAGGCAGTTATGCATGTCGTTTGGGCTTATGTTTGCCTTTCCAGCCTCATATCCTGCCACTCCCCAACTTGCAACCTGAACTGCAATCATGCTGAGCTACTTGTAGTCACCTTGAACACACTGTTTTGTCTTCCTGGAATATTGTTTGTGTCCCTCTTCGCCTGGTGAACCGCCACTTACACTCTAAGCCCCAATATCTTGACTTTCCCAGACAGAAAAAATATGTGCTTTCTCCACTTGACTCCTTCTGGGTCAAGCTCAGCCCTATTACAGTTGATTGCTTATGTCTCATTCCCCCAGGAAACTGAACTACTGGAGGGCAGGGAATATATCATTCATTTTTTTTCTGTAGCTGGGGTATAGTGCCTGGCACATAGACAGTGCTTAACATAAATATTTAGTCAATGAGCAAATAGAAGTGCTATAAAGAGATACTGTAATGAATTTCTTTGTTATATAATCTCTCAATTGATCTTCTACCCTCTCATTTTGTATATGCCACTAACATAGCAGCTATTCAACTGCCAAAGCAAACCAAAGACAGACTGTTTGACTCATTGATGGTGAGGGAGGGTTAGGCTTTACTGAATATGAAAGGGGAGGGGAATTCTGCAGGAAGATTTAGGTTTCCCTAGTTATTTCCCCCATGATGACTTGCAAGATGATATTTACATTAGGAGTACAATAGCTAAGACTAACTTTTATTATTCCATCCCTTCCTTACTTTTGCAATATTTATTTGGCCAAGTAGGTAAAGCAGTTTTGTTTGCCATTTGGCCAGCAGCTAATGATGCTGACACCTTTGGTATTAAGAAGACAGGGTGCCAGCCGGGCGCAGTGGCTCACACCTGTAATCCCAGCACTTATGGAGGCCAAGGCGGACAGATCACCTGAGGGCAGGAGTTTGAGACCAGCCTAGCCAACGTGGTGACACCCCATCTCTACTAAATATACAAAATTAGCCAGGTGTGGCGGTGCATACTTTTAATCCTAGCTACTATGGAGGCTGAGGCAGGGGAATTGCTTGAAACTGGGAGGTGGAGGTTGCAGTGAGCCAAGATCGCACCATTGCACCCTAGCCTGGAAGATAAGAGTGAAACTCCGTCTCAAAAAAAAAAAAAAAAAAAAGACAGGGTTCCTAGTACATTCCACTGGTAGTCTATAAAAGCTTAAAAGATTTGAAGTTTCAGTATGTCCTAAGTGCTCATATGGCAAATTAAACAATTCTCCACCCAATTGGTATATGCATTTGTTTATAAAATTTTTGTTATATGTTCACCTTAGTCATGTTTGTAAAAAGTTGAAAAAATATTTTTAGCTAATTCTAAATCTTGTAAATAAGCCTATAGTCATAATCATCTGGAAAATTCTGCTCTGAAAAGAAATTTTCTTTTCAGAAAAAGAAAATTTTTTCTGAATTGGCTGGGCGCAGTGGCTCACATCTGTAATCCTGGCACTTTGGGAGGCCGAGGTGGGCGGATCACTTGAGGTCAGGAGTTTGAGACCAGCCTGGCCAACATAGTGAAACCCTGTCTCTACTAAAAATACAAAAATTAGCCAGACATGGTAGTGGGTGCCTGTAATTCCAGCTACTCGGAAGGCTGAGGCAGGAGAATCACTTGAACTTGGGCAGTGGAGGTTGCAGTGAGCCAAGATGATGCCCTGGCACTCCAGCCTGGATGACAGAGTGAGACTCTGTCTCAAAAAAGAAAGCTGGTTGTACATGATAGAGGTTAAGTCACTTGTAAAGACAGATAGACTTTGGTTTGATTCTTGGATATATCTTTCCCCACCTCTGCAACCTTGGGGCACATTACTTAACCTTGCAACACCTCAGTTCCCTTATTTGAATATGGACATAATAATAATACTTCTTTGGGTTCCTAGGGGGATTAGATGAAATCCTGCATATAAAGAGCTTTGCACAAGACCTGGCATATTATAAGCCTTCCACAAACGTTAGCTGTTGTTACAGGAAAAGGTCTTTATTGCAAGATAAAATCTTTTTTTTTCTTGGCATGTAGACATTTTTCCATTTCAAATAAACAGCTCTTAATGGTTTTTTTTCTTCCACTGTGGCAATAAAAAGGAGTATTTTTGTCATTTTGATAAGATATATACCATAAGCAAACGAGTGCTTGTGACTGTAAAAACCTTGGCGGTGAAGCCTCCCCTGTGGGATGCTGCAGGTCAGGGACAACTGGATGGGCCTCAAAAAGTCTCCCAGACGGTTTCCCCATTGATAAGGTTTGGATCTGTGTCCCCACCCAACTCTCGTGTTGAATTGTAATCCCCAGTGCTGGAGGTGGGGCCTGGTGGGAGGCGATTGGATCACGGAGGCGGTTTCTCATGGTTTAACACCACCCTCCCTTGGTGCTGTCTTCACGATATTGAGTTATCGTGACATCTGGCTGTTTAAAAGTGTGTGGCACCTTTGTCCTCTCTCTCCTGCTCCTACCACATAAGATGTGCCTGCTTCCCCTTTGCCTTCTGCCACGATTGAAAGTTCCCTGAGGCCTCCCCAGAAGCCAAGCAGATGTCAGATCATGCTTCCTGTGCAGCCTGTGGAAACACGAGCCAATTAAACCTTTTTTCTTCATAAACTACCCAGTTTCGGGTATTTCCTTATAGCAGGGTGAGAACAAGCGAATCCACCCATCCATCCACAGAGTTCATAATCTTTGCAGCCACTGCAGAAGCAGTAGGAAATATTGCTGCAGCAGCAAGCACCTTGAGGCTCTTTTACTACTTTGATGAGATGGAAATTTCTTTTCTTCAGTATCATTGATATTGGGCTTGGAATGGGGTTTTGAAACAGACTGTCTAAATTATTAACTCCTGTGGGCAAGAACATTACCCTGTATAATCTATATCAAGTAAAATATATATATATATTTAATACATTTAAAACTATTCAATGTATGTTCTAATGTTTTATATAATTATAGTGATATTCGCTCCAAATCCCAAATTGGGATACGTAGTTTTACAAAAGATTTAAAACATTTTGAGAATTAAAAAAAATTTAACTTGTTATTTTGAAATAACTTTAGGCTTACAGAAGAGTGACCATAATGACACAAAGTGTTTCTGTTACCCAGCTTTCTCTAATGTTAATATCCTGCATAACCAGGTACAGTTATCGAAACTAAGAAACTAATATTTGTATATAACACTATTAACAAGTGACAGACATTATTAGAATTCTACCATTCTTTTTTAAATGAATATCCTTATTCTGTTTCAGGGTCCAATCAAAGATGTTATGAAACATTTTCTGGTCATGTGCTTTTGTCTCCTCAGATCTGTAACAGTCTCCATCTTTCCTTCTCTTTCATGACGTTGACATGTTTGGAACGTCCCTCAGTTTGAGTTTGTGTGATGTTTCTCTCTTGATTAAACTGAGTTCTGGGAAGAATACAGCAGAGGCGATGTAAACTTCTCAGTGCATCATATCACATTATATCAGGAGGTATAACATGATATTGACATGTCTTTTAGTAATTTTAACCTTGATCATTTGGTTCAGGTGATATCAACTAGATTTCTGTACTGTAAAATTACTTTTTTTTCTGCCTCTTTGTATTTAATACATATTTTGTGGGAGATACTTTGAGGATCCATAAATACCCTGTTTCTTCTTAAAGTTTTTTTTTTGAGATGGAGTCTTACTCTGTCACCCAGGCTGTAGTGCAGTGGCACGATCTCAGTTCACTGCAAGCTCCGCCTCCTGGGTTCATGCCATTCTTCTGCCTCAGCCTCCCAAGTAGCTGGGACTACAGGCGCCCGCCACCACGCCTGGCTAAGTTTTTGTATTTTTACTAGAGATGGGGTTTCACCGTGTTAGCCAGGATGGTCTCGATCTCCTGACCTCGTGATCCGCCCACCTCAGCCTCCCAAAGTGCTGGGATTACAGGCGTGAGCCACCGTGCCCAGCCTCTTCTTAAAGTTTTTAACAAATGTTAGCAGTCATTTGTGGATCTTGCTTGCAACAATTAATTGTAGTTTTCTAATGGTGATTTTTATATTTCTCTAATGTCTTCTACATTTATTAATTGGAATTCTACTGTAGAGTCATTCCTTCTTCCTCATCTATTTATTCAATCATTTATTCATTATCAGTGTAGGCAGGTGTAATTTGTTTTATTCTTTTGGTTATAACAGAATATTATCATTATTTATTTTGTTGCTCAAATTGTTCCAGCTTTGGCATGGTGAGCTCTGTCAGGTTGGCTCCTGTGTCTTTTTGGAATGTCCCCATTTTATTTGTTTATTTATTTATTTATTTATTTATTTTGAGACAGAGCTTTACTGTTGTTGCCCAGGCCAGAGCTCTGTCAGGTTGGTTCCTGTGTCTTTTTGGAATGTGCCCATTTTATTTATTTATTTATTTAGAGACAGAGCTTTACTCTTGTTGCCCAGGCCAGGGTACAATGGCACCATCTCGGCTCACCGCAACTTCTGCCTCCTGGGTTCAAGCGATTCTCTTGCCTCAGCCTCCCTGAGTAGCTGGCATATTAGGTGCCTGCCACCACGTCTGGCTAATTTTTTCTATTTTTAGTAGAGATGGGGTTTCTCCATGTTGGTCAGACTGGTCTCAAACTTCTGACCTCAGGTGATCTGCCCGCCTCGGCCTCCCAAAATGCTGGGATTACAGGCGTGAGCTACCTGCGCCCAGCCCATTTTTATTTTATTTTATTTTATTTTATTTTAATTTTTTTTGAGACGGAGTCTTGCTCTGTCGCCCAGGCTGGAGTGCAGTGGCCGGATCTCGGCTCACTGCAAGCTCTGCCTCCCGGGTTTACGCCATTCTCCTGCCTCAGCCTCCCAAGTAGCTGGGACTACAGGCGCCCGCCACCTCGCCCGGCTAGTTTTTTTTTTTGTACTTTTTAGTAGAGATGGGGTTTCACCGTGTTCGACAGGATGGTCTCGGTCTCCTGACCTCGTGATCCGCCCGTCTTGGCCTCCCAAAGTGCTGGGATTACAGGCTTGAGCCACCGCGCCCGGCCTAGCCCATTTTTATTTATATTTAATTTAGTACATCCTTACTCTGTATCTTGTATTTTGCCTGCCCTAGCCCTGGATTCAATCACTTCTCTAAAAGCCCTGGATCCTTTTATTAGAGAACGGTATTTAGAAACCAAGATCTGGGTGCGCAGTCTTCTGTGTGTCAGATCCTGTCAGCAAAGACATATATATGCATATGTACTAACCTATGTAGACACACATATCTGTATTTCTGTATCTGTGTATCTGTATCTATAGTTTTAAAAGCATGAATTTATGCTCATATGTTGTTTTTAAAATTTTAAAAATTATTTGTTTAGAGACAGGGTCTCACTTTGTTGCCCAGGTTGGAGTGCTGTGGTGCAATCATGGCTCACTGCAGCCTCGAACTTCTGGCCTCAAGTGATCCTTCTGCCTCAGTCTCCCAAGTAGCTAGGACTACAGGTACATGCCACCATGCCTGGCTATTTTACTTCAGTTTTTATAGAGACTGGGTCTTGCTGTGTTGCACAAGTTTGTTTCAAACTTTTGGCCTCAAGCAATCCTCCTTCCTCAGCCTCCCAAAATGTTGGGATCATAGGGGTGAACCATCGTGCCTGGCCTTGGTACCTTATTTTGAGAGCCCCTAGCTAAACTGGGGTTCCAGTGCCAGAGTCGCTAGCAATCCTACCCCAACAGGGTATGAAGGGGAGATGGATGTGGGTGTTTACAGTGTGCCTTTCATGGGATACTTCTTTTACCCGGAGGATGGCCTAAGGCCTAGTTGCCTGACCTGACTGGGGGTCTCTCACATGGGAAACTTGTTTATACTGGCAGGTGCCCTTGTGGCTCTTATCTGATCTGTGTCCAGTTTATGCCTGCCTGATCATCACTTTGGCACCGGGAGTTCAACCTTGTGCTCTCCCTGGTGTCCCCTGGTTCTTCAGATGGAAAGCACAAATTCAGTACATCACCACAACAGGAAGTAAGTTCAATGATTTTCACATACAGATCCTGGGCAAGGAGGGTATAATGAGTCAGGAGGGCAGTCCTCTGTCCCCGGGTCATATAAGGCAGAAAGGAAGAGCCAGAGAGAAAGTGTGTCTAGCAGCATGTCTAAGGGAATGGAGTATGGGCCACTTTAACAAGCAAATGTCTCAATGGTCCATTTAAAGAGAGGCAGGAGAGCAGGGAGCCCAGTCTGCTAGGCAGGAGAGATCCATCTAAGTTCTTGTCGCTGGCCACCAGCTTGAGCCATCTAGGTGTAATGTAGAACTGGAAATTGTGCCAAAGATGACTGAGCCCTGCTTTTGGCATGAGAAAGTTACACTTACATTCAAAATGGATGCTGAGCAACATAAAATTATAGGAATTCTCTATATATCTCCAACATAAATCCAGCACCACAAGTTTTATTCTAGTATTCCCCCTTTCTGGGAAAAGCAAAATAATAGAAACAAAACCCAGAGGAGTGGTTGCTCAGGGCTGTATGAAGGAATTTTTGGCATGATAGGGCTGTTCTGCATGGTACAGTAGTGGTGGGTATACAATGCTATGCATATGTCAACACCTACACAATTCTACAAAGAGTGAATTTACTGTATGCAAGTAAGAAAAACATCCAGGATGTTGGAAGAATCCAACGTGGGATACAGATTGTGACAAATGAATCTAACCGTATTAAAATGAGTAAACTTGGTAAACTATCACTCCTGTAATCTTAGCGACTCAGGAGGCTGAGATGGGAAAGTGGTTTGAGGCCAGTGGTTCCAGTCTAGCCTGGGCAACACAGTGAGATCCCCTCTCTAAAAAAGAAAAAGGAAAAAAAAAAGAAAAAAAAAAAGCCGGGCATTGTGGTGCATGCCTTTAGTCCCAGATACTGGGAGACTGAGGTGGGAGGATCTCTTGAGCCCAGGAGTTCGAGGCTGCACTGAGCTATGATTGTGCCACTGCACCCCAGCCTGGGTGATAAAGTGAGAACCCCAACTCTTAAAAACAAAACAAAAACCCACCACAGTGAAGGTGGTAGAAAAGAAGGAACTGGCCTTAGTAACTTTGGAAAACTGTGCGTTGACTGAATAAGTAAGACTGGGCATGAAAAGAATGATAAAAATGCTGTACTTTAGTTGGCAAATTTGTTTCTCCTAAGTATGTGGATTAGCAATTCTGAAGCGAATTTTCATGTATACTAGAGTTAAATTAGTGCATGCATTGTGGCTCATGAGTGTCAGTTTTCTCAATGTCAAAGAAGATTCAAACATTTTGAGAATTTTTATATTAAAAATTTACAGAGATATAAAAACTAAATCACATTTAGTTATACATTTAATTGATCATTTTTATTGTAAAGAGTAAATTACATGAAATTGACAAAATTTAGTACATGTAATATCTATCAAAATACATACATGTAAATGTGTGTATATTTATATATGTTTACAGTACAGTTTTCGCAAAAAGCTTCAACATTCATAAGAAACACAGACGTAGTTATTCTGGTGCAACATGGATTTAAAATAAGGCCATGGTAATCTTCCCTGATGCCAATTTTAAAATGAAGACTGTCTAAATTTTTCTGACCAGTTATTAGATGCCCTGCCTCTCCCAAATGTGTTTAAACTTTTCTTTCGATTATTTGATACCTTTTGCCCAAGAGATTACTATCTCTTTTTTTTTTTTTTTTAAACTGGGTCTCGCTTTGTCATTCAGGCTGGAGTGCAATGGCACGATGCCTGATCACTGCAACCTCTGCCCCCTGGGCTCAAGCGATCCTCCCACCTCAGCCTCCCCAGTAGCTTGGACTACAGGCACACATCACCAAGTGCAGATTTTATTTTTTTTTTTGGTATTTTTAGTAGAGACGGGGTCTTGCCATGATACCCAGGCTGGCCTTGAATTCCTGAGCTCAAACGATCCACCTGCCTCAGCCTCCCAAAGTGCTGGGATTTGCCAGGCTGGAGTGTAGTGGTGCAATCTCAGCTCACTGCAACCTCCGCCTCCAGGGTTCAAGTGATTCTCCTGCCTCAGCCTCCTCAGTAGCTGGGACTACAGGTGCACGCCACCACCCCCAGCTAATTTTTGTGTTTTTAGTAGAGACAGGGTTTTACCATGTTGGCCAGGATGGTCTCAAACTTTTGACCTCGTGATCTGCCTGCCTTGGCCTCCCAAAGTGCTGGGATTACAGGTGTGAGCCACCATGCCCAGTCAACATTTTAATATTTTATATAGAGATGGGGTCTTGCTACATTGCCCAGGCTGGTCTCAAACTCCTGGGCTCAAGCAATCCTGCCTCGACCTTCCAAAGTGCTGGAATTACAGGCATGAGCCACTGTGTCTGGCCAAACAATTTTATTTTTATTACATTTCCACTTTTCACTTTTATAGCATGCAAAGTGCTATTCTCTTCCACTTTAATTCACAAGGGATCTTTACTCTTTGTCTTCCCACTTTTGTCACTTTCAATGAACCCACCCTGTATCTACTAAAATTCTGGAGTAGCCATGGGCAGAACTGCATAAGAATTCTGGTCATACCACAGTTTCATAAAAGGACAATGTCATAATGTGCAAGTTCTAATAGAATGCAAATCTTATCTTGTTTCACCAGCTTACTATTTAGGCTTTTTTTTTTTTTTTTGGCCTATTCCGACTTTGGATTTTAACTATTTTCAACTAGCTTTTGCTTGTAGAGGCATTCTTTGGTTCCTAAGAGGTGTTAAAGTGAGGGATTAT
Organism: Theropithecus gelada; assembly: GCF_003255815.1. NCBI lineage: Eukaryota > Metazoa > Chordata > Mammalia > Primates > Cercopithecidae > Theropithecus > Theropithecus gelada. The sequence goes on along the minus strand of NC_037682.1, from coordinate 93,925,170 downwards.
TAACAGTGAAGCTAGTTTGGCATGCAGGACGCTGCTGTGTACATATATACTACTAGTGTACATGAATATAAACCCTTGTCTTTTTTTTTTTTTTTAAATAAAAGTGAGTTTTCATCTGAGGTGCTTAGAATGATTCAGAAACAACTTGGCACACTCTTCTGGCCTGCTTACCCCCATTGAAATGTTATTTTATAAATTACATCTTAATTCACATAATTTTTTCTTGATAGTATAAAAATTCTCAAGTATTTTCTAAAAGGGCACACAACTTCCTATTTAAAAGTCTAAGCACTAAATTTTCTGTTGCCTTCCTAAAGCCTACTCTTATAATTCAAAATATAGGAAAGCACAAATGTTTCCTTCATTAGGTCAATTTTTTCACTAATTTTCTTCATTGAAAAAGTGAATTCATTTTCTGTTTTCTCTCATTTCATCCAATAGTTTTCATTTCTACCAACAAGGTGTGGCAGAAAGAACATGGGTTTTGGAACCAGATAAACCTGAGTTTGAATCTTGATTTTCTCACTGTCGGTAGCTATGTGGCCTTGGGTAAGTTTAACTTCTTTAAGCCTCCAGTTTCTCATCTGTAAAATGGAGACAAAAATACCCATGGTTTGGGTGACTGGTCAGATTAAATAAAAAAACATATGCACAAAATCTGGTACGTGGTAGGCATTCAACATGTTAATGCGTTTCTCACTGCATCAAGTGTTTCAAAACTAATTATGGGGAGGAACCAAAATTTAGTAGTGTTATTAATAAAAGACCACATAACATGTTTTCTTAAAACTCTTAATTTCTAATTTTGATTCATTACCTTTTTAAAATTTTTTTTTTATTTTGAGACTGGGTCTCACACTGTCACCCAGGCTGGTGTGCAGTGGCGACACACAGCTCACCGCAGCCTCAACCTCCCAGGTTCAAGTAATCCTCCTGGGCTTAAGTAATCCTCTTGCCTCAGGCCCCAAGGAGCTGGGACTACAGGTGCATGCCACCATGCCTGGTTAACTTTTGTATTTTTTGTAGAGACAGGGTTGCCCAGGCTGGTCACGAACTCCTGAGCTCAAGCCATCTGCCCACCTCGGCCTGCAAAGTGCTGGGATTACAGGCATGAGCCAACGGCCCTGGCTTGATTCATGACATTTTAATGAAAATTTACATGTTTTTTCTGTATGCCAGAGTGCCATGTATGAAATTTGGAAGAATCGATGTAATTGTACAGCCATTGGAAGGCCTCCCTTCACCATACAAAAAGGTAACCTTTGCTCTGTTGCTGCCACCAAGGGCCATTTTGTGGGATGCGGTAACTTTAGGAATATTTATTACACTGAAATGGGCAATTAAAAAATCAAAATATGCCATACTTTATAAACATCTTATCAGTAAGTTAGAGGTTTAATAAAGAGGTTTCATAAACAGAAATTTTATTTAACATATATTTCAACATGGAATCTATAAATTACAAAGGAGCACTGTGAATTCTGTGGAAAAATGTTTGTTTGCTCTACTCACAGGCTTCATCCTTGTGGCATGTATTCACAGCTAGGTTATGTTCAGGCAGACATAATGTCTTTCATGGTATTCTCAGAACTTTGTTAAACTTCACTGCTTTGTTAAATGTCACAGCTCTGTTAAACTTCACTGCTCACAAAATCTGAGTTAGGACAAATGTTCACAGGGGTTGTTGCTCACATGTTTTCCTATGGCTGGTTTTGACAAAATAGTATGCATCTAGTCCTAGAGAAGTACATGAAAGGTCTTCTTAGACGGATTCTGCTGGAATTTATCTCTTGTCTCTGCAGCTGCTGGTTCTATCTTCTCTCTTCTCCTGGAAATCAGAAAGAAGAAACAAGCATTCAAACACATGCTGAAACAGTGCAGCCACAAACTAGGCTGCTATGTCAAATAGTGGCATATTCAATATATCCTCACATCATTCTCTCAGGTAATGATTTTAAGGTTGGAGAGGACTTTACAGATTATTTACCTCAACCCTTATGTTATTTTCATCAGTACTTTTCTACTCTAAAAGATAAAATTCCCATTTTGAAAATGTCCAATTTTACAATTTCATTAAAAATTCAGGGTTCAGGCTGGGCGCAGTGGCTCGTGCCTGTAATCCCAGCACTTTGGGAGGCTGAGGTGGGCAGATCACAAAGTCAGGAGTTCGAGACCAGCCTGGCCAATACGGTAAAACCCTGTCTCTACTGAAAATACAAAAATTAGCTGGGTGTGGTGGCATATGCCTGTAATCCCAGCTGCTCGGGAGGCTGAGGCAGGAGAATCACTTGAACCTGGGAGGCAGAGGTTGCAGTGAGCCCAGATTGCTCCACTGTACTCCAGCCTGGGTAACAGAGCAAGATTCTGTCTCAAAATAATAATAATAAAAATAAAATAAAATAAAAAAATTCAGGGTTCAAAGTGAAATGATAAATTCTAATTTATTTGCACCTGCATTTAAAGCTCTTTATTTAAAATTTTCTTCTAGATAAATTCTGTTACCAATAAATCTCTATAGTGTTGTATAGCAGAAACGGGAGTTCTTGTGAAAACAATGTCCAATGGAACTAATGATGAAAGGGCCTGGAACCCACATAGTTAGGCACGTCAGAAGGAAACCTATGGGAACGTTAGCCCCTGCGTCCCTGTCCAGTTGTCTCTCTCCCTTTGTAATGAATCTGTTTCATTTAGTCCCGGGAAGTTATTTTCTCCTTTTCAGTCTCTGAAATAATATTCATTTGGCTAACTCTGAAGCTTTTCTCAGAATTCAGAATGTTGTTCATCTCCTATATGTTCATATGCCCGTGAAGTTAGCGCTTTTTACACTGATTTATAAGAGGCCGCTTATTTTTATGTTTCCTCTATCAGACTGTACCCATCAGGAAAACAAAGCCATTATAAGAATTGTAGGACTAAGGTATTTATTACAGGAATTACATTTTGCCAAATATAGAAGCTGGGAAAATGAGGGTCTGGAAAAGGAAAACTGAAGGATCAGAGTATATGGGGCAAGGGATAAAAATGTAGCCTGCTCTACTGTGGCGTGCCAGTCAGGATCGGAGAAAGGATGACTAAGCAGGCTGTTTGAAACACTGCTGTGGGAAACAAATGGAAGCGTGCAGGGAAATCTGATAATCCGAGCATGCCCAAGCTGCTGAAGTGGAACTATGACGGGGAGCTTGCTGGGGAAATCTACGGAAACTGCCGAATGTGGAACGACTCTGCTTTTCTGAAGCTACTGTCTTCAGGTCCACAGCCCAGTGCCTGGTAGTGGGCCTGGGGCTGCTGTTGGCCAGCAGGGCCTGTAGTCATGAGGATGCTATAGAGTAGAGAGGAGTGAGCTGCTGGGCACCTTTGTATTTGTCCATCACTGACTAACCATGATCAAGATCTTCCAACAATAATGGTTTCTGGTCACTTTTGCCTTCTTTTGTGGCCAAAATTTCTAACCTAGAAATGTGAATCCTAGCTTTAGCAAAGTTGGCTATTTTGTGCTCATGATGTATTCTTAGAATGTAGCAAAGTTTCTGGCACATAGACAGCACTTAATATTTAATAAACAAAAGAAGAAATGGAAGACCATTTATACACTGCAAATGAGAAGCAAAGCAAAATTTGTCACTGAGACATGAAAGTATTTCATAAATCTCTTTCTTGACTATAACAGTTAATTCAACATTTATGTAGTACTGCTGTTTTATTGATAGATTGGTGACTAAGAGAAGTCCAGCAAAAGAAGAATTTGTCACTGTATGTCCACTACTGTCAATGGGAGAGGGTACTTGGATTGACTCCTTCACTGGCTTTCCTCATCAGTGCAGGCTACACTTTGATCCCCTTCCCCAAGAACTCCCAGATGGACAAAGGACAGGGGAACAAGAAGGTAGGTGACTTTCTTGTTTGTCATCACTGTTTCTAGACCAGTGTTTCTCATCCTTCGCTTCCCATTCGAATTCTTCAGCGAGCTTAGAAATATCTAAATGCTGAAGCTGCTCTCAGGTATGACCCAGGCATCAATATTTTTTAAAGTTCTCCATGTGATTCCAATGTGTATCCATGTTTATGTTTCTATGTGAAGTTAGTGCTTCACATACAACTAACTTGTGTTTCAAAGTTAGCTAGCAGCATTGGTATTACCTACTCACATCCCAGACCTACTACATTAGAAAATGTATTTACCAAGATCTGTAGGTGGTACAAAGTACACTAAAGTTTAAAAAGTGCTGTTTCGGACCATTTTTACCAGAACCCAGTGCCAAGGCCAAAAATAAAAAAAAGATTCAGTAACATCTAGTTTTAACACTGCATGTTCTCACTCATAAGTGGGAGTTGAACAATGAGAACACATGGACACAGGGAGGGGAACATCACACACCAGGGCCTGTCAAGGGGTGGGGAGCTAGGGGAGGGATAGCATTAGCGGAAATACCTAATGTAGATGACGGGTTGATGGGTGCAGCAACCCACCATGGCACGTGTATACCTATGTAACAAACCTGCACGTTCTGTACGTGTATCCCAGAACTTAACGTATAATTAAAATAAAAACAACTCTCAAGACAGAAGAGATATGGATCCTTAATGATGTACACTTCTTAGCAGTTTTTCAATTAGGATACACATCTAAAATTATTTGAAGATTGGTACACTAATACCTGTTTCTGCTCCCAGGACTGATGAAAATACTCTGAATATAAAAATGTTCATATTCTGTAGACAGCCCAGAAATAATGCTGCACTCCTATAACCATCTGATCTTCAACAAAGTTGACAAAAACAAGCAATGGGGAAAGGATTCCCTATTCAATTAATGGTGCCGGGATAAGTGGCTAGCCATGTGCAGAAGACTGAAGCCGGACCCCTTCCTTATGCCATATACAAAAATCAACTCAAGATGGATTACATACTTAAATAAAGCCTAAAACTATAAAAACCCTGGAAGATAACCTAGGAAACACCATTCTGGACATAGGCCCCAGTAAAGATTTCATGGTGAAGACACCAAACGCAGTCGCAAGAAAAGCAAACATTGACAAATGGAACCTAACTAAAGAGCTTCTGCACAGCAAAATAAACCATCAACAGAGTAAACACACAACCTACAGAATGGGAGACAATATTTGCAAACTACACATCTGACAAAGTTCTAACATCCGGAATCTTTTTAAAAAATCTTTTTGAGATAGAGTTTTGCTCTTGTCGCCCAGGCTGGAGTGCAATGGCGCAATCTCGGCTCACTGCAACCTCCACCTCCCAGGTTCAAGCGATTCTCCTGCCTCAGCCTCCTGAGTATTTGAGAATACAGGTGCACACCACCACGCCCGGCTAATTTTTTGTATTTTTAGTAGAGACAGGGTTTCACCATGTTGGCCAGGCTGGTCTCAATCTACTGACCTCAGGTGATCCACCAGCCTCAGCCTCCCAAAGTGCTGGGATTACAGGCGTGAGCCACCGTGCCTGGTCTAATATTGAGAATCTATAAGGAACCTAAAACAAATTAACAAGCAAAAAACAACCCCATTAAAAAGTGGGCAAAGAACATGAAAAGACATTTTTCAAAGGAAGACATACATGTGGCCAACAAGCATATGAAAAAAATTCAACATCACTAATCATTTGAAAAATGCAAATCAAAACCACAATGAGACAGCATCTCACACCAGTGAGAATGGCTATTATTAAAAAGTAAAAAAATAGCAGATCCTGGTGAGGCTGCGGAGAAAAGGGAATGCTTATACACTGTTCGTGGGAATGTAAATTACTTCAGTTATCGTGGAAAGCAGTGTGGCGATTTCTTAAAGAACTTAAAACAGAAGTACCATTCAACCCAGCAGTCCCATTATTGGGTATACACCCTGAAGGAATGCAAATCATTCTATCTTAAAGACATGCAGGGGTATGTTCATTGCAGCACTATTCACAAAAACATGGAATCAACTTAAATGCCCATCAATCGTAGACTGGATAGAGAAAAATGTGGTATATGTAAACCATAGAATACTATGCAGCCATAAAAAAGACCAAGATCATGTCCTTGGCAGCAACATGGATAGAGCTGGAGGCCATAATCCTAAGTAAACTAATACACGAACAGAAAACCAAATACCACACGTTCTCACTTATACGTGGGAGCTAAACATTGAGTACACATGAACACAAAAACAGGAACAACAGACACTGGGGCCCAATTGAGGCCATGGAGGATGGGAGGAAGGAGAGGACTGAAAAACTACCTAGCAGGTACTCTGCTTATTACCTGGGTGATGAAATAATCTATAAATGAAACCCCTGCGATACACAATTTACCTATTTAACAAACTTGTACATGTACCCCTGAGCCTAAACGTTAAAAAAACATCGTCATATTTTGACCTTTCACTTTTTTTTTTTTTGAGATAGAGTCTTGCTCTGTCACCCAGCCTGGAGTGCAGTGGCTGGATCTCAGCTCACTGCAAGCTCCACCTCCCGGGTTCATGCCATTCTCCTGCCTCAGCCTCCCGAGTAGCTGGGACTACAGGCGCCCGCCACCTCGCCCGGCTAGTTTTTTGTATTTTTTAGTAGAGATGGGGTTTCACCGTGTTAGCCAGGATGGTCTCGATCTCCTGACCTCGTGATCCGCCCGTCTCGGCCTCCCAAAGTGCTGGGATTACAGGCTTGAGCCACCGCGCCCGGCCCACATTTTTTTTAAATGAGAGGATATTTGCATAATTCTAACAAACAGTCTTATAATAAAAAGCTGATTGAGGAGAAAACCTCTATAAACCAATCCCAAGAAATATTAATATTAATACAGGGTTCTTACCTCTATTGATATGTACATAAAATCAGAAGTTTCCTAGAAAAAGAAAAAAAGAGCTTCTTCAAATACTTACCAGAAGTGGTATTATTTGTAAAGTATTTTTTTTGGTGGATGAGTTTTTGCAAATGGATTCTTGTATATCTGAAATAATTATACCACAATATCAAAATAATTTAGTTACATATACAGAAATAGAAGAATGACTAAAGAATCAATTATTAAATTCTGATGTATCCAAATATTCAAAATTGAGTAAGAAACTTTTTTCTATCACCCCCTAGAAATAGTCTTTATACTTATATTAGGTCCAAAAATGGAAGTAATTTGATTATAAACAATTACATAAAGCTTATGTTGATAAAAGAGAATTCCTAATACTTTTACTATTATATAACAATCTTCATTCAAATATTATGTTTTTTTCTTTTCTTTTTTTTTTTAATCAAAAATATTAATTTTGGCCGGGCGCGGTGGCTCAAGCCTGTAATCCCAGCACTTTGGGAGGCCGAGACAGGCGGATCACGAGGTCAGGAGATCGAGACCATCCTGGCTAACACGGTGAAACCCCGTCTCTACTAAAAAATACAAAAAACTAGCCGGGCGAGGTGGCGGGCGCCTGTAGTCCCAGCTACTCGGGAGGCTGAGGCAGGAGAATGGCATGAACCCGGGAGGTGGAGCTTGCAGTGAGCTGAGATCCGGCCACTGCACTCCAGCCTGGGCAACAGAGCGAGACTCCGTCTCAAAAAAAAAAATAAAATAAAATAAAAATGTTAATTTCATCCTTGGAGCTTCTCAGAAAAAAAGAGATGTTTATTTAGTTATTGAGGCATAAAAAATTGAGTAACTTGGTTCCCTTTTCAATTTTTAGATTTTTTTCTATATAATAGCAAGCATCTGAGCAAAAGAAAAATAATTCATGCAGAATCTTTTACAGGAAACATTTAAATATGTGGAAGTATCAAATAAAAATTTAAAAATTCTCCAATTATTGACTTAAATTTTTTTCTTTATCTGCATAATTTTACATCTTAAACTCATAGCCTTAGTTCATGATTGTAGCTCCCTTTTTATTAACATATTATTTTAAAATTTAGTTTTAATTTAAAAATACAGAGTATATAAAACATATATGCATATTTTAATTAATACTTATAAAGCTAATGTCTGTGTAACCACCTAGATTAAGAAATTTGAACATTATCACTACCTTGGAAGCTTCCTGTCACTTCCTGCCTACACAATGCCCTATGGATTTTATTTCCTTCCCTCACTCAAAGAGGTAACCAACTCACTATACTGGTTTCTTTGTGATTTTAGCACATATTAATTGCAAGCATGCAAAATAATATCATTTAGTTTTATCTGTTTTTAGACTTCATATAAATAGAATTGTACTGTCTTTATTCTCCTGTGATTTACCTTTTTTGCCCCAAATTATAAATTTTTAGATTCATCAATGATGATGTGTGTAGATGTAGTTTGTTTATTTTCTTTTTGTTTTTTCTGTTGCTGTTTCAGTTTGGAAAATTTTTTGTTGACCTATATTCAAGTTCACTGATTCGTCAGTGGTGTCTTGAGTCTAATGATGAACACATATAAAACATTTTCCATTTCTGTTACTTTTCTTTCTCACACATCTGTCTCTCATAGTTTTCACCTCTCTGCTGAAATTCTCCATCTGTTCATGCACGTTGTCTATCTCTCTCATGTTGTTCATCTTTCCCACTATAACCTTTAGCATATTAGTCATAGTTATTTAAGTTACTTGATAGTTCCAACATCTTGGTCATCTTTGCATCTTATTCATTGATTGCTTTGTCCCTTGATAGTGTTTTTTTCTCTTGTTCTTTTGGTATGTCTCATAATTTTTGACTGAATGCTGGACATGATTTTTGGAATACTAGGAACCGAGGTAGATAGTATTTGTGTCTTGAAATGAGTATATGCACTTCTGCCACTTCTGCTAGGTCACTGGAGGGTATGTGTGTGTGTAGGTGTGTGCAGTGTGTATGTGTAGATGTTTAAAACCTTAGTAGGGAATTTGAGTTTTTTTTTTTTTTTTTTTGAGACAGGGTCTCCCTCTGTTGCCCAAGCTGGAGTGCAGTGCTGTGATCACGGCTCATTGCAGCCTTGACCTCCTTGGGCTCAGGTTATCCTCCCACTTCAGCCTCTGGAGTAGCTGGGACCACAGGCCTGTGCCACCATGCCTGACTAATTTTTTTTGAATTTTTTGTAGATACAGGGTTTCACCATGTTGCCCAGCTGGTCTCAAACTCCTGGGCTCAAGCGATCTGCCTGCCTCAGCCTCCCTGAGTGGGTTTGGGTTTTGTTGTTGCTATAGCCAACTACAGTACATTACTAACATTACTAATTTCAAATTCCATTAGTGTTACTCTGTACTTATGCAGGGGTCTTGGAGAGTCCCCCCACCCCTTGAAATGTTCCTGTTCTGCCCTCATGTTTTGGCCTTCCTACATGTGTGTACAGTAGAAGGGATCTCTCTCTATGCCCTTGCCTGTCTCCCAGTAGTAGATTTATTTGTTACTTGGTACTTGCTGGTCTGGTGGTGGGGAAGTAGGCTAATTTTTCTGTTGCCCTGGTCCAGGCTCAGTCTTAAGCAGACCCTGTGTGCCCCCTCTTTCTCCTGCTCCTCCTTCCCATGACAGTTAACTTTGCCTTGTATCTTTGGCAGATTTTGTGTAAGAGAATTTTAGACCCCTCCTCTAACAGTAGGATACCTCTAATGGTTTTGGCCCAGGAATGTTTCTTGCTCCTCTCCCAGGGATAGAGGCTTTTTTCCTTTACTTTTTCCCTATCCCCAGTAAGTCTTCACCTATGCCTTGAGAGCAATCAAGAAGGTATGCTGCCTCTGTCCCAGATGGCCTTTATTCTGCAGGGGGCAAGGTTCTGTATGGGGGGGCGCTTCATGCCTTTCCTACAGCAGTGGCTGCTGCCCTTTGTCAGGCCTGCACTACTGAGGAAGGGTTTCTCTTGTCCCCTGTTCTGCCTCCTATTTTCCTCATGAACACTCAATGTAGATCCATGGAGAAGAATCTGAGTAGGTGTGAAGTTCCCTTGTGCCTATGGCTCCCAGAGGTTCTACATCCTCACAGTAGTCCACATTCATCTTTTAGCAATCTGTTGAAAATTTAAACAGAATTTCTAAGATCAGCTTGATGGAACCCGACATTTCCCTCTCTCATATTCTCCCATGGGTGAGAAAATGTTCACGACCTGTCTCTCTTTAGATGTTTATGTGTTTTCTTGGATGCTAGGCTACTTGGTTGTGAGGCGACCTCAGCTCTCTAATTGGCTCAAGAAAAGTTATACTTTTGCCATTTATCTTTTATTGTTCTTAGAATGGGATTGATACATTCTGGCCTTCTACATTTTAGGAGGAAATATAATATGTGTGTGGTTCTGAACCATAGGTGATTTTTGCCACCCAGGGGATATTTGGTAAAGTCTGGGAGCACTTGTCATGATAGGGAAGTGCTATGGCATCTAGTGGGTAGAGGCCAGGGATGCTGCTAAACATGTTACAATGCACTAGACAGTCTCCCACAATAAAGCATTATCCAGCTCAAAATGTCAACGGTGCTGAGGTAGAGAAAACCTGATAGATACACAAAGGATTTCTATTATTGTTCAGATCTAAATATTTAGAAATTCCTATTATTTTTTTTTCTTCAGAATCATGATTTATTTAGAAACTTGTTTCTTAATGGTTATCTTTTAGTTAGTAGATTTTAGGTAAATTGCATTGTGGTTAGAGGATGTGGGCTGTGTGACTCTGATCCTTTGAAACGTGTTAAGGCTTGTTTCATGGTCTTATATATGATTCATTTTATAAAGGTTGTATGTTTACTTACAAAGAACATGTCCCTTTGATCAGTTTTGTTAATCATATTTAATTTTTATACATCTATTTGATTTTTTAAATCTATTTGTTCTATCAATTACTGACAATGGTATGTTAAAATCACCCACCATGGTTAAAATTATTTTATATATTTTGAGGCTGTGTTCTTAAGTGCATATAAAAATCTTATGTATTTCTTCTGAAGTAAGACTTTGCTCATCATAAAGTGATTTTTTTTTTTTTTTGAGACGGAGTCTTGCTCTGTTGCCCACCTGGAGTGCAGTAGCACGATCTCGGCTCACTGCAACCTCCACCTCCCAGGTTCAAGCGATTCTCCTGCCTCAGCCTCCTGAGTAGCTGGGACTACAGGCACGCACCAACACACTCAGATAATTTTTGTATTTTTAGTAGAAACGGGGTTTCACCGTGTTGGCCAGGATGGTCTCGATCTCTTGACCTTGTGATCTGCCTGCTTCGGCCTCCCAAAGTGCTGGGATTACAGGAGTGAGCCACTGCGCCTGGCCCAAAGTGATACTTTTTATGTCTAATAATGCTTTCTATTTAAAAGTGAATCAAAACCAGCTTTCCTTTGGTTAAAACTTGCTTGGCATACCTTTTCCATCTTTTTTTGCTTTCAGTTTTTTAATATCCTTATATTTTAAATATATTGTTTATAAACAGAATATAGTTTCAACGTAAAGTTCCATTTAACAACCTCTTTCAACTGTACCACTTACTACATTTACAGTTATTGTAAATATACTCCTACATATAATCTTACAGTATTTCTTCTATGTTTATTTTTCTCTCCTTTGTTGCTTTATTTCTGATTGATTTGTCAGCTTTTATGTGCCACTTTTCCTTCTCTACCAGATTGGAAGTTGTATATTACATTTCTAGTTCTTTAGTTGTGACTCTAGTAATTATCACAGGCATACTTCAGTTATCAATATCTAACTTTAATCTAGGACTTTACCCAATTCCCTAACAATATAAACATCCTACTATACTTTAACTCCATTTATGCCCTCTCAACTTATGTACTATTATTGATAGGTATTTTAATTCTAACTTTTTTCTCTCTAAAACATATACTACTTTATTATATTTATTGTTTTATGCAGTGTTTGTTGAAATTTACTCTCTCAGACTGTCCATCCGAGGTTAACTGCACTTTCTGCCAGGTGAAGTGCAGTGAGAATTTTCTTTAGCAAGTCTGCTGTTAACAAAGTCTCTTGGTTTTTGTCTGAACATATTTTTAATTCACCCCTCTTCTTGAGAGACATTTTCATGTTAAGAAGGTATTAAATAGCTGGGCGTGGTGGCTCACGCCTGTAATCCCAGCACTTTGGGAGGCCGAGGAGAGTGGATCATGAGGTCAGGAGATTGAGACCATCCTGGCTAACACGGTGAAACCCCCTCTCTACTAAAAAATACAAAAAATTAGCCAGGTGTGGCAGCAGGCGCCTGTAGTCCCAGCTACTCGGGAGGCTGAGGCAGGAGAATGGCAAGAACCTGGGAGGCGGAGCTTGCAGTGAGCTGAGATCGAACCATTGCACTCCAGCCTGGGCGACAGAGCGAGACTCCGTCTCAAAAAAAAGAAGGTATTAAATTTGAAAGTTACTTTCTCTCAGCACATTGGACATGTTATCAATATCTCCTGAGTTTTTTTCATTGTTTTCTGCCTTTTTTGTTGCTGATTAAAATTAACTGTGATGTATCTTGTGGTAATTTCTTTTTATTTATTCTGAAATACATTGGGTTGTTGAACTTGTAGGTTGGTATTGTTCATCAAATTGGAAAAGTTGTCAACCATTATCACTTTAGATATTGTTTCTGGCCTTTCAGGCTTTTTAATTTACTCTTTTGTGTCTTTTAAGCTCTATATTATATTTTCCATCTCTTTGTCTCTCTAAGATATATTGTGGATAAATTTCTTTGATTCATGTTCTAGTTTACTAATTCTCTCTTCGGATGTCTGTAATCTGGTGGTTAAACCATCTACTAAATTTTACGTTTCAATTATTATATTTTCAATTTCCAGGCATTCTATTTGGGCCCTTTTTCAAATCTGTTTGTCCTTTCTTTATAGTTTCTTATTCCCTGCATGTTTAAGTTTAAAAATGACTGCATTTTTGCATTTTAAAACTTACTTCTGATAATTAGAGCATACAAGCACAGTTATTTATAGTTTGTTATAGTTTGTGCTGGGTCATTTCATTATCTAAATCCTTTCTGGGTCTATTTATTCTGTTTTGTGGATTGTTTTGATTTTTTTTTCTTGATGCTTTTTTTTGTTATGGATTAAGTTATTTACTTTTTTTTTTTTTGTGGGCTGCTCATTTTCCTTGGATTTCACTTATGATAATTCTATGAGGACTGGAATATAGGTCTAGAAGATATATAAATGTACTTTTCCCAAGTGTTTTGGAATACTACCAGTTTGAGATCATTCTAAATTAAATTCTTTGCTTGAGATCTTAAGAACTACTCAGGTAATGTGAATATGGGCTGTAAATTAGTGTGATACTTGTACTAGACTGTGATTCTACATTCTCAGGGATCATTTTTCCTCTATCACCTGCTCAATACTGAAGTTTAAAAAATGAAAGCTTTTTTTTTTTAGGAAAAATTCCCTCTTCCTGCACTGCCTCCTCTGTGTGTGCATGTGTGGTGCTGCCTCCTGTGTGTGTGCATGTGTGGTGCTGCCTCCTGTGTGTGTGCATGTGTGGTGCTGCCTCCTCTGTGTGTGCATGTGTGGTGCAGAGCTCGTTGGGTGGCTCAGCTTTATGATGAAAAGATCTTCTATGAGACTACTCATCTTGAGTAGGCCTGTTCCCTTTTTCCTATGAGGGCATGGAAAGCAAAGTTCAATTTCACTCCATGAGTTAAATATCCTCAGGACAAGAGCTAGCTGCAGCACTCTTCTTATTTTTTTAGTTCTTGTCTACATTTAGTTCTTGGTCTTAAGCATTTCTTACATTCTTACTAGATCATCACTATATTGCAGATTTAAAAAATACTTAATCAAGCATTTATGGTTGTTTTGATGGATGGTCAGTATAGGTACGTAGCCTGTCCATTGCTGAAACAGAAGTCTATTCATATATTCCAAAAAGATGGATAAGTCTGCCAAATAAGTTGACATCATCACAAATGATACGGCATACTTGAAATAGTATTCAAATATGTTCTGAATGGTTATACACTCATTAAGTAGTTGGTCATATGGATACATGTTGTATTTTTCCTTTCAATTTTTAAATTAAAGTTTAAATTAAAATTATCTAAGTGAAAAATGCAGTATTTCTTATAAGAGGTGTTCTTCCATACTTACAATGTAGTCTTTCATTGAGATCATTAAGGGACTCTAGGATCTTCTGTTCTTCAGCTGATAGTGTGCAGATGTTGAATTGTTGAGTTTTATTTAAAGGTAGATTTGATTTCTGTATCTGTTTGCTATTCAAGACAGTCAGAATCTCATCCTCCGGCACTGATGCTTTCACTAAGTTTTCAGCCATCAAAAACTCAGAAGTACTATCTGAAACTACAGAAACTTACATCAGTTATTCTTTGATCCCCTTTTGTCTTTGAGATCAGCCCTTATACATACTTACACATACTTAACTGTCTGTATGTATTCATATTACAAACAGAAACCTAGTAAATATCTGCTACTTTGATTTCATCTATCAGGATTCTCTATCTAGCATTTTCCCATCCTTCATTTTTAAAAAAAGGATATTGAAAATGAAAGCAGTGAGTTAATAAAAATTCCCAGAGTATGACTTAACTAAAGAAAAAAATATTTAATGTAGATAGTTTTTGTAATATGTTTATTATTCATTGGTCGTACAAAAAAGATGACAGAGACCATTTTTATAATAGTAGTTATAATGAATTATAAAAAAGTAAGACACAAAAAAGCTTAAGGAAACATTAGAAACTTTGATGATCAGCTGAACAGAACTGACAGCCTAGAAACAGATCCAGTTAGATATAAGAACATGTGATCAAAGAAGCATCAAAGACTTGACAGAAGGGAAAGATGATTTTATAAATTAGTTGTTGCTTATAAAAGAATTTGGGCTGGGTGCAGTGGCTCATGCCTCTAATCCCAGCACCTTGGAAGGCTGAGGCGGGTAGTTCACTTGAGGTCAGGAGTTCGAGAGCAGCCTGGCCAACGTGGTGAAACCTCGTCTCTACTAAAAATACAAAAATTAGCCAGGTGTTATTGTGGGCACTTATAATCCCAGCTACTTGGAAGGCTGAGGCAGGAGAAGCACTTGAACCTGGGAGGTGGAAGTTGCAGTGAGCTGAGATTACGCTACTGTGCTCCAGCCTGGGTGACAGACTCCGTCTCAAAAAAAAAAAAAAAAAAAAAAAAATCAATTCGTAGTTTTATTTCCCACTGTTTGTTAAAACAAATTCCAAAGACATTAAAGACAAACTTAAGGAATCAACCCATTAATTAAAGCAACCCTGAAGAAAATGAAACAAATGTTTCTGAATTTCTATATTGGGAAGGCTCTTCGACAAAGCTTAAAAGTAATGGAGAAATCAGTAAAAGAAAAAAGACTAAAACATGTTTATTTAAAGCCAGTCTTCCCTAATATACTTTAAATTTCTGAAGAGCAACATTTTGTATATTTTGTTCATTATTATAAATGTTAAGTATTACTTATTCAAAAATTGGGACTAGATGTGTTTCAGGTTTTGGATTTTTTTAGAATTTTGGATATTTGCATACACATGAGATATGTTGGTGATGAGACCTAGGTTTAAACATGAAACTTGGCTGGGTGTGGTGGCTCATGCCTGTAATCCTGGCACTTTGGGAGGCTGAAGTGGGTGGATCACCTGAGGTCAGGAGTACAAGACCAGTCTGGCCAACATGGTGAAGCCTCGTCTCAACTAAAAATACAAAAATTACCCAGGTGTGGTGGCATACGCCTGTCATCCCAGCTACTTGGGAGGCTGATGCAGGAGAATTGCTTGAACTTGAGAGGTGGAGGTTGCAATGAGCTGAGATTGCACCACTGCACTCTAGCCTAGGTGACAGAGTGAGACTCTGTTTCAAAAAAAAAAAAAAGAAAAAAAAAATGAAACTCATTTATGTTTCGTATATACCTTATACACATACCTGAGGTAATTTTATGTAACATTTTAAATAATTTTGTCCATGAAACCAAGTTGGTGTATATTGAACCATCAGAAAGCAAAGCTATCACTGTATCAGCAATCTATGTGGATGATCTGTGGTTGTCTGGCATCACTGTTATTCCTGACTCCGAATTTATATCTACTGAAAAGCAATAATGTTCTTACACCTATTCACACATAAGTACTTAACAGTAAAAAATAAGATGTATTCTTCATACCCTGAGAAAATAATGTGTTCAGAGCAACTAAGCACCACAGTAACATCACCAGAATTCCTGTGTCAGCTGTTCAGCAACAGCAACAAGGAACAATGGCAGGCTTCCAACCTTAGGTATTATGTTACATTTTGATCAAATGGTTACTGTACACTGTATTTTCTTTTTTTAGGTGAGAAGAAACATCAGAAGCAGCTGAGGCACAAGGAAGTGGGTCCTCTAGGGATGAGGAAATATTCTGCTAGATGACCTTAAAAACTGTTTCTTCCAGAGTCTTTTGCCTTAACATTTACAATGGTTTTTTTTTTTTTTTTTTTTTTTGGTCTTTGATTTTATAAACCGGCATAATTTCTTCTTGTTATGAGTGCACACTGCTCTAGTCGTTCAATAAACCCATCACGCATTTTCATCATATTGTCAATTGGCACTTTTTTTTTTTTTTTTGCAGTGTTAACAATGTCATTATCATCACTATTATCACAATCATCTTAATTCAGAGCTCTTTTGGCTATTTCACCATTGGTCAATGAAAACACCTGGAGTCTTATTATCGATGTTAATAACCTCTTTGATATCCAGTTCTTCCAGCTTACTGATAGACTCTCAAGGTATATTTTTTGCTTATGTAATGATGTCAGACATCATTTTTTTCTCACTTGACATATGGAATCCTTCAGTCACTACCTTGTTCATCATCATCACTGAATATAGTTGCAGGCCAGAGGTTGTGCCAGGAATGCACAATTGTGTCTTCAGTCCCTGTGTTTCAAGTGTTTGCAACAGCATGTATGGCATCCTTCATGCTAAACTCATTTTGAAAACCTTCTACATCCACACCTCTGTTCACTGTTGCTGGCATGCTGTTCAAGAAAGTGTTTATATACATTTACTCTTCATCTATCTAAGGATACTCTGGTCACACGGCTGAATTAATGAAGTAATATTTGGGGGAAAACACATGGCAAAAACATTATTTTTGATGAGAATTTCAGCTGGAGGATGAACAGAACAGTTGTCAAAGAATAACAAAATCTTGCAGTCATCATTCGATCCAGCTTCCCTGATATAAAATGTTTGTGAAACCATGGCCGGGCGCGGTGGCTCAAGCCTGTAATCCCAGCACATTGGGAGGCCGAGACGGGCGGATCACGAGGTCAGGAGATAAAGACCATCCTGGCTAACACGGTGAAACCCTGTCTCTACTAAAAAAATACAAAAAAAAAAAAAAAAACTAGCCTGGCGAGGTGGCAGGCGCCTGTAGTCCCAGCTACTCAGGAGGCTGAGGCAGGAGAATGGCGTAAACCCGGGAGGCGGAGCTTGCAGTGAGCTGAGATCTGGCCACTGCACTCCAGCCTGGGCGACAGAGTGAGACTCCGTCTCAAAAAAAAAAAAAAAAAGTTTGTGAAACCAATCAGAAAAGATGTCCCTGGTGATCCATGTCCTTTTGTTAGCATATTAATGGACTGGTAAGAAATTCACTCCTTGAAAACAGTGAGGACACAAGATTTTGTCTATCATAGCAAGTTTACACTTAGGTGTGACTGAGTCATTAGCACACCCCAGCAGTTATTCTGTTATTCTTAATTCTTATAGGGGCTGTCTCATCAGCTATAGTCAATGTCTTTCTTGAGTAACAACACCAAGACAGTGATATTTCATCAGCAACATATACTTGTTCTGGTGTCAGATTTTCATCAGTGATGACCTTGGCAAACTCTTCAATTAATTTCTCTGCTGCTTTGTAGAGAAAATTGTGCTGCTTGATCACCACAAATCTTTAAAAATAATGCTGTGTCTTAAATGCTGTGTCTATAACCAGCCTGTTGAATATTCATAGTTCTCTTCAATTTTCAGTTCATCATGATAGATCTTTGCTTGTTTCATGATCAGCATATCATTAAGTGGCACATGTTCACTGCGACGCTGAGGGATCCACTCTTTGACTTCATGGTTGAAATCCTATGCAGAGTTTTTATATTTTGCATTAACTTCTGTTCATCTCTTCCAAAACAGAACTTCAACAGTTTATCCTTCTGTTTCTTCACGTCATATATTGTGGTCTTTCCAATACCATCCTTTTCTATATGACATTTTACACTATGTTGCTCGTCTAGTTTCTCCAACAGTTTGACTTTCTGTGCTATTGATAAACGGAAATGTTTCCTTTTTTTTTTAATCACTGCTACCCACAGGGGTATCTTCAGGTCTTTTTTATATTTTCAACAATATCTTTACACCACAAAGCAGAGAAAAAGCAAAAAAAAAAAAAAATATATATATATATAGTGAGTAACGCATGTAGGTCTTGGCCCCATGTGGGGCCTTGTGGGGAATCTGCCATTGGTACATATACCATTTTATTACTGCCTGTGAGGATGCTTACATGGGGGAATCCGGGTGTGCATGGAACAGATATAGTGCAGCTGAAGAGGGTTGAGAGGATCTTTTTTCCCCTTGGGGATGCTAAATAAACTGTGTGGCATGAGCCTGTGTTTTAGCTGTTACCCATCACATGAAGTCAGGTGTAAAATTTTCCATTTGTGGTATAATATCAGGGGTCAAAAAACTTTGGACTTTGGAGCATTTTTGATTTGGAAATATTTGGATTAGGGATATTCAACATGTACATCCAATACCTACTTACAAGCAGAAGATTAGCTCTCAATAAACATTTATTGAATGAACAAATAAAAATTAAAACTTATGTGAAAATACAATATAAATAGAATAACATGCAAATAGTAAAGTAGTGAAAACATCTTCAACTAATATAAGAATTAGAATCCTTGATAGCTAAAGAATTTGCAGACATTAGTAAGAAAATTTCAAACGCTAATATCTAAGCTAAGAAAAAAGAGTACAAAGAGACAGTTCACCAAAAAATACACAGAAAAGCAATTAAGCATAATATTAATGAAAGGTATAGAAATCAAAACTAACATAATACTATTTTTTTATCTATAGCAAATATGAAAAGATTCTACCTCAAGTTGACATACAACACTGGACATATACTACTAGAACAATTTTGAATAATACTTTTCTGGAAAATACTTTAGTAATATATATGAAAAGCCATATCAATGCTTATTACTTTTGATCCAGTATTCATTTAATACACAGAGTTTAATTCAATAAATATTTACTGGGTGGCATTTACATGTCAGTTACTGTAATTTTAATTCTGGAAATCTAACCTACAGAAATAAGTAAAAATCAGAAAATAACTTGATGTAGAAAGATGTTCAATACATTATTATTTAGAATAAAGAAACACTGACAATGACCAGAGGTGAGGAGAGTTCAGGTTCTAAATGGTGGTTTAACAATTACATAATACATTAGCATCTGAGAATAGGCATACAAGAAAAAAAAATCACTGGGAACAAAGATCAGAGGAAAATGTTTAAACTAAAACGTACCTTCTTCAACATAAGAAGTACCCCTTGTAGTTTGTTTTGGCTCACTTGAACTTAGCTGGGCACTTTGTCCACAATTCTACAAAAATAGAAAATTGAATTAAAACATATTTCCATATTTAACATTCATAAGTACATGAACTTTTAAAAAACATTTAATTGCTATACATATTTTCAGCTATAATTGTTCACGTAACTTGTATATTACATTTTTTAGAGCTGAATTCAAGAACTATTATAATAAATAATTTCTATGGTAACAGAATATTATGAATAATGTTTTATGTCCACTAAAAAATTTCAGGTTATGATATTGTCCTGGATATTTGGAAGAGGTAAAGTGAGTAGGATGGTAATCAAAAGTGCTAATTAGGCCAGCACAGTGGCTCATGCTTATAATCCCAACACTTAGGGAGGCCGAGGTGGGCGGATCACAAGGTCAGGAGATCGAGACCATCCTGGCTAACCCGGTGAAACCCCGTCTCTACTAAAAAATACAAAAAACTAGCTGGGTGAGGTGGCGGGTGCCTGTAGTCCCAGCTACTTGGGAGGCTGAGGCAGGAGAAAGGCGTAAACCCGGGAGGCGGAGCTTGCAGTGAGCTGAGCTCCGGCCACTGCACTCCAGCCTGGGCGCTAGCGAGACTCTGTCTCAAAAAAAAAATACAAAAAATTAGCCGGGAGTGGTGGCACACACTTGTGGTCCCAGCTACTTGGAAGGCTGAGGCAGGAGAATCACCTGAACCCAGGAGGTGGAGGTTGCAGTGATCTGAGATTGCGCCACTGCACTCCAGCCTGGGCGACAGATCGAGACTCTGTCTCAAAAATAAAAGAAGTGCTAATTAAAGAAAAGGTAAGAAATTACCTTAAAGTTTATAACCTAGTTGGTTTCTCATTGTAAGCGTGAATCACAACTATTAGCCAAAAGCATCTGACTACAGCTAATGCCAAGGATAGGTGATTATCTTATATGACAAAACTTAAAACACAAATAGCTGCCCCAATGCTGCACAGAACCTTGAAAATGGAAGTCTCAGAACACTGGCAAAAAGTGTACGCATCCAACACTTTCTGAGAGATACCAACTTCCCTTCCCTGAATATGGTCTACCTCCTTCTTTATTACCATTCTGTTTCACTTTAAGAAATAATTGTTTTCTGTCAGATAAAACTGCCTGGCTATGACTATACGTAACTTTTGTTCAATCTGATCTGATGAGAAACTGCAGATTTTTGCAACAGCTCTCCTTCAGTAGATCTCACAGTCTTGTTTGATCTCCATTATAGACTTGAGAAACCTTGGACTGAAATCCTGGTGCAAACCTTTTCTACCCTTTCTACCTTTCACTTATCTCTTTGAGATTTTCTCCATATAGATGTCATGGGCTGGAGAAAATCCGGTATGATAACATGCATTTCCTAATACAAGGTGACAAGGGCCACTGCTGTAGTAACTGAACCCTTGCTTAGGCTCTGGAACAAAAAACAAAAACGAAAACAAGTCAAAATAATAAGGATGAAAAAATTTGATTCAGGAACACTGACCTATTCTTAGGCTAACAAGTGTTTGGAAGGTATGTAAGTGGATGGGTGAAGATCTGTATGTGAAAGTGGAAGGGAGGCTTCTGAAAAGGACAAAAATGGGCTCTAAACATATTAAGAATGCGAAAGAGCAAGAGACAGAAGAATAGAATAAGACCTAGTAAAATAAAAATGAATTTACAGAGGGCACTAATAACAGGCATTTAAAATTTTGTTAGTTCGTTTTCTTGGTTATAATTACATATTACTTTTAAATTTATAATATATTAATGAAAATAAGGAAAAAATAAGGGTAAAGATTTTTTGCATTGTGCATTTTGAGATGTTGGATGGGAACACAGCAGTTGAAATGGAAGGACTTATTAGGCATTATTGTATTTGTAATCAGGAAGTTATATCTGTAATTAACCATTACACTATTAAGCAATAAAAATATATAGGTAATAGGATTAACTTTTTTTACATAAATATTCAACTAAATGACTTGTTTTGCTGATAAGATTACATCATTGTTGATTATTCTCCATGTAATAATCTTATCCATATAAAAATCAGTACTTTCTATAATATACAAATCATAGCACCTTCAACCAGTAACTTGGAATATAAATTCTTCATAAGGCATTTTATTATAAATATTCCAGTTTTATTTTAAAAAGTCAGAGTGACATTTAAAGTGGAAACTCCCAAGTGAAATGCTATTTACTTATCTATCTAGACTTTTAATATTCTAAAGTCAATCCCTGGATCAAGTTAGACCTCTAGAAAATGCCATATTTGACTTCATTTACTTAGCTCTTACAGAATTACCTCCATTTATTTTAATTTTATTTCATTTTTTTGAGAGACAGGGTCTTGCTCTGTCACCTGGGCTGGAGTACACTGGCACAATTATAGTTTACTGCAGCCTCAAACTCCTGGGCTTATGCATCCTCCCACCTCAGCCTCCCAGGTAGCTGGGACTATAGGCATGCACTAGCATGCCTGGCTAATTTTTTTATTTTTACTTTTGTGGAGATGAGGTCTTGCTATGTTACCCATGCTGGTCTTGAACTCCTGGGCTCAAGTAATCCTCCTGCCTTGGCCTCCCAAACTGCTGGGACTACAGGCATGAGCCACCACGCCTGGCCATTATTTAAAAATTGCTATTATGCTGTTTACTTTTTTTGAAGATCTCTATCTCAAATAGTCATATTAAACTCTTTATTTATTTGTTGTGGAACTGTTGTTAGGAGCATATTCATTATGTATTTCAAAGTTCCCTATGAAAGGTCCTCAGTGGGAAATGTTTTTTAAAATTGTATCCCAAACAACAACATCATCATCAATATCCCTTGAGAAGTATATAACTCATCTAATTTTCCTTTTTGCCACGTCTTCCAGGAAGCTTAGACACAAATAGGATATTTAATCGCATGAAACTATAGTTGTCTTTATGATTAGCATGCTTGCGTTTTTCTTTTTGAGATGGAGTCTTGCTTTTGTTGCCCCGGCTGGAGTGCAATGGTGCGATCTCAGCTCACTGTAACCTCCGCCTGCTAGGTTCAAGCAACTATCCTAACTCAGCCTCCCAGTTGCTGGGATTACAGGCATCTGCCACCACTCCTGGCTAATTTTTCATATTTCTAGTAGAGACAGGGTTTCACCATGTTGGTCAGGCTGGTCTTGAACTCCTGACCTCAGGTTATCCACCCGCCTTGGCCTCCCAAAGTGCTGAGATTACAGGTGTGAGCCACCGTGCCTGGCCTAGCATACTTGTTTCTTCTATCCAGGTCTCTAATTTACCTTTCTTTCTTTTTTAAGTGCATATTTAAATAGCTTTGTTGAATTTTGTTGTGAATGACCTCATTTTTTCCAGCATTGGCTATCAATAACAACAAATAAAATAATAATGATTTAGAGTTGGTTTAAAGCTTTCATTGGTAACTGATTATATAGGCTAACTAGAATGCAGCAAGCAGGTATAGTGGAATAATTTCCTAGCATAAAGATTCCAAGACTGCTTCATAAACGGCTTTGGCTATATTTATGTTATGGTATACAGTCTTTAAGAACCTCTGTTTTCCAAGCAATTTTTTAATATTGAATAGAGATTTTGATTAATATTGTACTTACATTAATTTGCTCACTGTCCTTCTGTCCTACAGATCCAGGGTTTTGTCTTTTCTGCTCTAAAATATTTCTTCGCTTAGTTTCAACAATTCGTTTTCTTCTCGTAACAGTAGACCCTTGAACAAATGCCAGCACAATGTCAAAAATTATGCAGGTTGAGTAGCCAATATATATCCACTGCAAACTTTCAAGTTACTTTCAAACATCAAGAAAACTTTGTAAGTTTAATTTATTCAGTTGGCATACTTTATTGAGCTCCTCTTATATGTTCTATGCATGGCACAGTTAAAATGTTGAATTCAACCAAATCCTTGCTTCTGAGGGGTTTATAGTTTAGAGCAGTAACCTCCAGAGCATGATGCAGAACACCAGAAGACTGTGTGACATAATCCACTGGTGTGCTGGAAGAACATATTAGAATTCCAATTCATATTTATTATCTAAAAATTAGAAGTAAAACTTCACTCATGTAATATACGATTGACACTGGCACCCTGGTTATTTTGCAAGGTGGATGCTCATGTAATGCATGAAGTAAACTCAGTTATCTTAAGAGTCAAAATTCCAAGTGTGAGAGGTTGACAGTGGTGTCATGATTCATTAGCTCTCGTTAGCTTCCTGCAATGTACTAAAAATTATGTGTACCCAGGTAAGTGAACTTATGCATATCTTACAGTATCTTAACAAGCCCTCACAAAATAACCAAGTGGCTAAAATAACTTTTGTAGGGCTTCTACTATAGCTTTGGTATTTATTATTTAAGGTGAGTTGTAGGTACATGAATGCTTATTATACTATTTTTCTTTGCTTTTTTTTTTGAGACAGAGATTTGCTCTGTCGCCCAGGCTGGAGTGCAGTGGTGCAATCTTGGCTCACTGCAACTTCTGCCTCCCGGGTTCAAGTGATTCTCCTGCCTCAGCCTCCTGAGTAGCTGAGACTACAGGTGCCTGCCACCACGCCAAACTAATTTTTGTATTTTTAGTAGAGATGGGGTTTCACCATGTTGGCCACGATGGTCTTGATCATAAGGAAATCTAATACTGCATGTTCTCACTTATAAGTGGGAGCTAAACTTTGAATACACATGGTCATAAAGAAGGGAACAACAGACACTGGGGCTTACTTCAGAGTGCAGGGCGGGAGGAAAGCGAGGACTGGAAAACCACCCTTGGGTACTATGCTTACTTCCTAGGTGACAAAATAATCTGTACACCAAAACCTAGTGACATGCAATTTACCTATATAACAAAGTGCACATGTACTCCTGAACCTAAAAGTTAAAAAAGAAACAACAACAAAAAAATAAATGAAGGAGGGGGGAAGATAAATAACTTGCCCAAGGCCATAGAGCCAGTAAGGGGCAAAGCTGGGATTCAGCTCCAATTAGTTGGGTTCTAAAATCTAAACTTCTAGCTCCTACACATATGCTAGTAATTTTCATTCTGATTTGACTGTGTCTCACAGAAATAAATGTATTTTGCATTGTGACCTTGGATACATACATAGTTTTATAAAATATATTTATCCTCACAACATATGATACTTTCTGGTAGTTTCCATTCTAGAATATTCTAATTCTAAAATTAGACTTCATTAAAAAAATACTGGTTACCAGTCGTTGATTTCACAATTGACGAACGAGTCATGTCCCACAGTTTAAAAAGCACTGTATTATGCTTATTTCCACCTGTATCAATATGCTAAATGCTACATATGCAAAATATTATAGTTTCCACTGAGATTATTTCGGCAGCAATATAGTTTCTATGTTGTTTTCTATTCTTGGAATTTTCTTCCTCTAAATCTTGAGAAGTCCTCATCTTTATCTAAAAAGCTTTAAACACCTTGCATAAAAATTCCCTTATTCATGTAACTGCTGTGTCAAGGTTTTATCTCATCCCTCAGTCTGCTCATCAATCTTCTGAAGTCACTTTTGTACTTTCTTGATTGAATTATTTATCTTTGTGCTTTATTGTTCTTTGTAGTTTTGTGGATTGTAAATTATTGATTGCAGTTAAAGACACAGTATATGCCTGAAACAGTTTATGTATTTTTCTGTTCATATATATGTGCTTAAATATTATCTAACAATTAATACAATAGTTGAGAATCTTGCTATTTTTGCAAAAATAATGTAGCTTGCACTGGTATCTCTGGCCAAATTCCTAGTTTCATATGAAAATTCTAGATATGATAGTTTCACTACCACAACTCAAAATAAAGCAACTAATTTTCAATAAAGCATTATATTTTTTAAAATCTGTAGTATTCTTAATTGTAAACACACACAAAAAAACCGGAGACAATCTCAGAATTATAGTTTTGGGAAAAATCTTAGAAGTTAACTAGTTCAACCTGTAACCTATGGATCTAAATTACTCACAGGTGGACGTTCAACTGCTGCTTGAATGCAATAGTGATGAGGAGCCACTACCTCATGGGGGCATCCTCTTCCTTTGCTGGATAGCTCAAATCCTTCCTTATGCTGAGCTGAAAACCTCTCTGCAATTTTTACCCTTTCATTTCAGTTCTGTTTACTCCTTCTTTGTAATAAGCCTTCAAATATTTGTACACAGCTGTCATGTCTCTTAGGCTTGTGTTTCTTTAACTGACTTTTAGACTGAATCTCTCCTCTCATAGCCCTGGGTAATCCAGTTTGTTTATAATTCCTTAAAATATATATTATAAAAGGACATAAAGTACAGCAGTACTTCTAAAGATCTGCTTGTTACTGCCTAAAATTATTATCCATCACCTAGGTATTAAGCCCCGGATGCATTAGCTATCCTGATGCTCTCCCCTCCCCACTCCAAGACTCTAGTGTGTGTTGTTCCCCTCCCTGTGCCCACGTGTTCTCATTGTTCAGTTCCCATTTATAAGTGAGAACATGTGGTGTTTGATTTTGTGTTCCTGTGTTAGTTTGCTGAGGATAATGGCTTCTAGCTTCGTCTATGTTCTTGCAAAGGACATGATGTCGTTCCTTTTTATGGCTGCATAGCATTCCATGGTGTATATGTACCACATAATTAGAAACCATTTTACACTGTACGACTGAAAAACATTAAAAAGTTTATCAGACTTTTGGTGAAGATGGAGTAAAGGCAACTTTCATATATTACTCTGGAAAACAATTTGGATTACCTAGTAAAGCTGAAAATACACATACCATATGGCTCAGCAACATGTGCATCAGTAGATGTACAAAGCTGTTCTTGGAAGAATTATTCATAAAAGGACGAAACTAGAAGCAACCCAAATGTCCAATGCCAGGAGAATGAAAACATTGTTTGAACATTCATATAATTGAATGTGACTGTAGCAATGAATATGAAGTCTAGCCAACTAATCAATCTAAAAACCAAAGTTGATTGCAATGCATTCATATGTGGCAAAATTATCAAGAAAATCATGGAATAATTAACATGATTTTTTTTTTTTTTTTTTTTTGAGATGGAGTCTCACTCTGTCGCCCAGGCTGGAGTGCAACAGCACGATCTCGGCTTACTGCAACCTCCACTTCCCAGGTTCAGGTGATTCTCCCACCTTAGCCTCCGGAGTAGCTGGGACTAAAGGTGCGCGCCAGCACATCCGGCTAATCTTTGTATTTTTAGTAGAGACAGGGTTTCACTATGTTGGCCAGGCTGGTCTTGAACTCCTGACCTTGTGATTCACCTGCCTCGGCCTCCCAAAGTGTTGGGATTACAGGTGTGAGCCACCGTGCCCAGCTTAACGTGAAATTCTTCATGGTGTTCACGTCTGTAACAGAGGAAGGGGATGCAGCTGGGAAGAAGCATATAGGGCTTCGTAGGTATTGGGATTTTTCTTTTCTTTCTTATTTTATGTTTTTTGGAGACTGAGTCTCGCTCTGTTGCCCAGGCTGGAGTGCAGTAACATGTTCTTGACACACTGCAACCTCTGCCTTGGGATTGAAGCGATTCTCCTGCCTCAGCCTCCTGAGTAGCTGGGATTACAGGCGCCCACCACCACACACAGCTAGTTTTTATATTTTTAGTAGAGACGGGGTTTCACCATGTTGGCCAAGCTGGTCTCAAACTCCTGGGATCAAGTGATCCACCTGCTTTGGCAACCCAAAGTGCTGGGATTACAGGTGTGAGCCATGGCACCTGGCCACTATTGGTGATTTTCTATTTCTAAAAGTGAGCAATGGGTAGAGGGTTCTCTTATTATTAGTCTTAACTTGTTCTTATATGCCACATACATTCTTTTCTATGTCAGATATATTTCACAATTAAAACTTTAAAAAGCATGCCAGGCACCATGGCTCACAACTGTAACCCCAGCTACTTGGGAGGCTGAAGCAGGAGGAGCTCTTCAGCTCAGGAATTCAAGATCAGCCTGGGCAATGCAGTGAGTCCCCATCTTAAAAAAAAAATAAAGGCAACCCCCCCCAAACTGTAAACAGTAAACTGAATGCAAATAAATGTATGACTTTATAGCTATTTCTGCTAAACTGAACTTTACTGGTTTTGATTTGCCAGTTCAGTTAGCCAGGATGATTGTGAAGCTTGCTTCCAGCCTCGATTTCATCGGTAACTTCCTTTGATACTCTGCACTATCCACAAATTGTATAGATTAATGTACTATTTTTTCCATGTATATTACTGAAAAAATTGTTGTTATTAAGAGTTTAAAAAAAACAAAGTAAGGCTGGGCACGGTGGCTCACACCTATAATCCCAGTACTTGGGAGGCCTAGGGAGGCAGAGCACCTGAGCCTGAGCTCAGGAGTTTGAGACCAGCCTGGGCAACATGGTGAGACTTCATCTGTACCAAAAATACAAAAAATTAGCCAGGTGTGGCGGTGCGTGCCTGTGGTCTCAGCTACTGAGAGGGCTGAGGTGGGAGGATCGCTTGACCTTGGGAGGCAGAGGTTGCACCAAGATCGTGCCATTGCACTCCAGCCCGGGTGACAGTGAGATCCCTGTCTCAGAAAAAAATAAACAAAGTAGCTCAATATTTAAGAACATAGATTCATAATGCCTTAATTTTGAGTATGCCACTTACACTAGCTATGCAATTTATACAGTCAGTTATCCTCTATGTGACCCAGTTTCCTCATCTATAAAATGGGTGTAAGAATATTACTCACCTCACAGATTTATTGGGAGGATTAACTTTGTTTCAATATTTAAAGTGCTTAGTGATTGGAACATAATAAATGTTACCTAATTTTTGCCTAGGATATTTCCTCATCTATAAAATGTGACAGTTTAAAGGAAATTGTCACATTGGTCCTTTCTAGTAATCAAATTTTTGATTCTGTGAAGATATTCTTAATAATTATTGGAAAAGAAAAAAGTATTCTTTTTGAAATCAGATTTAAATAATGTGTCAACATCATTTGGCTTTCAAAAAAATGGAAGTAGAATCTATGTATAGAAAAGTGCATGAATTGAAAATAAACAGATTATATATCCAAACCCAGATTTCACAGCCACTCATGTCAAGAAACTGAATATTACTAGCACCAAAAATGCTCCCCTCATTACCTGTTTCTATATACTCCCCTGCCATAATTTTACCTGTTTTTGATATAAATGGAGCAGAATATGCATTTTTATTGTGCAATATGGTTCTTTTACACAATATTAAGGTGTAAGGTATACCCACACTGCTGTTTTTCAGCAATAGCTCATTTATATTAGAGTATTTCATTAAATGAATAATGGAATTTAACTCTATTTATATATTATACTATTGAAGAGCATTTTGAGTTCTTTATATCTTCTGGATATAAGCCCTTTGTCAGTAATATGCATTACAAATATTCTCCCACTCTGTGGTTTGCCTTTTCAATCTGGTAATGGTTTTTTGGATGAAAATAGTCTCTCATTTTAAGAAAAATGAGCAGTGAAAGTATTTGATGAGGAAAGAGAAGTGGGGAAATTAGATGTTTGGGAAGGATGTTTGAAATAATTATTTCAAAGGAAGGACAGTGAATTTACGAGAGAAACAGTAGGAATACTCAGTAATGTTGCTCATCAGAAAATGTGGATCATAAATCTACAGTATAGCCAATATGCCTGGCACATTGGTATGAATTTTCTCTGCTACTTAAAAGGAGGCAGAGAAAAAGTAAATAATTTTTTCCCCTGGGTGGGGGAGGGTTGTTTGATTCCTGTGACAAAAAAGACCAAGAGGCAAAGAGCTTAGGATATTGGTAAAAGAACTATTGAAATGATGAACCTGGCCAGGCACAGTGGCTCATGCCTATAATCCTAGCACTTTGGGAGACCGAGTGGGAAGATGGCTTGAGCCCAGGAGTTCAAGACCAGCCTGGGTATCATAGGCAGACCCTGTCTCTATATAAAAAAATTAGTTGGGCATGGGGGTGTGTACCTGTAGTGCCTGAAAGGTTGAGGTGGGAGCACTGCTTGAGCCCAGGAGTCCCAGGCTGCACTGAGCCATGATCATGCCACTGTGCCCTAGCCTGGGGAACAAAGTGAGACCCCCCATCTCAAAAAAAGAAAAAAATAATAAAAAGAAAAAGAAATGGACCATTACATTTAAGCTGGGTAAGGAGTAGAAAATAAAGAGCTGATGAATTGGAAAGAAAGAGATAATGAATTGGAATGAGAAAGTAGAGAAAATAATGGACTGAAGAAGCCCAGTAGGGTAGAAGAATGGGAGGAGTAAGAGTAGGGAAAAGAGAGGAGAATGTGCTTAAGTAGAGGAGTGAGTGAGTTTGCTTACTATCTGGGTAACAGGATCCATACCCCAAACCTCAGCATCATGCAATATCCCCATATAACAAACATGCACATGTACCCTCTGTATCTAAATAAAAGCTGAAATAAAAAAAGAGAAGTTATGAATGTTGACGAGGTCCAGAATATAGCAAAGGGAATGGGTACTTGAGGCAGAATTGTACAGAAAGTTATTAGAGATGAAAAAGGAGTGAGGAAGATCAGGGTGTTTGCTCATCCATATAAAAGCTGAACTATCCAGTATGATGGCAAAGACTTTGTATGGAAATGAAGACTGTGAACCAAATATCAAAGCCATCGTTTAGGGGGGAAATAACTTGAGACATGAGGAGGTGGTATAGTTGAATGGCTTGGATCTAATTGGAAGAGGTTTTCCTAGAGAGTTATGCTAGAGTGTTCTGGAAATGCTAATTGAGAACAAGATGCTCTCTACAGCTGTCAACTCTGGATGCATAAGGGTATAAAAATAAAATGAACTGGCAAATAAAAGTGTAGGAAAAGAAATCCCACAAATGCTCACTGTACTATAATCCAGTATTAACAAAGAGTTCACATGAAGCATTTTATATTTAAACAGTTTTGGGAAAAAAGCTTAAATGACTGAACATACAAAATATTCAGTATTGTTAATATTGTTATATTTTTGAAGTATAATCACTGTATTAATATGTATAGATATTTACAACAGTGTGAATATTTAAGAACATTTAAGAATGTTAAAATTCATTATATTTTCCAATGTCCCTTATATGAAGGTCCGAGAGAGAAGTACCTCCTTTGATTAAATGTCGGGAAAATATTGGTTTCTCCAGATAAAATGTATCCCATTCCTTTATCAGAGAATCAGATAATTTTAATATGCTACCCTTTTGTACATATATTGGGAAACTGTAAGTTTCCTAATATTTTTCTTAATTAGCGGAGTGCGATATATGATATTTGCTTAATAACTATATTTACTATATGGTTTTAGTACAAAAAGCACAGGACTTGGAACCACAGAGATCTGGATCAAAATACCAATTCTGCTATTTACTAGCTCTTGACCTTGGATAATTCTGCTTACCTCTTTGCAAAACAGTGTCTTAAAAATATTTATTTCTCAGTATTATTAGAAGGTTTAAATCAGATAATAAGTATAAAACACTTAGTACTGTGACTGGTACAAGGTAGAAACTCAAAAAGGGTAACCATCATTATTTATTTTAGAATATTTAATCTGTATGATACCTTCATTTTTTGAAGTGTTGTGAAAACTAAAGTTACATTTTGAAATGACTGGATTAAAAAAATCGTAATTTTAGTGACAGAAACAGTTTTTTAAAATCTAGATTTTTGTAGACCAAGTAATGAAGATTATTAGATTATAGTGTCTGCATTTAGCTTCCCTTCCGCTAATGTGGCTTGTATCCATTCAATTCAAGTAGAGTCTGGGTGATTACTAAGTGCCAGACACTTGTTAGGATCTGGGGATACTGTGATGAATTACACAAATGTCCCTTGTCCTTAAAAACTCATGGTTTAATTGAAGATGACTTTGAATATTAAATTTTAAACTCTCATTATATATCAATATTTATTCATACCTTTGGAAAAACAAGAGTTGTTTTTCTGATTGCCTCCAGACTCCAGTCCTATTTCTCAATAGGCAACTGTTTCCTATTGGCAGGAAAATGTATTGCTTTCTAGTTTATTCCCTCATAGGAGGAAAGAAGTTTTATGAGAGTCAACTAGCTAGTAAGGGCAATGGCATTCTATAGAGATTAATTTTCAAAACTATTTCAAGGCAATGATATCATTTTTTTGCTCTCACAAAAACCAATAGAGCAGATAAAAGCGGAGCTACCACACTTTGGGAAAGGGAATGGGAGAATCAGGTATATCTAATTAATATTAGTTTATAGCAACTCAATTTAACAAACATTTTAAAGAAAAATGAATATAATTACATGTATTCACTTGTTTATAATAATTTAAACAATATTTTTCACTGTGCTTTCTTTGATGGAAAATTTGACTACAATAGTAATGACAGAATAATATGGGACAAGAATCAGATCCTATTCCTTGTCCTTCCTCTTAAACTAACAGGAAAAGTCATGGAAAAAAATGGAGGCTGGCAAAAGTTTCTAATTTCAGTTGAGCACAGGTTGGCTCATTCTCTTAAAAACTTCAGCTACTAATGTCACAATTTTTTTTTTTCTTTTTGAGATGGAGTCTGGCTCTGTCACCCAGGCTGGAGTGCAGTGGTGCACAATCTCGGCTCACTGCAACCTCCGCCTCTTGGGCTCTAGGTTCAAACGATTCTCCTGCCTCCTCCCATGCAACTGGGATTATAGGCATGCGCCACCATGCCCAGCTAATTTTTGTATTTTTGTAGAGACAGGGTTTCGCCATGTTGGCCAGGCTGGTCTCAAACTTCCAATCTCAAGTAAATTCGCGAACCTTGGCCTCCCAAAGTGCTGGGATTACAGACATGAGCCACCGTGCCTGGCCAAAAATCACAATATTACAGGAGGTAAGTTACTTCTTTTTTTTTTTTTTTTTGAAGACAGAGTCTTGCTCTGTCATCAGGCTGGAGTGCAAGTGATGCGATCTCGGCTCACTGCAACCTCTGCCTCCCAGGTTCAAGCAATTCTCCTTCCTTTGCCTCCCAAGTAGCTGGGACTATAGGCATGTGCCACCATGCCGGACTAACTTTTGTATTAGTAGAGATGGGATTTTGCTATGTTGGCCAGGCTGGTCTTGAACTCCTGGCCTTAAGTGATCCACCCACCTGGGCCTCCCAAAGTGCTGGGATTACAGGTGTAAGCCACTGTGCTCGGCCTGGAGGTAAGTTATTTCTATACAGCTATTGTTTAATACTAATATTTACGTAGTATGTATATCCATACATAAATAGGAACAATTTCACATGACTTTAACAAAGGTGTACATTTTATCTATAAAAAGCTATAAATTTATGCTTACCCGTAGCCCTCTTATTTTGATGCAGGACATTATGCCCTCTTTTCCACAAGGGAACCGATTCTTCTTCAGCAGTTCTTGGAGTCACAGATGGATAACTTTCTTCACAAACAGGACTTCTTTGGGTGCAATATAATGTCCCATCTTGCTGGGCAACTGCTTGAGTGCCATTTGAATGATTTATTTTTGCAAAAGTTTGGCAGTCTGAAGAACAATATGATGGCAGTGATGGTATCACAGTGACTAGATCAGAACAAGCATTTGACAGTGGAGAACTACTTTCCTGATTCCACTGATTCAAATTGTGTTCTGTTGGAAGCACATGTTTTGAATTAAAACCGTTATGTGTAATAATATTTTGAGGCTTTTCAGGAGTTACTGATTGAAACTGAGACACCTGTATATTTTTACCACTTCTAATATTTGATGTAGATTGAGGAGGAGGACGAGGTATAATTAATTTTCCCTGAGCTTGTGTAAATATGTTGACTTTGCTTGCAGATTGTGGTTCAATGACAGTGCCTTTTCTGTTTGTACATATAAAGCCTGATTGGACTTTTGCAGATCCTGGTTTTCTAATTATTTTTGCTCCACCTCTTTGTGGCTTACCTTGCTTAGTTTTAGAATCATCATGTACAGGGATTTTACTTTCCTCTTTTTTTGAGGCTGGCCAGGCATGTTTAGCAAAATTATAACCTGAAGGTATAAAACAGTTCAAAGGCGTATGGTCTGCTCCAGTCGTAACATTTTCAGAGATAGAATCCTCCCTGGACTTCTTTCTAGCAGCAGAATTTACAGCACAAGCAGAAACACTAATTATGTTGCTTCCAGCACCACTTTGAATGCAGAATTTTTGAGAATGCTGTTGAGTTATTCCTGTTTTATTCTTCAGTGAATGACTGTCTTCAGCATTGTTTTCTATACTGCTAGTTTCATCAAACCACCTCAGTTTTTTAATAGTCTTTGGAATTTCTGCACCTTTTCCCCTTTCCTTTGTTAATTCAATACTATCTTTGATAGCTGCTGCTTTTTGATTTCCAAACTTAAAGCTCTGATTTATGATTAATGCCTTAAGATAACCATGTTCATATTTAGATTCTTTCTTTAAAATACTTTTAAGAAACCTCACACCATTTCTCTCATGGATGTTGTATTTCATTTTCTTGTGCTGGCCAACAAAGTCATAATTAGAAGTTACATTAGACAAGGATGATGTTTCAGCGAATTTTTGTTTTTCATCTTTTGAATCCGGATTGTGAGGTATATAGGCATCTTGAAAACTGTCTGAAAATAAAGGCAACTCTCCCTTATTGCAATTAAAATATTTTATCTTTTCTTCTTCACCATCTTTCAATTCATCTAACTTATCAGAACACTGCACTGCATCAATTTCTTTTATGTGTATACTGTTCTTTGCTGAAGGTCTAGCTGACTGTTTATTAGATGGCAAAACTAAAGGCGTTGCCACTGGTACACATGAAGTAGGAATTGAAGTAGTTCCATTTTCTTGATTTAATTCAGAATATTTCTCTTGGTCTGGAAATGTAGCCACTTCCTGGGTTGGAGAATCTGAAGTGCTTTGGGATTTGCTAAATTTAAATGTTGGGCTCTCAGTAACTAACGGCCTCTCTCTTTTGAATGCTCCAGAAGTGGAGTCAGTTATCCTTACAGTGCTAGTTTCAGAGGTCTTTTCACATTTTTTATCTAGTACAAATATAGGTGGGCTAGGTACAAAGGGTACTAAATTATTAGCAGTATTTTTGGCTCTTTCCACTGTTCCATTCAAAGAAGACGGATTTTGTTCTTTACTATTAAAATATTCCCATGAAGGTAGAACATTAGATTTACTTAAAATATCTGAGAAAGGTGTGACATCCTGAGTATTTGAAGCATCTACATTTGTAAGCCAATTATTTATATGTTGAGTTTTAGAGAATGCCAGTTTATCTTCATCAAAGCAGCTGAGTTTAGTTGATTGCATATTTGCTGGTTTGAGGGAAATGGTATTCCACTGGATGGATGTGGAATGCTCCTTATTAAGTGTTAAATATATTTCTTCATGCTCTGTAGGCTCAAGACTGTCTATACTTGAGAGGGTTTCAGAATTGGTTATCTGATTTACTTCATCACAAAATTTCTGGAAAAAAAAGAACACTGTTTTATAGCTTATAAACTTTTAAATGCCAAGATTAATGATTCAACATACCATTGTTACTGAGCCCAAATCTCCTTGCATATAGAGTAATATGACTATAAATATCGTGGGTATATAAATAATTCTTATCGCTGCAGCAATCCTCAAGGTAAAAAATAGGGAGGTAACAAAGACTTATAATATAGTATGCTTGCTTTGATTTCAACTCCTAAAGTAATACCTGCTTATTCTAGCCACAGTTATAACTTAGAAAATATTTTTGTTACTGCTATTCCATTTAGAGTATGAAGTTTCTTGAAGGCTTAGTAATAGCAAGTGAGATTCTGAAAAATAATTATTTACAAATTGTATTTTTTCCTAAAACATTCACTGGACTTGAATGAGGCTCCTAAAAGCTCTGCGATCCTAATGTGAGCCTCCTGTTAGTAGGGGCTACATTTTTTTACAAAACTTAATTTTGTGGATTGTAGTAAGGCTTTTAACTCTGGCTACATGTTAAAATCACATAAAGAACTGTGTAAAATATCTATACCTGGGTCCTGCTGATTTAACACTTGGATGGGGTCCATATATTGGTATAATTTAAATTCCCCAGGTAATTTTCATATGGGTTTAGACTCAAAAACTATTGACTTTAATGACTCCTTTTGGAGGTTTAGCATAGCAGTAATTTCCATAAATTCCATAGACATTTTCATCACTATTTCACTGAAATTTACATGAAATTTATCAGTCTTTAATAAAATTTCAAAATTACTTCAACGTATGGTAAATGTTTAAAAATATTTCTATTTTCTCACACATATCTAGAATGCTTTAATCTATATCACATACACAGAAATAAATTTTAAGAAGACATTAAATTGTATATCTAGTCAAAATGCTGAATGGAGAGAAAATTGATATCCCTTAAGATTTATTGTACATTTTAGATTTATCTAAAATATGAAAATTTTAAAAATTTACATACTATGGTATCAGATGAAATTACATTCTTTTTTTAGCCCAGTAAGTAAACTAAGAACTAAAGTAAACAAATTACAGAATACAAATATTTTAATTTACATAGTTAGTTCTTATTGATTTAGTATTATGGAGTAAGTTTTAAAAATTATTCATGAGAGTTTTATAGTTTTAGCATTTAGTCCCTATTTATCACATCCTTTGGCATACTTCTTAAAGTGATAGTCACTCAGCCAAACAGGGAATAAAACAAAGCACAGCTACTTCAATGCCTGTTCTTGGAACTAAGTTGTTTTAACTGATAATGATGATGAAATCAGGCCTGGAAGGCATCCTTTGAGGTTACATCTAGAGAGACACAGAAATTTGCATTAGAAGATCCTTCTAGATATAAGTATGACATCCATGGCTCTAAGATTTCCGTTTGCATAGGTCTGTAATTGCTTCATCTCCCAAATCACCTCAAAAGAAGTTTGGCAATTTCTGATTTCATAAACAATACTCTTTTTTTTTTTCAGATTTTTTTCCACCATTAAATAATGAAACATGATCAACTAACTTCAAGTTTTGCTCATAAGTTACATGAGCGGTCCATCTTATCTTTATTGCCCTGCATGTAACATATCTTTTTTCCCTCTGGCTTTAATCTGATTTTTACGTGCCTTTCTGTGGTATGTGTGTGTGCATACACTTATCCTTCTTGGAGTTTGTTGAGCTTCTTGAGTCTGTGGATTTACAATTTTCATCAAATTTCTAGCATTTCCAGTGATGGTTTCTTTAAACATTGCCATTCCCACTTTGTGAAATTTTATTTAAATTTTAATTTTAATTAAATGTGTTGATGGCTTTATATGGACTCACAGATCACTAACAATCTGTTCATTTTTTTTCCAGCCTTGTTCTCCTAAAGCTTCAACTTGGATAATTTCTATTGCTATGTTTTCAAGTCCACTAATCTTTTGTTCTGCAATTACTGCAAAGTTAAGCCCATCCAGTCAATTTTTCATTTCTGACAGTATGTTTTTCAGATCTAGAAGGTCTGTTTATTTCTTTTTTAAACTGTTTTTCTTATGTACATTTTTACTTTAATTCCTTGAAAATATTTACAAAAATAAGTTAAAATTCCTTGTTGGTTAATTCCATCATCTCTGTTATTTCTGTCTGATTATACTAACTACTCTTCTCCTGGTTATGGGTCATATTTTCCTGATTCTTCATATGTCTAGTAAGTTTTGATTGAATGCTGACATTGTGAGCATCATGTTATTGAATATTTAGATTTCATAGTCTTCTTTAAGAAAGTGTTGGCCAGGTATGGTGGTTCACACCTGTAATTCCAGCACTTTGGGAGGCTGAGGCGGTCGGATCATGGGGTCCAGAGATTGAGACCATCCTGGCCAACATGGTGAAACCCCGTCTCTACTAAAAGTACAAAAATTAGCTGGGCGTTGTGGCAGGCACCTGTAGTCCCAGCTACTCGAGAGGCTGAGGCAGGAGAATTGCTTGAACCTGGGAGGCGGAGGTTGCAGTGAGCTGAGATTGCACCACTGCACTCCAGCCTGGTGACAGAGTGAGACTCCATCTCAAAAAAAAAAGAAAAAAAAAAGAAAAGAAAAACAGAAAAAAGTGTTAAGTTTTTTTGTTTAATAGGTAGCTTGGGTTACTAGTGGATCTTTTTAAGGCTTATTCAGGCAATATACCGACATAGAAAGCCTAGGTGATCACAAGGCTTACGTCATTTGTTTCCCCTTTTCAAGATCACATCCTGCACTGCCTCTGGCTCATGTCTAAAAGCAGTTGTTTTATATATTTTATTCATAATCATAGTTGTTTATGGTAGGAAGGCACATCACGATAGCTGCCAGGAATCTTCTGTTTTGCCTTCTTAGCCTTGCCACTGTTGATTAATTGTTGGATGAATCAGGTCAATGTTATGAATTTAATCTTGATATTGGTTTATTAAAAATCTCATAAATGTGTATAATTATTAATGAAAAATAAAGTACATGGATGGACATGTAGGAAAATCAGCCGATATCTATATTCAGTTGTGGAAAAAATAACAAAGTATATGGCCTTCTAGGGATAGATTACAAACATCATTTCTAGTGAATCCTGCCATATTTCCATTAAGAAACTAATACCTACATCTTTATACTTTTCTGGTTGCTTTTTATAATACAATCTCTAACAATAATACACTACATTGTACTTTCAAAGGTAAGGAAAAAACTAAAAAATTATTTCTATAGTTTCTATGATGAATTTGTGCTGATTCCTCCACACTCTTTCAAGGCCACTCTTAGCTAGTAAGATATTTCTTTAGTGGAGAACATTGCAAAAGTGGAGCAAAATTAGTACAAGGAATTAAAATATTAACAACATTTTTATAGTTTCATACTTGCAAATTGCTTAGATGCTGATCTTCTAGGCGTTTCTGAGTTTCCTCCAGTTTAAGCTGGAACACATTTTTGCTAGTAGCCAAGGTTGCCCTCATGTTTTCATTCATTTCTTTATCACAATTGATTCTGGATAAGAGTTGTTTCTGATGTTTGTGATCATTTTTTGATAATGCTGAAGGCAAGGCAGAATCTATAGCTCTGTGAACCAGACACAGAAAGCGCTTAGTACATTTAAATAAAGTTAACTTCTTTCTATATGTATATACATGACACATTTGTGAAATATGTGTGTGTTTGTCCAGGTAACCACATATAAGGATATTGGAGAAATATATAGACATGTTAGAATGAGAATTTAAGGCAATCAATAGTAGAATAAAAATAGTTGTGAGACTAAAGTGCCAGTAAAGAACTCCACCTTCATATAGGAATGCCCAGTAATTAACGGCTTTGATTATTATAACCTATCCCTCTATCATCTGGGATAAGGGTAGAAGTAATTCCTGTGTAGAGTTAGTCCTCAGGTCTTTAAGAGCATTCCTATATGGATAATAATATACTGCATTACCATTCTTTCTGAGTTGATGTCATGGCTGGTAGGTTAGGAAAAAACTGTAACCCTAATAGTGTTGGCTGAAGATTCAAGCAGATAGAAAATATAAAAATTGCTTGTCGGGGTCGGCAGGAATTTCCTCCCTATTTAACTAGCTTTGGGAACTTGGATCTTCCTCAATGGAGGCCAAGTACTCACTTATTTTCAGTTATTTCAGGAATATAAATAGGAATATAAGCATGGTTTTTATGCCACAGAAGTGTACCCTTAATATAGAGTCTATCTTTACTATGCTAAGGGGTCATTCAAACATTTTCAGTGCATGACATCATTTTCTATTAGAATTTTGTATCTTCTGCAAAGCTATAGCATGTTACATTTCAGTACATATACAAAGTGAAAGCAAAGAACTAAAGATTTTTGGGGGAGGATAGGATGGGGATGAGACTATCATATAGCCGAATGCTGCTGCACTGGGGCTGGCAGTATGAATCCCAAGAGCATTTATTCCTAATTCAATTAAATTATTAAATTATTCCCACTTTAATGAGAATAAAAATGTTTTGGAAGGTGACGATGGTCACATGTGATATATACCGATTACCTATCTCCAATATCCATATATATCTTTATTTGGACAGACTGGAGTAGTCAAGGTCAAAGATGACTAGATTCTTAACTATCCCTTTGTGATCACACATTTAATCAGGGAGAGCAAGAAGGTATTTAATACAAGTTCCTGAACATTGAGAGTATGTTTCTGTCTCTTCCTTTTACACTTTCCTACTCTTACATAATCCTTCCCCTTCAGTCGCCCTTCCCAAACAAAATATTGCTATATCTACAAAATATCTAATAAACTCAATTTATTTACCTTTAAAGTTGTCGTCTGTCAACTTTTTCTTCTCTATTCCTTTCTTCTCTACTTCACTTTCTTCTCTTCTCTTCTCTACTTTCTTCCCCCAGTGAGGAGGATTGAAGGGGTGGATAGGAATAAAAGGAGATGGGGAGGTAGAAACAGAAGGAGAGTGAAGAATAGGGGGAAAGGAAGAGGAAATCATAAAGGAAGAAGAAACAGGAGAAATTGGAGAGGGAAAAGCTAAATAAGTTGGAGGCAAACCTGGAGAGGAAGATGAATGCAAAGGAGAGGAAAAAAGAGGGATAGATGAAGGAGGTAAGGATGGAGAAGTAGAAGAGGAAGTCGAAGAAGAGGAAAGAACAGATGAGGAAGAAAACGGTATACAGGCTGAAGAAAAGGATGTGGAAGTAGAAGGAGATGAAGGCAAAGAAGAAGATGGAGAATGACAGGGAGATGCAAGGGAGAGAACTGAGGCTGGTAGATGATCTGCAAAGGCCTTGGGCTGATTTGACAATGCTGTGGCTTGTGGAACAGATCGCTGGACTGACTGAAAAGAATCCAAGCTAGCAGGATGTGCAGGCAACGGAGTGACATAAGAAAGAGTGGGGACTGGTGGATGAGGGGAGTGACTGGATAAACAGGAAGGCTTCAAAACAGGGAGAGGTTCCAAAGGGGTTGGGGAAACAACCAGTCGAGCTGGAAGGGAACGACGAACAAGGGCAGGCATTAGAGTGGCTGCGGTAGAACGCTGTGCTGGAAGGAAATGTTTGGGTCTGAAAGTTTTGTAAAATAACTTGTTCTGTGAGTCAGGGTCAGGAATGATTGGAGACCTTTGGGGTGGGTGGGGTAGATGGCCAGGTAGGCAAGAAGGAATTGGTGCTGGTAGATGAGGGAAACTGCTAGAAATGCTGGAAGTAGCCGGGGTTGGAGGACGAGGACGATATTTAATTGGGTAAGACAGTAATGGGACTGGTGCAAAGGTCTTTGGAAGAGTAGAGGGTACAGATGGATGGATAGGCAGTATATGGGGCTGGTAGGTAGGAGAAACAGTTGGGTAGCTAGGAAGAATTTGGAAGTGGTGGGACCGCAATGGGACCCGCGGAGGAGACAGTTGATCAGGTAAGTAGGGGTCAGGTGTGGAGACAGCTGGACAGGCAGGAATGGATCTGCACAGGTGGAAAAGCATTTGGACAGGCAAGTAGAGAGATAGCCTTATTAAGATTTTTTTTTTTTTGGTTTATTGGGCTGCCTCTAGGCTTTTGATTCATGTTTTTTTTTTTTTTTTGTCCATAGGGTCCATGCATGATCTTCCTTTGATCAATCAGTGTCCTCTCACATGGACTGAAAAATGTACATAGCTTATTCAGGTTCACCATTTCTTATTTCTGGCTCTTAGAGTATTTTCACTTCTCAGAATCCTTTTACTCATACAGATACAGGAATATGGGCTGGACAATCTGGTTTAAAGCATGCGTTCAAAGGGCAAATAGAGGTCAATAGATAACTGCTCAGCTCTGGCCAGATTTCTCAGTGTAGCACGTAGTTCAGGATCAACTGCCACAACACAAATACATGGATATTGGAGATAGATATCTAGCAGTATCATTTTATTGAAGTTTAACCATTTAATACAGGAGACAATATATCTCCCTTTTACCTTACACCTTCCAGAATGGTCAAGCACATTAGTTTTATGATAAGGATTTGGTGGTGATAGAAGACTAATTACTTCTTATATTTTTAACTTTACTCCCTTATTAATATTTTTATGTCTCACTATTTGCTGAAGCAGCTTCTATGTTCATGAGAAACTATTCTCTGATTTGTCTTGGGGCCTCAGCACTAAATGCCCTGCACTTTATCGTACTTTTTTTTTCTCTTTTACATGATCACATCGCCCACATCTTGTTTTTATCTACCACTAACATTTTCCACATTAGAATAATCTTACTGATATACCTCTGCTTCTTTGTAAGCCCCTTATTTCATGGCATTACTTTATTTCTTAATACATTGAGGTTTACGTTCCACTGAAAATGTATTTTTAATATGATAGTAGTTTATCAATGATTTCAGCTTAATCAAATTTTCAATAAATAAAAATATGCCCACTAACCTAACACCTGATTCTTAATATTCCAATATCTCATATTTGTATAGAATTTCATAGTTTACAAAGCACTTTCATATACATTACTTAAGACTATTGGGTATCTGTGGAGAGAAGTCTAACTTTTTAATAAGTAAATCATAGTGTTCTCACTATACATTGTATATACTTGTTTTCCAAATACATAGAATTTATGTGATACATATATAAACATGCACACATAGATATCATGAAGTCAAAGTCAAAATAGCATATTAAAATAACACGAAAACTAGGTATTCTAATGCACAATGAAGATCATTTCTCATAAAACAAAGATGATGTGTGTTATTTAATGATGCTAGCATAGACTTGCTGTAATCATATCTACATGTTTGCTACAGGGAAAACAAAGTTGTTCTGACAGTTTAACTCTTCTAAGACTTCAAGCAACTGCACACTGTTGAACAAGAAAAATGCCTATGCTTTTCTTCATTCTACAAGAGTTTTTCAAAACTGAAAATATCTGGCCAGGCACGGTGGCTCAGGCCTGTATTCCCAGCACTTTGGGAGGCCGAGGTGCGTGGATCACCAGGTCAAGAAATCGAGACCCTCCTGGCCAAAATGGTAAAACCCAATCTCTACTAAAAATACAAAACTTAGCTGGGTATGGTATGTGCCTGTAATCCCAGCTACTTGGGAGGCTGAGTCAGGAGAATCGCTTGAACCCAGGAGGCAGAGGTTGCAGTGAGCTGAGATCGCACCACTGCACTCCAGCCTGGCAACAGAGTGAGACTAAAATATCCAATTAGCATGAAGTATAACAACTGATAGAAAAAAAAAATTCAGAAGGCTCAAAGGGAATTTTAAAAAAGTTAATCACATTCTCTTAATCATCAAGACTCAAAATATCAGTTGCTTTTGATTTTTTTTTTTGCTTTTTTCTATTTCCTCTGTCCTATACCAAACTCATCTATTCTTTTAATAAAGTATCTTTTCTTTCTGCTTCTATTCTGTCTATTCTCCAATTCTGCTTCCTCCTCCTCTTCCTCATCTTCTTGTTCTTTTCTTTTTCCTTCTCCTTCTCCTTTTTCTTTTGAGACAGGATTTTACTCTGTTACCTAGGCTGGAGTGCGGTGGTGTGATTATAGCTCATTGCGACTCCAGCTCCTGGGCTCAAGTGATCCTTTTATCTCATCTCCTCGAGTAGCTAGAACTACAGGTGTGTGCCAGCATGCCCAGCTAATTTTTACATTTTATGTGTGTGTAGAGATGCTATATTGTCCAGGTTGATCTTGAACTCCTGGTCTTAATCGATTCTCCTTCCTCAGCCTCCCAAAGCACTGAAATTACAGGTATGGGTCACTATGCCCAGCCTATACTTCAATTCTTATACTTCTAGTTGATCAATATCCTTAAACTCTTATTTCTTCATGTTACTTCTCTGCACTGTGAAAGCACATTATCTTCATTCTTTCTTCTCTCTCATACTCTCACTACTCAAAACCTTTTATTATCAGATCCATCCTTTCTTCACTATACAAAATAGCACTGTTATGGTTTAGACAGTAAGGATCTATCCCTTGGGTTATTCCAATAATTTCTTCTCTGGTCTCCTTGCCTCCAATTTGTCTCTATCTTCTCTATTCTCCAACATTTGCACCATTTATCTTTCTAAAATAATAAAGAGGATGCTATCACTCCCTGCTGAGAAACCTCCATTGGCTCCCCACTGGTTACAGGATAAAGTTCACACTCACTTGCTAGACATACAAACATTTTACATCTGATCACAATCAACATTTCTAGATCATCCCCTGTCCCATCAGCAACACATCCTATAGCCCTGCCACTCTGAATAAGTTCTATTTCCTCGGGGGTCTATGCCTTTCACAACACTGTAGCACTGCACATGCCTAAAACCCAACACATGCTTCTCTGATAAATCTTAACTCATTCTCTAAGACTACCTTCTACCTTCAATGCTGTACTTCTTTATTACTTTGCTAGTATTTCTGTAACAATCCCCATTATGCAGTATTACATGTGTATTATGTTGTAAAGACCAACAAACAGTATTATAATGTAATTGCAAACCCTTGCTAGGCAGAGGACCATATCTCATTCACATGTGTAATCCATGCTAATCAATGTCCAACACAGGATAAGTACTTACTCAAATTCTACTCTACCTTTCTAGACTATAATTCTGTTGCTTATCACTTTAATATTCATATTTAAATATCATAAGATCTCTCTTAAGGGAAAAGCCATATATTGGCCGTACATCTCCTCTGGCTATTGTCCTATCACTCTCTAACTTTCACAGTCAAACTAAACTTGTTATTCTTTTTGCTCTCCATTTCTCTTCAACTCATCGCACTATATTTTCTGCCCCCACCACTGCACTAAAATTGGTCTGACAAAAATTGTAGGGATGGGGTTTTGCCATGTTTCCCAGTCTAGTCTTGAACTCCTGAGCTCAAGTGATGCTTCCACCTCGGCCTTCCAAACTGCTGGAATTACTGGCGTGAATCACCCTGCCTGACCTACAGTAGATTTTTTTTTGAGACGGAGTCTCAC
The DNA here is from genome assembly GCF_003255815.1 of Theropithecus gelada. Taxonomy (NCBI): domain Eukaryota; kingdom Metazoa; phylum Chordata; class Mammalia; order Primates; family Cercopithecidae; genus Theropithecus; species Theropithecus gelada. Next base: position 93,880,764 of record NC_037682.1, on the reverse strand, counting down.
TCTGCCGCCCAGGCTGGAGTGCAGTGGCCGGATCTCAGCTCACTGCAAGCTCCGCCTCCCGGGTTTACGCCTTTCTCCTGCCTCAGCCTCCCAAGTAGCTGGGACTACAGGCGCCCGCCATGTTGCCCGGCTAGTTTTTTGTATTTTTTAGTAGAGACGGGGTTTCACTGTGTTAGCCAGGATGGTCTCGATCTCCTGACCTCGTGATCCGCCCGTCTCGACCTCCCAAAGTGCTGGGATTACAGGCTTGAGCCACTGCGCCCGGCCACCAGTAACTTCTTTTGTTGTGAAATACAGTGGACACATTGTTTGTATGTTGGACATTCTCTCTTTGCCTCTCCAGATTCATTTGCCACATTTCTCTACTTGACTCTGCTCCAAGAGACTGAATCGTCCCTTGCTCTTTGATTTATGGCTGAGTTTGGCCAGTGGAAGGGACTAGAAGGAGAAACGAGGGTGACAGAACAAAGTGGTTTTTGATAATTATTCCTCTGACTTCCTCCCTGCTGGGCTTGGTTTAGCAGTGGCTTACATTCCTCTCCCTAAGACCACAGGACCTGTCCAGCCTCCTTCTTCTACAGTCCAGCTCTTTTCAGTTCAGGTCTGTGTTGGTAATATTGACTTTGTGTCAGTTCTGGGGGTGCTTTACCATCCTTTGTTGGTTTTATAGTCCCTTACTTAACCTGTCAGTCACCTCTTTTAAGTGTGCCTCCTGTTTCCTGCCAGGATCCTGACTGACAGACATTATGTGTCTGATTCTTTAGAAGTTATTTGATCTCTGTCAACTATTTTTTTTCCCATGAACATTTATCCTTCCCTAGTTTTCATAGTACTGACCTCTCCTAGTCCTATATGAGCCATTCTAGCCATTCTGTTTGCAAGCATCTCTTTTTTTCCCACTTGCTTAAATGTTGCTGTTCTTCAGTGCTCATCACACACATACTCTCCATAGTTGACCACATGCATTACCATGGCTTCAAATGCCTTTAGCCTAAGTTTCTCTTGAGCTCTAGGCTATATAATTTCTACATTTATTGAAATATCCCCACCTTTCAATCCATTATCCACAATTGTTCACAATGGATTGGAATAATATGTTTAAAAAGAAAATTTTACCTTATCACTAATTTGTCTAAAATTATTCATTGACTCCTCTTAAACTCTCAAGGTAAAGTTTATATTTCTTGGCATACAGATGCACTTATCTCTCCAATCTTGTATCTGGCAAAGCCATCTGTATTTTGCATTCTATGATGTACACATGCTCTTACTGCTAGAGTATATCATGGCTTCGATTGCCCTTGGCTTTTGCACAGCTCATCTCTCTGTCTAAAATGCCATCCACTCACTTGTTCCAAATAACTACTATTTTCTTCAAAGCTTTGCTGAAGAATTCTCTGTCCCATGAGGTCTTTCCTGAACTCTAATTAGGATCAAGAGGATACATTTACTTGTTCTTAGTCCTAATCAAGGGAACTATTGACCACAAATATTCTAAAAATGGAATAACATTATGCACAGGTAAAATATTAACATAATTTGTCTGAATTGTAGATGTTATTTATATAAATGAATTTTATGTATTATTGTAATTACTCATTTGGCACTATTCTATATTTCTGAAGCATGATTTCACTTATCTTTTAGATTATACACTGGGGATTATATTTTACAATAGTATATACTTCTCCATATCCCCTTATAATGCCTGATCTACTTCTTTACATGTAGTAGCGTTAAGAAATGTTTGGAATAAATAAATGGAAGATACAGGATGTCCGAGGGTACCCACTGGTTGATTGGTCTATCCTATTACTTCTAGATGATTCACTTATGCCATCCTGTAGAAGAACCAGGAGACTCTGTAATCTTTTCAAGACATTCAAGATAGATTTTCAGTGAGGAAAAACCCATTTCTACCATAAAGTTACTCTTTTTACCTAAATTTATTACAATTCAACATAATTTTTCTCTTCTCAGTAAAGATATTACAATTTTAATCAAAATATCAATATCAATATTTAAAGTGTTTTGATATGTTCCACAAAAAATTATTTAACATACATAGTATTTTGTAACACCAAAGACTTTAAGACAACAAATTGGAATTCTGACCTATTCTTGGAGCAATTTACATTCTACTCTACCTCAATTTAAACTGTAAAAATAAAATAAACTCTAAAACAGAGGTGAGGAGTAGCTGATGAAAAGGCTGACAAGCACAGCAACTGGATGGTTATACAATTATTGTAATAATTGTATATAATAATCATAAATTACTTACCTCCAGTTTATTGTTGGTCTATGGGAAAAGGGAAGGTTTACTTCTGATTTTAAGTTGGATTCCTGAATTTGTTTGAGGGCCTCTTCTAATGGAGGAACTGGTTTTCTGAAAACTAAAGAGATAATAAAGACCAAATAGTGCAGAATCACTTTATCTTCAATGGTCTCTTTACATATAATTTAATCGGCTAATGATAAAATATTACTTTAAAATTTTGTGAAAAAAAATTTTCAGAATAGTGTAAATACTTTAAATTTTGACATTCAATTCCCAAAAGAGAATGTGTTACCTCAAAGTTTTCATCACCAATTTTAAGAATATTTATCAGGAAAAAAGAGACTCTGAGAAATGTCCAGGCTCTTCATCCTCGCATGCAAACTCCCCTATATTTGATCTCATAGTGGTATAAATTTCTGACACTATTTATAAATATTCCTATGAAGAAAAGGGGAACATACAAAAACACCAACTAACATTTACTGAGCACTTAAGTTACAGACCTTATTTTTAAGCACTTAATGCACATAAACTATTTAACCCTCGCTATGGCCTATGAGGTATATTTGAATTTTACAACTGAGGAAACTAAAGCATACAGAAGCAAAGTAACTTGCTCAAGGTCATACATTATTATGGACACTCATCCATATACTGTCCTGTACAACGTTAAATATAACCCTATGTCCTATATATATCCACTTTCTCAAAGCCTTCCACTGTGCACTTTGGTACTCAACATACTCTGTTTTCCCCTACTTCCCTCTAAATACTGTCTTCTCTTTCTTGTTCAAGTTGAAGCATAGCTGTCTTTTAAGGACATTAATTGTCCTACAACCCCCTCAAATGGAGACATTATTTTCCTCCCATCATAGACCATAAATATACTATACTATCTATACATGGTATCTGTAGTGTATCATATACTATAAATAACTCAAGGCCTAGAAATAGGGTGAGTGAATTTCTGGCTTTAGCTCTTTGTGACTACTTCCAAACTATCTTCCTCTTTTCTCCTTTAAAACACCAATATGTCATCAGACTTTTCAATTATTACAATGTTTGTAATTTATTTAGAATGTTTAAACAAAAACAGTATGTTATTATGTAAGGTTTAGTTCAAACTTGAACTCTAGAGACAATCCATTTCCCTAATCAACTGGTGATTACATGAAGAATGCAAAGCTATAGGATAGTCTGCTGATATTTTGCATCATAAAGGATGCATCTATGAAAGTAATCAATTAATTTAAAAAGTATTTATTGAATGTTTAAAATAAGGTTTTCTGCTAATTTATAGAGGCACTGTTCTCCTTCTAGCCTCTCTTCCACCACTTTTTGTTTTTTTTTTGGCGGAGTCTTGCTCTGTCACTCAGGCTGGAGTGCAGTGGTGCGACCTCAGCTTACTATGACCTTCGCCTCCTGGGTTTTTAAGCAATTCTCCTGCCTCAGCCTCCCTAGTAGTTGGGATTACAGGCACCCACCTCGATGCCTGGCTAACTTTTGTATTTTTATTAGAGATGGGGTTTTACCGTTTTGGCCAGGCTGGTCTCGAACTCCCAACCTCAGGTGGTCCACCCGCCTCGGCCTCCCAAAGTGCTGGGATTACAGGTGTGAGCCACCATGCTCAGCCTCTTTCACCACAATCGAATTAGTAACTGAATCCTATTGATTATGTCTATTTTTTAATTTTTTTGAGATAAGGTCTGACTCTGTTTCCCAGGCTGGAGTGCCATGGTGTGATCTTGGCTCACTACAACCTCCGCTTCCTGGGCTCAAGTGATCCTCCCACTTCAGCCTCCCGAGCAGCTGGGACTACAGGCATGCACCACCATGCCTGGCTAATTTTTGTATTGTTTGTAGAGATTGAGTTTCATCATGTTGCCCAGGATGGTCTTGAACTCGTGAGCTCTCAAGCCATCCGCCTGCCTCGGCTTCCCAAAGGGCTGGGATTACAGGCATAAGCCACCTCAGCTGGCTGTGATTATATCTCTTGAATATAGTATCTCTGGTTGGGCACAGTAGCTCACGCCTGTAATCCCAGTACTTTGGGAAGCCAAGGAGGGCAGATCACCTGAGGTCAGGAGTTCAAGACCAGCTTTGCCAGCATGTTGAAACCCCATCTCTACTGAAAATACAAAAGGTGACTGGGCATGGTGGAGGGCACCTGTAATCCCACATACTTGGGAGGCTGAGGCAGAAGAATCTCTTGAACCCGCGAGGTGGAGGTTGCAGTGAGCCGAGATCGTACCACTGCATTCCAGTCTAGGTGAGAAGAGCAAGACTCCGTCTCAAAAAAAAAAAAGAAAAAGAAAAAGAAAAAAAAGGATGAATATGGTAACTCTTATCTCTTACACTCAATGCACTGCTTTAATTTAGGAGCTTAACATCTCTTACCATAATTATTTAAATAGTATCCTACTAGTCTACTTACTTTAGTAAGTCTCTTCTTCAATCGATACTCCATCTTGTAACTGTAATTATCTTTCTAACAAATCTAATTATATAACAGAGACCCCAAGTTCCCCACCTAATATGCATTTTCTCTTTTTTCCTTATAGACCCTATACAGTTAGGGGTAGCAATACACCCACATTAAAAAAACTTTTTTTCAGACTCCCTTACAGACCCTATATAGTTAGGGGTAGCAATATACCTACATTAAAAAAAACTATTTTTTTCAGACTCCCTTGCAAATAAAGTTGCCAAGCAGAGATCTCAGAGGTGCACCCTTTTTTCCTGTCCTTTCTTCTTGCCTAGAACACTGCTATGATGGTTGAGCTCTGCCAGCTACCATGTGACCATGACAGTGAGGATAAAAACCAGATACTAAAGACTGTTGAGCCGAGTGACAGATGATCCTTCTGTCTCTCAACTCAGTATAATCAACAAACCAGCTCATGACTGCCTACCACAGGACTCCATATTATACAGGAGAAAAATAAACTCCTATCATGTTGAAGCTATTGTTATTTTGCACAGTTTTACTAGCTGCCCTTATTAACAGTAATATTACTAACACAGCAATGGCTTGCTTTCTCGTTAAAAAAAACTGTAAGTGGACTGTATTTTGCATAAAGATGAAATTCCTGGCATGGCATATAAAGTTCTATGAGAACTGGCTACCTTTATTTTTTCTAGCTTCATATCCATTTTCTTCTTTTTTTCCCCATCCTATGCTTCAGATACACTGAAATACATAATTTATTTGTACAAGCTGTTCTTTTGCCTGGGATGTCCTTTTATTTTCTGTTTGCTTCGCAATATGCTCATTTGTTAAGATCTGACTTAAGTCATTTTTCCAAGAATGATGTCCTTGAGGTCCTGACATAGGTTTAGTGTTCTTTCCTCTGTGCTCTCATGGCACTTTACACACTCTGCTACCAAAGCAATTATCATTACATTATTGACATTGCTTATACCACTCTCATCTCCAAAATAGGTTGTGAGATCTTTAATGGTAGAATGCAATTAGATTTTTCTATATCTCAGCTTAGCCTAAGGCTAAGTACAACACAGTACACCATATGTTTGCTGAATACATAAAGGTTTTGCTTATCACTTTTCTTTATGAAGTTTTGACATATTGTTAATTGTCTTACTATTTAAGGTACTAAAATGTAGATATAATACAAAAGAACCAACCATAATCTTATTTAAATTCTTAAATGGTTCCAAGTCTTTATCTTGTTGGATTATATTACTCTGTAGACTTTCTTTTTGTTCTGCCAGTCTCTCAAATATGAATTTGAACCAAACCATTAAAAAATACTAGAATAAATGTGACACTAATTTTCTGAACCCAAACGTTAAATTTTCTTTGTACTAAGCTACTTACCAAATCAATTTTAAAAAGACAAAACATTGTAACCAGTTGGAAGTCAATTCAAACCGTGAGTTTCAGAATTTAGTAATAGAGCCAACAGTATTCTCTGAATTAAACCTAAATCAAATGACTATTTTTCATTTGGTTAAAGTGCTTTTACTCAAAAGTCATATTGGTCATTTTAGTTTGTTTCCACTTCATTTCTTCATTTATGAGTTTATTGTCTACCCAAGTCAAATGAGATTAAAACTTCAATTTTTGTTCTCATATTGTTCTAGAAATTAAGGCACCTGCTTTCCTCCGCTGTGAAAGAGGAATATGGGCACGCTGGAATTTTTCAGTAACTTCTTCAAACCTCTGTTTTCTTTGTTGAAGTATTTGTTCTCTAATTTGGTGTTCTTTTTCTTCTTGTTCTTTTCGTTTTTCCTCAAAAGCTCTATATTTAAAACACAAAGTAGGCAACAGAAATAGGTGGTAAGTTTAGAAAATAGTTTCAAAATGATGAAATTATTATATAACAGTGTTTTCATATTTCAAAATTTTACTTAAAAACAACACATTTTAAATTTTTTAAAACAGGTGTTTGCCAAAGACTTATTTCTTTGTAAATGGTAATTTCAGAACTTTACCCAGGTCTCTTGCAACTAAGAGAAGATTCTCTAATGCGTCCCTTTCTAATTTCTGACAGGTCCGCATACCTATTCCCACTCGCAAACTGTCCTGTGGAAAAAACCTTTTCTAAGAAAGCTATGCCATTTTCTGTAATATTAAGAATGAATTCATTAGTGAAAGAAGTAGCTTTGAAAATTATGAGGCATTCAATAAAATCTGTACATTTTTATTTTTCTTTTGGACCACAAGTTTAAAATTGGCTGTCATTTTAAGTTGGAACTGTGCTAAAAATTCAGGAAATTTACATAAAAATGTGAATTTCCAGTTTCTCTTCAAAATTTGGAAGATCTGGCAAATCTGGATTCTTAATCACACATAGCTCCAAACACCTGCCCCAATCCCTGCCATTCCCTATTTTTCTTAACTTTCTTATTTCATTTATTTCTGATTGCCCCCAGACACTTGAAATTTATGTTCTCTAGTTTAAGCTGTACTGTCTCAAAAACTGATTTTGTCCTTGGAAGACTCTGTGTGTGTGTGTGTGTGTGTGTGTGTGTGTGTGTTTGCGCATGTATGTGTGTATGATTTAATAATTATTTGCTGGAAAATGAAAAAAAAAAAAAAAAGATGAGCCTACGAATCACTGGTAGAGAAACCTCCAAAGGGAACTCCTTGGAATGCATAGGGTTAGGAGATGGTTGGTAAGAACTCTTTTAGAATTTTTAATGCCATAGGTTACTATTAACCATCTTTCTAAAGACCTCTCCTGGCTAGAACATTATTCTACTCTAAATAGCTCCGATTAAGGGAACTATATATACTTTCGGGTGATAGAGGACTATAGATCTCCAAGTGGTCCAACATATGAGATAGGTAGAATGTAGTGATGTAGCACCAGAGGTGGGGGAGAAGATTTTTAGCTCCCAAAACAATCTCCTTCAAGAATCTCCCCAGGTCAAGATAAGAAGTTGCTTTTACCATTTGATTCAACATAATATTAGAAGTTGTAGCCAGAGCAAGTAGGCAAGGAAAAAAATGAGGCATCGGACTAGAAAGGAAAAAGTAAAATTAACTCTAGTCCAGATGACATAATCTTATATTTAGAAAACCCTGAAGATTCCACCTAAAACCATCACTAATAAATGAATTCAGCAAAGTTGCAGGATACAAAATCAACACATATAAACCAGTTGCATTTCTATACACTTAACAATGAACAATCCAGAAAGGAAATAAACAATCTCAATTTACAATAGCACAGAAATGCTTAGGAATAAACTTAACCAAGGAGGCAAAAGACTTATACACCAAAAACTGTAAAACATGACTGAAATAATTTTAAAAAGATGCAAATAAATGTAAAGACCTACCATGCTCATGAATTCAAAGAAGATATCGTTAAGAGGACAACACTACTCAAAGCTACCTTCAATCTATTAAATCCCTCAAATCCCAATGACTTTTTTTTTCTTTGCAGAAATAGAAAAATCCACTTTAAAATTTACATACAATGTCAAGGAACCCTGAATAGCCAAAATAATATTGGGAAAAAAAAAACCCAAAACGGAATGTTTCACCCTTCCTGATTTCAAAACTTACTACAAATTTATGGTAATCAAAGCAGTGTGGTACTGGCATAAAGATGGACACACAGACTAATGGAATGAATAGAGAGCTCATAAATAAACCCTCTTATATATGGTCAAATGATTTTCCACAAGGATGCCAAAACCATCTAATGAGAAAAGGACAATCTTTATAGAAAATGGTGTTGGATACTGCAAAACAATATAGTTGGACTCTTACCCTTACAGCACATATAAAAATTACCCCAAAGTGGATCAAATATCCAAATAGAAGAACTAAAAACTCAGAAGAGAACATACAGAAAAAGCTTCATGACATTAGGTTTGACAATAATTTCTTGATATCACACTAAAAGCACAAACAAAAGGAAAAATAGATAAGTTGAACTTCATCAAAATTAAAAACTTTTGTGGATCCAAGGACACTATCGACAGAGTAAAATGGCCACACAGGAAATGAGAGAAAATATTTCCTATTACATATCTGATAAGGATTGATATCAAGAACTTCAACAACTCAACAACAACAAAACAACCTGATTTAAAAATATGGGCAAAAGACTTGAATAGAAATTTCTCTAAAGAAGATATACAAATACAAACAAACACATGAAAAGATGCTCAACATCATTAATCATTAAGAAAATGCAAATTAAAACCACAATGAAATGCCACACCACACCAATTAGGATGACTATTATTTAAAAAACAAAACAAAATAAAAAATAGAAACTGTTGGTAAGGATGTAGAGAAACTGGAACTCTTATGCATTGCTAGTAGAAATGTAACATGGTGCAGCAGCTGTGGAAATTGGTATGCTGATTCTTCAAAAAATTAAACATAGAATTACCATATGATAAAAGAGTTTCACTTTGAGGACTATATCCCAAAGAAGTGAAAACAGGGACTCAAACAGATATTTTTATATCCATTTTCATACTAACATTATTCATAATAGCCAAAAGGTGGAAGCAATCCAAGTGTTCATAAATGGATGAATGGATAAACAAAATGTGGCATAGACATACAATGGAATTTTTTTCAGTCTAAAAAGGAAGAAAATTCTGGCACGTGCTACACATAAATGAACCTTGAAAACATTCTGCTAAGTGAAATAAGCCAGTCTCAAAAGGACAAATGTTGTAAGATTTCACTTTAAATGAGGTACCTACGGTATTCAAATTCACAGAGACAGTAGAATGGGGGTTACCAGCTGGTGGGGAGGGAAGGATGGGGAGTTAGTGCTTAATGGGTACAGAATTTCAGTTGGGCAAGATGAAGTTTTAGAGATGGATAATGATGATGGTTACACAACAATGTGAATGTACTTAATGTAGTCTTTAAAGACAGAGAAAACAAAAGAGATTAAATAGAGAGTCATAATAAAGTATTCTACTTTCTGTTGGGAGGAAGGAGGCACAGCTTGCTTAGCAGAAGCTGACAGAGTCAACTTAAAAAGTTCCAAATTCTACATTCATATGCTCTTGAGATTAAAATAATGTGTCAAGCAGATAAAATCACATGTCAAGCACTCCTGTGGTAGTCATAGTCAGTCTCCAAACATAATGTCCAATGAAGCAGGATTATGTAGTCCCCTCCCCTTTAATCAGTGTGGCCCTGTGACTTTCTTATTACCAACAGAATGTTATGGAAGTGATACTGTGTGACTTACCATGCTAGAATTTTGCAGCTTACAACTTGGACTTCTGGAATGCTCACTCCAAGAAAAGCCCAACCCCATGTAAGAATTTTAGTGCCTTTGAGATCACCATGCTGAAAAGAAGCCCAAGCTAGCTAACAGGCAAGACAGCATTGGAGAGAGATAACTGGCTTGGTTCCAACTGTTCTAGCCTTCTCAGCCTAGCACAAGACATGTGACTGAAGAAACTATCTTGGATGTCCAGCGAAGTGGAATCTTCAGATAACACCAACCACAGCACAAATCTGAGTGCAATAGCATGAGACTTCCAAGGGAGAATAAACCAGCTCAGCCATTCAACACAGATTTTTAATAAACTGTTTTAAGCTACTAAATTTTAGGGTGGTTTGTTATAGAGAAGCAAATGACCAGAATAATAACTTTAAGTCAGTATATTAAAAACCAGTTAACATTTGTTTAGTAGAGATGGGGAGAAATGTTTATTAACAAAAATTGTTTACTTTCTTCTTTACGTTATTTTAAAAGGATTACGTCCATTTATTATGTATGCTTTTCTGAAGAATAAAACTTTTTTTGATTTTAGAAATTAGTTTTATGATATTAAAATCTTCCTAGTAAATAGCACTATGTCATGCATTATTCAGTTTCCGAGTATCAGTGCACTGCAACTGCCAGCTTAGGCAACTTGTCTTTATGTCTCATGGCTGATGTTGCGGCATGTAACTGCATAAAACAACTTATACCTATGACATTATTTAAAACAGAGATGTCTATTCCAGGGATTTTTTTTTTTTGTACTATTGTATTTTTCTTTTAGAGCACTATCTACTTCACTGGTAATGAGAACAATTTACATTTATCTAGTTAGGTAAGGAAGGAATCTTAGTCAGCTGGTATGTATAACTGATTTATGTTAGTGATATTTCAGTGATCCTTACAGATTTGTTTCCTGGGCAAAGGCTTTGATGGTCTGTCCTTTAATATGGCTGATATGGAGCTAACTCTAGACAAAATTGTATATCTGAGAGTTGGTTTGAGAAATCCACGGCTGCCTAGATGCTCAGGGGAATTTGTTAAATCATAAGTTTATAAGCCTTCCTCTAATTAAAGTATTTGAAGTCGTTCGGTAATATCTCGTATCTGAGTTATCAAAAAAGACACTAAACATTTATGTCATATGGCAGACACTCGTGAAAACAAGGAAACAAAAGTTATTTGTTTAATATTTCAAAACAGGCAACATGAATTAACAACTATCTCACTGGTACTGAGTGAAATCATGGTAAACTAAATTATTAGCTTGCAAGTAGGGCAAAATCTCAGACCCTTCACAGTTTCTGACTTAGCACTTGCTGGAATGGATACTAAGTCCAACCCAACTGCAAATATACACGGGTTGAAGACCTAAGAATGGAAAAGCTTGAGAAATGCATTTGACTACATTAATATGAGATGAAGTTTTTGACTATGTATATTAATATCAGACAAATTTATTAGAGTGCTATTAATATTGGACTTTAAGAAATGGAGTATTACTAGAGATAAAATACAACATTTCATAATGATAGAAAGGTCAATTCATCAGGAAGGCACAAAAATTATATAGATGAATGAACCTAATAACAGTCCTTCAAAATACATAAGGCAAACACAGAACTAAAGATAGAAACGGACAAATCCACAATCCTAGCTGCATATTGTAACATCCTTTCTTAGTAACAGAACAACTGGACAAAAGTGTCAGTAAGAGGCCGAACGCGGTGGCTCACGCCTGTAATCCCAGCGCTTTGGGAGGCCGAGGTGGGTGGATCACGAGGTCAGGAGATCGAGACCATCCTGGCTAAAACCGTGAAACCCCGTCTCTACTAAAAAAATATAAAAAATTATCTGGGTGTGGTAGCGGGCGCCTGTAGTTTCAGCTACGTGGGAGGCTGACGCAGGAGAATGGTGTGAACTGGGGGGGCAGAGCTTGCAGTGAGCCGAGATTGCACCACTGCGCTCCAGCCTGGAAGACAGAGTGGTGAGACTCCGTCTCAAAAAAAAAAAAAGTATCAGTAAGAAAACAGAATATTTATTTGAACAATGCTAATGCTATCAACTACATCAATCTAGTTGATATTTATAGAAGAGTAATAATTTATATCCAACAATAATAATACAGTCTTTCCCCAAGTACACCATAAAAATCTTATGCTGAGCCATAAAAGAAGTGTTAATGAATTTCATAAGATTTAAATCATACAGAGTATGTTCTTTGACCAAAACACATTTACATTAGAAATCAATTACGATATCTAGAAAAGCTCCAAATAACTGAAAATTAAAGAAAAAATGAAAACACTGTGCTAAATAAACCACAGATGAAAGAAAAAAATCTAAAGAGAAGTAAAAAAAAAACATTTTGAATGACATAAAAATGAAAATACAGCATACTGAATTTGTTAAATGCAGTTAAAAGAGTGTTTGGAAGAAAATTTATAATTTTATTTAATTTTAATTTTTTTTTTTTGTAGAGATGGGGGGTCTTGATTTGTTGCCCAGGCTGGTCTTGACTCCTGGTCTCAAGAAATCCTCCTACTTTGGCTTCCCAAAGTTCTGGGATTACAGGCAGCGAGCCACCATGCTTGGCCAATTTATAATTTTAAATGCTATATCAGAAAAGGGGAAAGGTTTAAAATCAATGACTTAAGTTTCCACCTTAATAAGATAGAAGATGAGCAAATTTATCCTGAAGAAGAATCTAATAAAAAGAAAATAAACTGATGAAATAGTAAGCAAAAAAAATAGAGAAAACACAGACAAGTTGCTTTGGAAAATGTTAAGAAAATTGATAAGCTCCTAGCAAGAACAATGAAGAAAAAACGGGAAAACAAAAATTAATAATATCATGAATGCAAAACAGGATATCATTACAAATACCACAGGCCTTAAGAATAACAGGAGAATATTACAAATAACTTCATACTAATAAATTCAACAACTTAGGTAAAATGGACCAATTTCTTAAAAGAAACTACTTTCCAAAACTGACACAAAAGACAATAAAATATGAAAACCTCTACACATTAATAAAATGTAATTTATAATTAACAAGTTTCCCACAAAAAAATCTAGGTTCAGATATAATTTTTTTTTGTCAAACGTTTAAAAAAGAAACAACAATCATATACAACCTTTTTCAAAATATAGAAGTGCAGAAAACACTCCCCGCCATGTTTTATAAGGCCAGCATAACTATGATTCCAAAACCCAACAACACATTACAAGCAAAGAAATTTATAGCCCAATATCTCTCACTGACATTACACAAAAATCCTTCACAAAATACAGGTTAAGCATCTCTAATCCACAAATCCAAAATCTGAAATGCTGCAAAATTGGAAACTTTTGAGCACTGACATGAAGACTGAAAGTCTGCCTTTGTTTGCTGTTGCTGTTGTCTGACAGCTGATACAGGTACTCTGGTGATGCTACTGTACTGGTTCACTACCTTAAACACGTTACTTTTTCATTGTGTTAATGTTATCTGTCATATATTTTACTTTTAAGTAGTTAAGTGTGAATAAGTACAAGAAAATGATTGCTTATGAGTAGCATATAAATTCAGACTCAGGAATGGTAGTGATGACCAAACCACCATAGATTGTCCACACAGTTGACTGAGATAATGACATTTTTGCTTTTTGATGGTTCAGTGTACACAAACTTTGTTTCATGCACAAAATTATTTAAAAATATTACATTAAAATTACCTTTAGGCTATGTGCATAAGGTGTTTATCAAACATAAATGAATTTCATGCTTAAACTTGAGTCCCAATCCCAATAACTCATTATGTATATGCAAATATTCCAAAAGTTCAAAAAAAATTAAAATCCACCACACTTCTAGTTCCAAGCATTTTAGATAACGAGCACTCAATCTGTATTAGCAAATAAAATCCAGCAATTTATAAAAATAACACATCATTACCAAATGAGGGTTATCCATGGAATGCAAAATTAGTGAATTTCACTATATTGACAAAAAAGAGGAAAGCGATATGATCATCAAAATAGATTTAGAAAAACTATTTGACAATATTCTATGCACATTCATAAAAATTCTCAGCAAACTAGGAATGAGAGGAAACTTCTTCAATCTGATAGAGGGCACCTACCCGAATTCCCTAGCTAGCAGCATAGTTAATGGTGAAATAGTAAATACATCCCCAAAAGGTAGAAGGCAAAGAGGGTTACTCATACTACTTCTATTCCCCAATTGCACTGGAAGTACTCCTAGAAAGTTCACTGAGGCCAACAAAAAAGTAAAAGCCACATTGACTGGAAAGACAGGCATTACATTCTCTTTATTTGCAGATGACATAATTATATACCTAGAAAATCATAAGGAATATATAAAATAACTCCTGGAACTAATGAGAAAATTTAATAAGTTCTTAGAATACAAGGTCAATATAGAAAAATCATTTGTATTTCAACATATAAGCAACAAACAATCGAAAATGAAATTTAAATAAATTCATTCATAAAGCATTACAAAATACAAATTACTTAGGAGTCATTTAACAAAGACATGCGAGACTTCTGCATTGAAAACTAGAAAATGCCGCTGAGAGAAATTAAACAAACAAACAAACAAACAAACAAAACCCAACCAAAATAAAGGGTGGGGGGAAGAGGAGAAGAGATGAGCTATGTTCATGGATTTCATGGACTGCAAGACTCAATTTTATTAATGCAATTAGAATTGTTATCAAGTCTGTCTAAATTTATCTACAAATTCACCACAATCCTACTCAAAACCAGGCAGATTTATTTATAGGAAAAAGTAAAAATACCTAGAATAAGCAAAACTATCTTGAATCAAAACAAAATCGGAGGCTACACACTATCTTATTTCACTATAAAGAAGTGGTTCTCAACTGAGGAAAGTTTTGCTCCTTCCCCTTCAAGTGGACCTTTGACAATGTCTAGAGACATTTTAAATGGTCATGACTGGGGTGTGCTACTGGTATCTAGTAGACAGCAGGCAAGGGTGCTACTAAACATCCTATACTTCATCCTAAAATTCCTATACGGTAGTCCCCCTATAATAAATAATTATCTCATCCACAATGTCAATAGTACTGCTGTTGAGCATTCCTGCTATAATGCTACAATAATCAAGGCAGTGTAATATTAGTATAAGAGTAAATAGACCAATGGAACAAAATACAGAGCACAGAAGTAGACCCTCAATTGATTTTCAAAAAAGGCATCGAGGCCACTGATGAAATTATTTTCCAACAAATGGTGCTGGAGCAACTAAATACACTTATGTGAAAAAACTACTCAACCTTTATATCATACTACACACATATAATTTGAGATGAATGATAAAACTAGACTGAAAATCTATAAGTATGAACTTTCCAGAAGAAATCAAGAAGACTAGCTTTATGACCTTGGGGTGGACAAAATGTCTTAGAGATGACACAAAAAGCACTAGCCATAGAACAAAAAATTGATAATTGTATGTCATCATAATGTAAAACTGCTCTTTGAAAGATTTCATTAAATAAATGAAAAGGCAAGCCACATATTAGAAGAAAATACTTGCAATATATATCTGTGACGAAGAACTTGTACCCAGAATGTATATGTATCTTACAATTCAACAAGAAGACAACCCAACTTAAAACATGGACAAAATATTTGAATAGATATTTCATAAAAAAGTTAGGAATGGCACATCAGGGAAGTGCAAACTAAACCCAATTTACATATACTATATAGCTAAAATTAAAAAGGCTGACTGGGAAGGTTATAAAGCCACTGGGACTCACATGCTTTGCTGGAGGGTGTGTAAAAAAGGTCAGACCTTTTGGAAAACTGTTTGACACCTTCTTATATGGTTAAACATACACATACCCTAAGACTTAGCAATTCTACTTTTAGTTTACTCAGAACAAATAAAAATGTATATCTACAAAAAGATTTCCTACTTATGGATTCTCTCATGTTTTACCATTTTGGCTATAATTATCTTTCTGCCAGTAGCTTTATTACTAGTCCCAAATTAGAGTAACCCAATGCCTATCAATAGAAGAATGGATAAATAAATTATGACATATTTTTACAATGGAATACCATTCAGCAATAAGAATGAACTAATATATGGATGAATCTCAACCAGAAAAATTAACTCCAATGATAGGAATTATAACAGTGGTCGCTATGAAGGGTGGAGATTGACTGCAAGAGGTTTGAGGATATAGACAGACTATGGAGTGTGAAGCTCAGTTTGAACAGAAGTGAGAACATGAGGGATGGGATTAACGGAAAAAGGGTAATAAGATAAATGGATTGGAGGACCTGGTGGAGTTTTAGAACTGTTGAATTCAGGGTACTAGAGGAACTGACATGGAAAAATAGGAGACATAGATCAGAGATTGAGATGACTGAAATTGAGATTTTGGAGGTGAAGTAGTAATTGGTAATAGTTGAGGTGATGTGCTACTGAATGAGTGAAGTTCAAGAAAATGACAGATCATTAGGCTGGATGAATGGTCTATGTGGACGCTAAAATCACAAAGAATGATCACTAGAATAGTGGTAGGGAGACAAAAAGAGCCAAGTTGCTAAAATTTTCAAGGAATGACACAGAGGATCTATACATGACTGCAGTAAGGAAAAGTAGGGGTAAGCAGTATATTTTGACAGCATGTGCCTGAAGAGAGCTGGAGGATTTTAGAGAAAAGGGAGAGCAATGGCCAGAAATGACAACAAAGAGCAAAGATGACACCTTTGTATCTATCTTTGAATATCTTCACACTTTCCATGATATCACTTTCTACCTCCCTCTCACATCCTTTATCACAGAGAAAACAGAAGCTATAAGCACAGACCTTATCATGTATCAAAAAAAAAAAATACTTCATCTATGTTTTCCTCAACTTGGGGTTCTAGAAACAATTTCTAATGTAATCACATATCTTCAGTTGCTTTAAGTCTTAATTGTTTTGGGGGGTTCTTGGGGGTGAAAGTTTCCCATGTTTACTTTCTTCCCAAAAGCACTGTGCATGTGAGCATTTACATGATTGGCATTTATATTTTGGATAGAGGGAGACTATCAGGGTGCTAGGGACTGATTTGGAAAACATTTGGGAGAAGGCTGCTGGCAAAGCAAAGTTTGTCATTACATATAAGGTGACCTGTGAAGATGATCATCATTCATTACAAGTGCTTAGTATGGTCAGGTACTGTAAATGCTAAGTATTTTATACGTATTACCTTGTTTTATCCCACAGCAGTTCTCTGAGGTAAGCATTTTACAGACAAAAAACCTGAATCTTAATAAGGTTAAGTAACTTGTGCAAGACCACATAACTATTAAGTGGAAGAACTGGAAGTCTAAACTAGGCAGCCTGATTCTATCTGGTTTTAAACAAGTATACACTATGTCACAACCTTTCCGTAATTTTTTTTTCTTCAAAGCACTTTCATCTCCAACTTCCACACATAACATGAATTTGTTTTCCCATGGAACCCTAAGCTTAACCTTACCATAGGATTTATCTCACTATATTGTAATTATTTACTTTTCTGCATTGCTTATCAGACTCTAAGTATCATAAGTTCAGTGTCTGTGTCAGCACATAGCATAGGGCTCGGAATACAGCAGCATGCAATACTATTGTCAAATGAAATAATTAATTGCATTTTAACGGTCTGTCTTCCCCATCATACTCTCCAAGTTCATTGAGTGCAGAGCCTGAAATTTTAATTTCTGGAATTCCTGTTCCTAACACAAGGCTTTGTATCTGGTACATGCTTAATAAATAATTGTTTAATAAATGTTTGACTGTATGTCAACTTCAAATATAATCAGAGCACTTTTAAAAGCAGTTATCTATTATTTTGATGTAATAGTAGATATGTTCAGTATATAACAGTAAGTACAACAGATATGGTTCAGGCAGGTATTTATTATCTAGCGAGGCAAGCTAACAAAACCAAGTAAACAAAGACTTACTAATTGTCATAAGTGCTAGGAAGTAAAGAAACTCTAGTTTGAGATAGGGAGCCGGGGAACCCACTTTAAATAAGGTAAACAGAGACCATTTCTCTGGAGATATTTAAGCTAAAAAACTCCAAATAGACACGGGAAAATCATTTTAAAAATGGGGAAAAAAGTGCTGTAGGCAGAAACAGTATGCAAAGGCCCTGAGTTGAGAGGGGAAAAACCTTAGCATGTTTGAGAAATTGAGAAAATAACCACCAACTCAGCAATATCTGGCAATGATGAATGATGGATTTCCAAAGCTAAGAGGTGGTATTTTCCTTGTTATTATCCAAAAGTCACTTTGATAGCAAATTATCATCACCATCATTTCATATTGTTCCACGGTGGCCAGGTTTTCTGGGCTAAAATGTATACAGAAAGTAATAATAATTTCATATAGTATTTTCTGGGACTGGAGAAAATAAAGCCTGTGTTACGTTGAGCCACATTAAACCAGGGATGGAGTGTGACCAATAAGCAGACATTTCTACTCCTGAACTCAATGATAGGCCAATAATAAAACGTTTTAATAAGCAATCATAGTGATGATTACTATATTCTTTCATTACTCAATGACTATTTACAGAATTCCTTTTATATTATTCTGTGCCAGGCACTGGTAAGTGCTGTGAGAATAGAAGGAACTGGCAATAAAAATGAGAAAGCTTCTCCACCATTGTAGAATTCAGGGTGGAAAAAGTACATTTTTGCTTCCTATTGACCCTGGAATTAGTCTTTTTCGCAGAAGAAACAGAATCTGCCTTAGCAATTTTGAAAGGGTCTGTTTAACATGTGCAGTTCTGCCTCATGACATGTAGAGCACCTTGGCTCAAATGTGAGCCATCTCATCAAATGACGGCTATATGCCAAACTATTTGTTCTAGTTTCCCAGGAGTCTACAGCTATGGGTATCATTTTCCTCTGTTGGAAATACTCTTAAGAAGTGAGCAAATAAACATCATGGCAACAGTTTAACAATAGAACCTAGGAACTAGTATTTAGAGTACCTGAGGTCACAGGAGACAAATGTAGAACTGAAGAACTTGCCTTTTGTGATACATTTCTTTTTTCTGGATGGAATTAGATTTCAGATCTAGGTAGTTACAACTTTCTAGAGATATGATAATATTAAACTGTAAAGCTAAACATATTTTGAGATAATTAGAAATTAAAAATAAGGAAAAATAGTTCTGCTTGCAAATTAAAAAATGCAGTTGGAGACATAGTTTTTAGAAATGAAAAATATCATTTTTAACAAACAATAATGCCAACAACAAGCCTATAAGAAATAGAACTAAACCCAATAATATACTGTGAGTTTTCATTGCCTGTCAAAGAAACATGTGTCCCGGATTATAATCCTCTGCTTTCTGAGACTTAAAATTATTTGAAATCCTAAAAGAATGTATTGAAAATCATATTTTCCAACAGATTGTCTTTCACTTGACTGTAAAAGAAAACAAATGGAAGGTTGAAAATCACCCTCAATACACTATCACAGGGCAAAACACCGAAACAATAAAGATTTATAGAATTAGTAATATACATCACACAAAGGAAAAACATAAAAGTACCTTATTTCTCTAAAGGCTAAGGTGTCAGTGAAAAGAAACATATCAATTAACTAAAGCTCAAAAATTCAGTAACGAGATCCCTTAGGTCCTCATTCACTAGTCTTAGATTTCAGTTCTAACAAAATCCCTCTATTCAGTAGGTTAAAATGTATTAGAAATATTTAAAAAATGTGAAGGAGCTGCTAGAAGGAGAAATACTGACATCAAAAAGAAACAAATTCTGCTTCTGGGAAAATGGAGGTAGACATACTTTTTCTATTTCTCCCACTAAGTACAACTAAAACTCCTGTGCATGATATATACAGTTTGCCCTCCATATCTGTGGGTTCCATATCTATAGATTCAACCAACCCTGGATTGAAAATACTTGGGAAAAAACAATAAAAATAACAACACAGCAATAAAAATAATACAGATAAAAATATAGTGTAACAACTATTTACATAACATTTACACTGTATTAGTTATTCTAAGTAATCTAGAAAAGATTTAGAGCATATGAGAGGATGTGCATAGATTGTATGCAAATACTCCATAATTTTATGTAAGAGCCTTGAGCATCTGTGGATTTTGGTATCTCTGGGGGTCTTGGAACCAATCCCCAGCAAATACCGAGGGACAACTACACACACACACACACACACACACACACACACACACACACACCCATAAGAAGAGTCTGAGAAGTGAAGAAGAGGAGGTCAGCAGGCTAGGGACCTTGGCGCCTGAGGAAGGACATGGTGATTAAGTTCTCTGGGTTTTCTTTTTGCTTCATATATTCCAGACTTGGAGCAGAAAAAAGCTGGAAGCATGGAAGCATCAAAAAGCTTACACACACACACACACACACACACACACACCCCCACCCAACTAAAGCTTGCTCTTTCTAGCCTCAGGATAAGGAAAAGATCAGCATAGCTAGGCAGAAAACCGAGGTAATAATCCTGCTACTCCATCTGAACACCACAGAAAATTGTGGTTCCACTCCCATCCAGCCAGAGAAGACTGAATGGAGAGCTTAGATTTCTACCCTTGCCTCCCTTGTAACACTGTGCCCTCAACCCTGCTGTAGGGATGTTGTCAGAGAAGCTGAGTAGAACGCCTGGCTTTCATCTCCACCTGGTGGTAATGTGGTCTTCTCCTCACCCTGGTATTAGTAGAGACTATGTGGCGAGTCTGGAGTTTCACCTACCCAGCAGGAAGAGACGCCCTACCTCTCCATAGTTGGTGATATCTGAGGAGGCCTGCAGAGAGACATGAGGAAGCCTGCAGTGAGACATGACTTTCACCACCATCCAGCAGTAATAAGGCCACCTCCACTGTGGTATCAATGGAGACCATGTGAGAAGCTGGAACTCAGCAGTAATAAGGAACCCTCCTACTCCTCTGCTGTCCACAGAGGCTGAGTGATGAACCTTGGCTTCTACCTCCATCTTTCCATGGTGAGGCTGCATCCCTTCTTCCCCCGCTAGAGCAGTGTCAGAGAGAGCCAGCTAAAGTTGAAGGTTTAAATAAGCCACAGAATCTTAGAATAGAATATGAAAATGTTCAGGTTTCAATAGAAAATCACTTGTCATTCCAAGAACCAGGAAGGTCTCAAACTGAGTGAAAAAAGACAATCAACATATGCCACCATCAAGATGACAGGAATGTTAGAATTATTTGCTGAAATTTTAAAGCAGCCATGACAAAAATGCTTCAATGAGCACGTCTGTAGATGAAAAAATAGTCTCAGAAAATAAATAGAAGACATAAAGAATCAATAAAAAGAAGAGTCAAATGGCAAAATTTAGAATTAAAAAATGCAATGACTGAAATAAAAAACTCAGTAGATTTATTAGGAGATCCTCATTTTATGAGGCCAGCATCATCCTGATACCAAAGCCTGGCAGAGACACACACAAAAAAGGTAATTTTAGACCAACAGAAGATGTCAATTTTCCCCATCCCACATTGATATACAAATATAATGCAATTCCTATGAAACTCCCAGCAATAATTTTTGCAGGTTTAGGTTATTCTAAATTTTATATTCAAAGGCAGATTAGAATACCTAAAACAATTTTGTAGAAGAACAAAGTGGGAAGAATCAGCCTACATGATTTGAAGACTTATTATATAGCTATAGTAATCAAAATTGTGGAGTGTTGGTAGAGGAACAGACACAAAAATTAGTAGAATAGAATAAAGAACCCCAAAATAGATGCATACAAATATGCTCAACTGATTTTTGACAGGGTGCAAAAACGATTCATGGAGGAAAGGTAGCCTTTTCAACAAATAACACTGGGCCAATTGGACATCTGGAGACAAAACACATCCCCCAAAAAACTATCAAACAAAACCTCCAAACTCTGATACACATCTGATACTTTTACAAAGATTAACTAAAACTGGATCACAGACTTAACTGTAAAACATAAAACTATAATACTTTGAGGATAAAACACAGCAGAAAATCTTCAGAACCTAGGGCTAGGCGAAGAGTTCCTAGACTTCACACCAAAAGCGCAGTCCATACAAAGAAAAACCAATAAACCGAATTTCATCAAAATTCAGAACTTCTGCTCTGGAAGAGACTCTATGAAGAAGATGGAAAAACAATCTCCAAGGTAGGAGAAAATGTTTACAAACAACATATCTGACAAACGACTAGTATCTAGAATATATGTAGAGCCCTCAAAACTCAATAATAAAAGAGTGAACAGTCCAATTAAAAATGAATACAAATGTAAGGAAAATTTCACTAAAAGAAAAGAGATGGTAAATAAAATATGAAAAGATAATCTGCATCATTAGCAATTAGGGAAGTACAAATTAAAACCACAATGAGATATTACTACATACCCATCAGAATGATTAAAATAAAAAAGTGACAATACCAAATGCTAGTGAGGATGAGGAAAAGCTGGATCATGCTTATACTCTGAAAAAAAATACACTAAACGTGCAACTACCATATGACCTACCCAGAGTACTCATGGTCACTTATCCCAGAGAAATAAAAGCTTATGTTTATACAAAAACCTATACATGAATTTTTTTTAATCAACTTTATTTATAATAGACTGAGATATCATGTCCTTCAACGGGTGAATGGTCAAACTCTGGTGCATCCATATCATGAAATAATAATAAATATTCAGCAATAAAAATAAAAAAGCTAGTGATACACACTACAACTTGAATGAATCCCAAAAAATTGTACTGAGTGAGAAGGGCCAACCCCCAAAGGTTATATATGGTATGATCCCATTTATACAACACTCTGGAAATGAAAAAAACTGTAGAAATGGAGAACATCATATTAGTGATTTCTAGGGGGTGGGACTGGGAGAGAAGTAGGTGTGGCTATAAAGGGACAACACTTGAGGGATCTTTATGGTGATGGAAGTGTTCTGTATCTTAACTGTAAACATCTTATTATCCTAGTTGTGATATTGTACTATAGTTTTGCAAGATATTATCACTGGGGGAAACTGGGTAAGAGGTATATGGAATCTCTCTGTTTTATTTTTTACAATTGCCTGTGAATCTACAATTACCTCAAAATAAAGAGTATAATTTGGTTTAATTTAATTTATTATTATTATTTTTAAATGGAGCCTTGCTCCATCACCCAGGCTGGAGTGCTGTGGAGTGATCTTGGCTCACCGCAACCTCTGCCTCCCGGGTTCAGGAGATTCTCTTGCTTCAGCCCCCTGAGTAGCTGGGACAGGAGTGTACCACCATGCCCGGCTAATTTTTGTATTTTTAGTAGAGACGGGATTTCACCAGGTTGGCCAGGCTGGTCTTGAACTCCTGACCTCAAGTAATCCACTCGCCTCGGCCTCCCAAAGTGCTGAGATTAAAGGTGTGAGCTACTAAGCCCAGCCAAGAGTTTAATTTTAAAAAGAGAAATTACAAGAAGATAGATAATCCTCAATGCAAGAACTCACCAAGCTTAACTGTTACAGGCTACTTATTATAGACTAAATAAAGCTTAATAGCTCAAAGGCAGTACAATAACATAATGGAGAATATTTAATGCTCATAATAATGATTCTAGGGCAAGAAGAAAAGATCAAACCACTTTTATCATAAACTATATGAAAGATTACAGAAATATGCATTGTATTTTAGAAAAATTTATGTTAAAATGTTAAAGTTTTCATAATCTACAAGAATTCCATTTCTGGCAATGCTGATCATGCTTCACCTATAATTAATCCTTGACTCCTATTGACCCTATCTACTCAATCCAACTCCACCTCCATAACCATCCTCTTGCCTAGAACATTATAACAGCTTTCTACTGTACTCTTTGCCTCCAGCCTGTTTTCAATTCATCCTCTACCCCTTCGCTATAATGAGCTAAAATATAAATCTGATCATGACACTCCTCTGATTTTGTTCCTTCAACAGCATCTTTAATTTCTTTAGATTGTCATAAAAGTTATTTCATAAAATGTGTACTATCAACACTGTAACTTCATCTCCTGATACTCTTACACACATTCCCATGCATCAGCTACATACAACTTTTGTCCTGTATTTCATAACATTAGGCTTTTCCACATATTGTTCTCTCTAAATCAAACATCTCCCTTCCTCTTCATCTTCCCTGGTTAACTCTTGGTTAAGTAATACAAAAGACTTTGTTCTTCCAGGAATTCTTTCTTGTCCTTTAAGTCTATGGCATGTGCTTCCATAGAATCTCGGAAGTGATGCTATTGTAGTACTTACTGCATAGCATTGCCATCTTTTATTATTTCACTATCAGTAATCTGAGGGCAGAAATTATGCTTTGTATCTTTTTATCCTTCAGAATATGAAACCTTGGGGTTTCCTAGTAAATGTTAGTTGAGTGAATAAACGACTGTCTTACGTCACAACATTTTAAATAGTCAAAGATAACTTCCAAATATCCTAATTTTCTTTAATATAGTATGGATGGCCGGGCATGGTGGCTCATGCCTGTAATCCCAGCACTTTGGGAGGCCGAGGTAGAAGGATCACTTGAGGTCAGGAGTTTGAGACCAGCCTGGCCAACATGGCGAAAACTTGTCTCTACTAAAAATGCAAAAAAATTAGCTGGGCATGGGGGTGCGTGCCTGTAATCCCAGCTATTTGGGGGGCTGAGGCAGGAGAATCGTTTGAACTTGGGAGGCAGAGGTTGCAGTGAGCTGAGATTGTGCCACTGCACTCCAGCCTGAAAGATGGAGTGAGACTCCATCTCAAAAACACAACAAAACACAAAAAAACCACACACGCACACCCCCAAAACCACAACAAAACAAAAAAATCCTCTGTGAACACAATGTAAGTGGACAGCATAAACTTAAATGATGTAAAGTATAAATTGATAGATCATGGCATGGTTAGGAAGACCATAATCATAAACAGTTCCTGAAATTGGGATATGCACAAATAATTTGGCCCCCTTATAAAAGGTGAAATATAGAGATAAATGATTAGTGTTTTAAAAGAAACATTTATGTATCTTTACATTGCACTTTAGGGTAACAGAAAATAAAACACAATAATATTGTGTTGGAAAATGTCCTGCCTCTTAGAATTTTAAACCAAAATTTCTTTTCTGTCATTTTCTACATCAGAATTTTTACATTTGATGAGAGAATACAAATAGAAAATTTACTAATAAAATTCCATATAAGGCTTGCTATTACGCAAAGTCGATTATTGTAAAATAAACAATTGACAAAAATTAATAATAAAAAATAAGAAGTCTTATATGTCAGACACTGATATTTTTACATGTATTCTCAAATATTCCACTTTATTTCTACCCTTTCTGCTGTACACCAAAATCCACAGAAACAGATGTCATTAACTCCAATCATAAATGAGAAAACTGAGGCTTAAAGACATTAAACAGACTTCCTTTAATTCATAGAGCTAGTATTTCCTACATCTCTGACCCCAAAGTCCATTACTCTTTCAACATATGATTATTCATCTTTATCGAACACCTGTCACATGCTGTTTATAGATGCCAGGAGCCCAAAAGTAGGAGAAAAATGGAAACAGATACATACAAAATAAAATTCTAAATTTCAGTAAATAATTTCAACTACATCAGACAATGAAAAAGTTAATCTAAAAATAAACATAATGCCAGGCAAAAATTATAGGTAAACAATTTTGTATTCCCCAAATAGGATTTGTAACATACACCCAGTGATGTAGTTAATAAACTTTAGGGATTTTCTGCTATTCATGTATTGTAGAAATATGGACAAGGTAGCAAAAACAATTTAAAAATGGCATAACTGCTCTGTCTCAAAAAAACCTGATATTTAAAAAAATCCTGAAAAATGTTCAGCGTGATTGAACAATTTGTATTTTTACTTTACTATAGTTTCTAGTTTACCTTAGAAAGCTTCTTTTTCCAGCATTCACTTATAAAACATTTCTACCACTTCTACTGCTATTCATAGTTCTACCATTATTCATATTTTTCCAATTTTTGTACCATTATTCATATTTTTCCATTTTTTCAGATTGAACGAATGAAAAGTGGCAGATATAGAAAAATTATATAGAAGTGAATAACAAATCAAACTCAAACTATATACCAATAGAGACTAAATATTAATTGGTAATTTTAAAATCATGAAATGACACAAAAAAAGAAGATAGTACATTTCATAGTCATTTTAAGGAGTGTATATGACAATGCAATAAGCTGTTCTATGACAAAAAAAGACTGCTACTGTCAGAGACCTAGATAATACACCACCACCCTTGTGCTTTGGGGAGGAAAACAATAATAAAATTTCCAAAGTCACACAAATCTTGATCAGTATTTCACAGAAAACACTGCCATGACTTAGTTTCATAAAGTGCTACAAAGTAGAGAAACTATTACTTTATACTGACTTTGAATTTCTATACTTCGGAATAAAGTGCAATTACTTACTTTTTTCTCCGATTTGACTCCACAAAATATTTACGTGCTCGATTTCGACATATTTTTTGTTGCTGCAGTAATATCTGGCGCTCTTCTTCTAAATTTTTCTCCAGATGGATTTTCATATCTCTAATGATAGCATTAAGTTAAGAACAATGGTCTACATCTTTAGTGGAAGAGTGTCAAGTGCTATAGGATAAATATAACTACAGCCTCATGCAAATGATGTAATGATAGTTTTTGTGGAATAATTAGTATGTGCCCACATTAGTATATGACTGGCAAACATTTTATGCAAAAAAATTTTTGGGCTGGGCGCGGTGGCTCACACCTGTAATCCATCACTTTAGGAGGCTGAGGCAGGCGGATCACAAGGTCAGGAATTCAAGACCAGCCTGGCCAACGTGGCGAAACACTGTCTCTACTAAAAATACAAAGATTAGCAGGGCTTGGTGGTGCATGCCTGTAATCCCAGCTACTTGGGAGGCTGAGGCAGGAGAATCGCTTGAACTCAGGAGGCGGAGGTTGCAATGAGCTGAGATTGTGCCATTGCACTCCAGCCTGGGCAACAAGAGCAAGACTCCGTCTCAAAAAAAAAAAAAAAAAAAAAAAATTCTGACTTGGTATAAGAATTTAAGATATAGCTCACTTTTCCTGAAGAAAAAAATCTACTTTTAGAAATCATGAGGTCGCTGGGCGCGGTGGCTCCCGCCTGCAATCCCAACACTTTGGGAGGCCGAGGCGGGTGGATCACCTGAAGTCAGAAGTTTGAGACCAGCCTGGCCAACATGGTGAAACCCCATCTCTACTAAAAATACAAAAATTAGCCATGCGTGGTAGCGGGCACCTGTAATCCCAACAACTCAGGAGGCTGAGGCAGGAGAATCTCTTCAACCTCTGAGGCAGAAGTTGCAGTGAGCCAAGATTGCGCCACTGCACTCTAGCCTGGGCAACAAGAGCGAAACTCCATCTCAGAAAAAAAAAAAGAAAAAAAGTCATGAGCTCAGATAAGAAGACTATATGTATATATATATATATCTTCATTCATTACACAGGTTTTTTTCTTTTTTTTTTTTTTTTTTTTTGAGATGGAGTCTCACTCTGTCGCCCGGACTGGAGTGCAGTGACATGATCTTAGCTCACTGCAACCTCCGCCTCCCAGGTTCAAGTGATTCTTCTGCCTCAGCCTCCCAAGTGGCGGGACTACAGACACGTGCCACCACCCCTAGTTAATTTTTGTATTTTCAGTAGAGATGGGGTTTCACCATGTTGGTCAGCCTGGTCTCGAACTCCTAACCTCAGGTGATCCGCCCGCTTCAGCCTCCCATAGTGCTGGGATTACAGGTGTGAGCCACTGAGCGTGTCCTCATTACACAGATATTTGAGTACTTACCAACTAGTTGCCCTCATAGCCATAAATATAAGAAAATGAAATAAGAAGGTTGTATTTCACTAATAGAAAGTAGATGAAGTAAATGTCCCAACAGATCCCTTAATCTATAGTAGGAAAGTACATTTTCAAATATTAAACAATCAAATAGCCATATAACTAGAACGGTTAGGAATACAGTTTCTGACTCACTTAGTGGTTATAAAAAACCACTAGGAAAACCATGCATAGTCATCTGTGTATCCAGAAGCTCGTCAGAGAAAAAGGGGAATATTTTGGTTATCCTAATCATCTATTCATTTGAAATTTATTTTATAAAATTAAACTCTCCTTAAATAAGTTGTAGCAATATGAGTAATTTCTCCAATTTATTTAGTGGTGTTTTAATTGACATTATTAAATATCTTTATTGAATTTGTCAGAATAATTTTCTGTTTTTCATGAGTCTTCTGTTTTTAATGATTCTGAATTAGAAGAAGTTCATTTGGCCGGGCGCAGTGGCTAACACCTGTAATCCCAACAATTTGGGAGTTCAAGGTGGGCAGACTGCTTGAGCCCAGGAGTTTGAGACCAGCCTGGGCAATATGGTGAAACCCCGTCTCTACAAAAAATGCAAAAATCAGCCAGGTGTGGCGGTGCATTCCTGTAGCCCCAGCTACTTGGGAGGCTGATGTGGGAAGATTGCTTGAGCTTGGAGGGGGTTGAAGCTGCAGTAAGCTGAGAACGCGCCACTATACTCCAGCCTGGGCAACATAGCGAGACTCTGTCTCAAAAAAAAAAAAAAAAAGTTCACTCAATTACCATGTAATCACATTTAGTACCTTATCATTAGATGTAGAAATATATGAGATTACACTGAAGTTATAGATGGTAGGGCATATCTACTTGTCTTTTTTAGAACAAACAGCTTGTTTAAAAACTTTTTACTCTAAGATGGAGGTTCAAAATTCTCTTTAAAAGCTGCATTTAATCAAGATTGTAAAAATTTCATAAATTGATTATTGATGGTAAAACAAGACAAGAAATACACTCAATAATAAACTACATGGTACATAATTTGTTAATTCAACATGTGTTAATTTCAGGATCCTATAGTGCTTCAGCATCAATATTATAAAGAAACTCTATTATTATATATTTCAGAATAACAGATTTATTTGAGCATTTTGTTGTTTAGACCTTTGCTGATGGGGGCTTATTTGTTTCATGTTGCTATTTAACCATCTTTATACCATAGGCCATAATTCATTTTACCTTCATTTTAAATAAAATTTTACATTACTTCAAGACAAAGACCCAAACACGCTCACAAACATATTTTTACTTAAAGATTTCTTTTAAAGGATTTACAAAAATCAAGCCAAAAGCGAAGAAAATTTGGTTCTTTGCTAGCACAGAAAAACTGTTTTTCTCTGATAGAATATTAAGAGCCAGACTTCAACAAGATGGCTAGGTATTAAAAGTGACAACTTGGCAGTAAAGAAAAGTGCAACTTTCTTTCAGGGTGCACAGGGCCAACCTGAGGTTGAAGGGAGGGAAGATGCTTCGGCTTCAGTGAGAAGTAAGAAGGAGACAGTTCTGTTCTGTTTGACATGTCTGAAGTCTCATCACGACAGCATAAAGAAAATCACAAATGTAATGTTTGTAATGTTCTGACAACTACATAGTCTTCAATTTAACCAAATGATTGTCTTTCTTTCTTTATATATAAGTATAATAGTATAGTTTGTTTCCTGCTGAATTATTAATTATTAATATAAAGAATCCTGCTGCGTTTGTATCTTCTCAAATAAGGTACTCAAGTTTAAAAAAATTAGATGGCTGGTTAAATTTTGTTTTTCATACAGGCTGTATGGTAAAGGTAGGTAGTTCCATAAAAAACACTGCTAAATACCTGTCCAAAAGAAGGGAATTTTGATACTTAACATTAAAAAACAAAACCAAGAATACTGTGGATTATAACATGTAATTTTAAAGCACAGCTTATTCTACCCCACTCTGTCCTCACTTCTCCTCTCCCAACTTAGTCTTTTCTCCAGTTAGGTTGTTTAAAATGTTGCCATCACAAGTAATCATGTATTACATAACCCATTTTTTCCCAAATCTATTAAAGCTATGTTGATTCTATTTCTCCTCTACTGTACCTTCTTCCTCTCTCTTAACTCAGGTGCTCTAAATCCCTTGCTTGAACTACTGCAGTACTCCTCTAACTCATCTTACTCCAAAACTGGCCATCCTCTATTTGAACCTACACGAAGTCAGCTAAATGCAAATCTGATTGTGTTTCTCTTTGTTATTCTCTAAAAATCACCTTCAAGAAAAATTCCAAAGTTCTTGGACCTATATATAAACCATTCTATAATATAGTTTGTTTTTTCAACTTCATTTCTTAACATTTCCCTGTATAAATCTTATGCCCAGACACACTAAGATAATTATAAACAGAACCGTGATGTATCATACCATTATCTCTTGGCACACGCTTGGCTAACTCTATTCATCCTTTCAGGGCCATCTCAAGCAGTTCCTTCCCTTGAAGCCTTTTCTAACCTCCACCAGATGACTTGATGACACCTTCATGAGTACATCGTAAGTGTCTTTGCTACATTTCTGTAACTCTCATGCCTGGCATGGTTCTTAGAATATAGTAATGACTTAATAAAAACCTGCTGAATTATTCCCTTGGAGAAAATTCTCTGGGGTAGATATGAGGACAAAAGGCATATGCATTTTTATATCTTTTAGTGCACTATAGAAAAGTTGGCTCCTAAGAGGGTTGTACAAATGTATATGCCATTAGAAATGTACTATGTACTTAAGTTTCAAAATCTCATGAGCGTGGGGCAGTACCTTTTAGAAAGACAAGGTACAAAACTATGTTTTATTATGTATGTATTAGCAAAATACAGTTTATTTATTTATTTATAGACAGGGTCTCGCTCTGTTGCCTAGGCTGGAGTACAGTAGCATCATCTCAGCTCACTGCAACCTTCACCTCCCAGTCTCAAGCAATCCTCCCGTCCCAGCCTCTTAAGCAGTACTTCAAACATGCACCACAACAGCCAGCTAATTTTTGTATTTTTTTTGTAGAGATACGCTGGTTTCGAACTCCTGGACTCAAGCAATCTGCCTACCTCGGCCTCCCAAAGTGCTAGAATTACAGATGTGAGCCACCCAGCCCAGCTGAATGGGTTCACTTCACTCTCTACAGTAAAAGTAAGATCCCATCAGTAAGCCTGGAGGAAAAAAAAGACAGGTGGGTGGGAGTGTGTGAGTTTGTGCTGTTTGTTAGAAGAGACCTCTCAGGGCATCCATGTCTTATCAAGTGGTAAGACAGTACATTGAGCGTGGTGGAAGGTGACAGAGACCTGGCAGGGGCATTAATAGGAAAAAGAACCTTGTTCCTGTTTAGGTGAAGCTGGAAACCATCAATCTTTAGTGGTACAATCTGTATTGTTTTGTGATTTTTTCTTTGACAGCATTTTTATTATTCGCATGAAGGAGTAAAGAGCAGGACTTTAGTAGTTACTGAGTGACTGAGGCAGAATGATTGTGGTACAAATAGCCAAAGATGTTGGTAAGAGAAAGTTCAAATAGTTAAGAGTAGGGTATAAACTGGAGAGGAAAGGAGAGGCAAGATGGGTGCTAGGATAAAATGGGAGGGTTGAAGTCTAGAGATATTTCTGAGGAAAAAAAGGCAGGTATAAGGGGACATGAGAGACCTTCTTTTTTAAAAAAATCTTTATTCTATTTCTATTTGAACTCTCAAAAGAGATTGAAATGATAGAACTTTAGCTAATTTTAATTAAATAAACTTTATAAGGTTTTATTATTTTATAACCTTTACAGTCAGAAAATTCTGACTCCAGTGAGAAAATGTCTTCAATAGAAAGCCAGATGGCCTCTCAGTATCATGTTCATATTTGAAATCGAAATGTAAATGTTACCACGTACTTGCTTATTTTAAGACTATGGTCCTTTCATTTGTTTTCTTTCCTTTTTTTCATTTAGTCATGTAAATTTGAGCACCTACTCTGTACCAGGTATCCAATGGAAAACATAGACACAAAGAATATTCTAATTAAACTTATATAAAAGGTGCTTTAGTGTTTTTCCAACTAGTAAACATAATATTCTTGATTTAGTGTTATAATCTTATGTTCAAAAATAATTCCTCTGTTCCAATTTAAATATACATTATCTAAACATATATATACACAAACTAGCAAAAATATATATAAACCAGCACACACATACACACACACACACACACAGACGTTGTTGGATTTTATCAAAGTCTATTGGTCATCTATTAAAATGTTCATTTATAACTTGCCTAATTTTAACTATATATTTAGCTTTTAAGGATATTTTTTAGTGTTGTATTTATAGGAAATGTCATTCGAATTCTGGAATAGAGTCTATTTGGTCGTATTCATTCAAAGTATTGCTGGATTCTATTTATGAATATTTTCTTTGGCATTTGTGTCAAAATTTATATCACATAATTTTAAAAAACTGAGGCCTACAACCATTTTATTAATGAAAATAATAGAAAAACACTCTCAGTGAGCCATTTACAATACTTCCCTATTTTCTGATTTAGAGATAAATCAGGGTCAGTGTAATAGCAGTTGTGTCCAAGAACATATAATGTCAAGAGGCCAGAATTAAATCCATACAGAAAATGATTGTGTTCATTTCAGAGTACATCTTTAAGAGGGCAATTTTGGGGAGTAGCAAGGGCAAAAGCCAAACTGAATGGGGTTAATAATGAATAGATGAGAGGAACTAGAAGCTGCTGTTGCAAGCTACCATTTTGAGAACTTGCCCAAAGAAAGAAAAGACTGAAGGGATGGAACGTTGGAGAAACCATGATCGGAGGAGAGATGTTTTATTTTTAGTGAAGCTCTACACACATTTGTCTTCCTCACTAGATTTGTATCCCTAGAACCCAGAACAGAGTCAGCCAAAGAGCAGGCACTCAATACACATTGTTGACTTGCTGCTAAAATTGTAACAGAGTACAAAGAACATCCTAGAAGTTGGAGACAAGGAGGATAAGAAAACAGGGTTAACTTGAAAAAGAGAAGACACTCATCTCTGACAAGAATGAAGATGATTACACAACACCATCATTGTCAACCAAGTCCTTTGGGAACACAAAGGTTAAATCCTAATCATCACAACAGTCTCTAAAGGAATAAACGTGATTTACAGATTTTGATAACAAAATACTTCTCCTTTTTCCATTTTCTACAATGCAACCAACAGCAACATCAAAGGTCGGCTTAACCAACTCTTCGAGAAAAGTCAGAGATAATCCAGATCGTGAAGCGTCCAGGTCCCCTGTTTCTCATTTCCTCTCTTCTGTTGCTCTGACAACAGACTGGCAGAGATGGAAAACAAAACAACTTACCAAACTGTGTAGCCTTAAGCAGCTCTGGTAAATGGATTTAGGGCTGTGTTAGGATAACTGTTAAAACGGACTCTCCAGGATAGCAAAACATTTTACTTATTTGTGTAATTTCTCTCTCCAAGTAGTATGATAAATCAGGAAGTAGTTAATATATAAGTGAAGAACATAATGGCATAATTCTAGAAGGTAAAAAATAATCCCTACAGAATACGCAGTTGATGCGTTTCAAAATTCACAAAAATGTTACAAAGTTGAAGAATGGGAGTAGGATAACAGGGTGATGTGGAGGAAGCAGCCACAGAACTAGATAAAATGGTATAATTTCAGGTCTAAGGTGAGCCACGAGAGTTGCTAAAGCAAATATCTGCACTAAGATGACTCGCTAGTTTTGATCACCCTGCGTCAAAGGTAATGGGAATCTAATTGGAAAAAAGATGGGCCCCGTTTTCAACATCGCTACCCTGGCAGCCACAGAATGGGAAGGATACAGGTAAGCGCCAGGTCGGTGATGCCCGCCGCTCTCCCGAGGGTCGAGGGGGGCTCTGTCGAGGTTGTCCGATGATTCAGTGCCCAGTTCCCCGACCGCGCTCCGGGCTCCGGGCCTCCCCGCCAGCATCCTTCACTTCAGCGCCGCCTCTCTGTTCGCCCCCAGCGCCTCCCTCATGGCAGCTCTGGCTTCCTCCTCCTCCTGCTCGGCCCCTCCCTATACTCCGTCTCTCAGGCCCCGCGTCACGGGCTCCGAAGGGTCGGCCGCGACAGCCCTAGCTCCCGCGCAGCGGCACTTGTGCCTTTAGTGCAGATGGCAGCTGAGGCAGCGGCGACCTCGCCGGGCAATAGCAGAGGGGGCGGCAGCAACTCCGCAGCCGCCATCTTGATAACAACCGACGCCGCGTCCTTGACAACGGAAACCTGGGAGGAGCTACAGGGCGGGGCGGGACGATATGCACGAAGCAGCCAATCGCAGGCTCCGGCAGCCCCGCCCTCTTCGAGCCGCTGGTGGCAACCCAGGCATCCCTAGCGACCCGCGTTGCTGAGCGAGGGGTGAGCTGGGTGGTGTTTTAGAGCCTGATGCAGTTCTACCTCCCTTTTTATGAGAGTGTGTTTGTGGCAGTACTGACAGTGACGAAAGACAGATGTAAAATCCTCAGATACAGGCAATTGCCACCGGGAGGATTCTGCAGTGATTGTCTGGGGGACGATTTGGAGTTGAATTTGTTAAACTACTGAACCCTGTTATGAGATTTTGAGTTGTGAGTCTTTCTGTGGCATCACTATCCCCAAACACCGTCTCTTTAAAATGTCTTTGTGAAGTGGAAATTTTCCTTCCCTGCATTCTCTCATCCACTCGGTAATGCTTCTGGCATTCCCTCTGCAGTCGTCTTCCTTGCCTTTGCCCTACTTATAAGGTCTACATTTCAAAGCCTCCTAATGGTTCTTGCCTTGCTGCCAGATTCTGGAAATGGACCATCACAGCAAAACTAGCAATCTCTTGGGATGATATGCCAAAAGAGATCATTGCATTGACATGGTTTTGGGAAGTATGGAAAATTAAAGGGAGTTTTGAGCCACTAGCTCATTGGCTATGCAAGTGAAAATTTTGAAAAAGGCTCAGTCGTATTGTTGGAGCCTAATGTAAATGCACATAAATATTCTGACTGTATTTCAGTCAGTGTTTTCTTGGAAAAATTCCCAGATTGGAAGCCGAATGTACAGACCAAATAAAGATTATTCACCCACCATTCAAATGTCTCTGCCTTTGTGAATTAATTTGTTCATTTTAAGAGTTCAAATAATAAACTTTTCCAGTTGAAATTATTTAAAACAATCTTTGCAAACTTGGCTGTAATGACTGAAATTGGAATGTACACTTGGGGACAGATTTTAAAGTGCCACAACAAATCCAGTTTAGATTTAAGACACAAAACACATGAAGTCTCCTTCAGAAGTATACCAACAGGATAAAATATACAATTCTGACACGAAAAGCTAAATGGATACAATTGGACACTTGGCTATCTTGGCAAGTTTTTAATTGGCCTGGCCACAGGCAATGGCCTTGATTCTATTCCCACTGCTATCATCACAAGTTTGTCTCCCCTTGGCTGATCTGAGCAAAGTAGGGCAGTGCAAAGTACAGATGAATATGAGTATATTAGGGTTGCTATTTGGAGTATTTAGGCATGGTTAGCCTTCCAAAAGTCCAGCTTTTGCTATATTATTAGTTTGCAATCTCGTAACTCCTAGGCGTCTCACTGCTTTGCGGCTTGCAATAAGCACTAAGAAGCATAATTTGGTTTTTCAATTGCCTACAAATCCTTTCTTATGTTAACTTAAAAAAACACATGATTTATGAATCTGGAAAGGAGAGGAAAGGGTTACAGCCTGAAAGGAGGGCCATCCCACAAGCTGGAAAGTGTGCTTCTAGCTGAAGCCTAGAGAGGCAGGTACTTTGAAGTAGGGGAGGTTGAGACAGGAGATTTATGCTGAAAAAGTTGGCTAAACATACATAATTTATAGGATACAGGAGGAGTTATGATTATTTATGAAAGTAGTTCTGATGCATGTGTATTGAACAAACATGAAACCAAAAAATGTTTTAAGGTTTTCCCAGGGTCCCCTTGGCCAAGAGGGGGTCTATTCGGTCAGTGGGGGCTTAGGATTTTATTTCAGTTTAGACTTATATAATTATTCTTCATTCAAATATTGTTTTATGGTAACAACCAAGAAGAAAATAAATTTCAAACAATGTTGCCAGTTTTCTTTTCTTTTCTTTTCTTTTTTGAGACAGAGTCTCGCTCTGTTGCCCAGGCTGGAGTACAGTGGTGCGATCTCAGCTCACTGCAACCTCTGCCTCTCGGGTTCAAGTGATTCTCCTGCCTCAGCCTCCTGAGTAGCTGGGATTACAGGCGCCCGCCACCACGCCCAGCTAATTTTCATATTTTTAGTAGAGACGGGGTTTCACCTGGTTAGCCAGGCTGGTCTCAAACTCCTGACCTCAGGTGATCCACCCGCCTCAGCCTCCCAAAGTGCTGGGATTACAGGCCTGAGCCACCATGCCCTGCTGCCAGTTTTTTTTTTTTTTTAAATCATAAGTTTTCTTTTTGACCTTTAAATTCTTTCTTTATTTCTTCAAAATGTTAAGTGGGTTTTCCACATTCTATTTTAGTTGTAGAATCCTAGATTCTTATAGAAAGGCAGGGCCCGAGGGGCTCTGTACATCATGATTCTTGATTTTGTCATGACTTTTTTGTCAATGTTATTTATGGAAAAGGCTTTAGGATTAGATATTTGGATAATAAAAAATTTGAGGATTTTACAAACTTCATTTCTTGACAGGAAAGGCAATTGTGATTCAAGCAGTAAAGAAGAATATTACCCTAAAATCTCTATATTTTTATCAGAAGGGGCATTGAATTAAATATAATGTTATATTCTTTCACACTTCAAAACCATAAAACAATTCCTTCTTTTGTTAAGGAAATATATATATTGAGCACCTACTATGTGCCAAGCACTTTCTAGATGCTAGGGATACAGTGAATAAAACTTCAAAGTCCTTACGTTCATGAAGCTTATATTTATTTTTCTTCCCCACTAGAACATATTAGGGTAGTGAAAAGTGCTACATGGAAAGTGGGATAGTGGAGGGAGATAGAGACCAATGTCAGTTCTATCTGTGAGGGAGTGCTCAGGAAAGGCCCCAAAGGAAGGGAAATTAGGACAGAGGTCTGAATGAAGGAAAGAGGTTGCCATTCAAATATCTGGATGAAGAATAAGGGCACAACGGTCTGTGAGTACAAAAGGCTGTGAGGACAGAATCATACTGTTGTGCTCAAAGAACAGTACAAGACCACTGTGGCTGGAACAGAGTGAGGTAGGGTGTATTAGGCAGTTCTTGCACTACTATAAAGAAATACCTGAGATTCAGTAATTTATAAAGAAAGAGGTTTAATTGGCTCATGGTTCTGCAGGCTGTACAGAAAGCATGGCAGCATCCGCTTATGGGGAGGCTTTAGTGAGCTTTTTACTCACGGTAGATGGAAAAGTGGGAGCAGGCATCTTACATGGCAGGAGCAGGACTGAAAGAGAGAGGGGAGGTGCCACACACTTTGAAAATGACCGGATCTCACGAGAAATCACTCACTATCGTGAGAACAGCATCAGTGGGGAAATCTGCCCCAGTGATCCAATCACCTTCCATTAGGCCCTACCTCCAACATTGGGGATTACAGTTCGACATAAAATTTGGGTGGGGAGGCCTGGCTCACGTCTGTAATCCCAGCACTTCGGGGGGCCACGGCGGGTGGATCACCCGAAGTCAGGAGTTTGAGACCAGCCAGGGCAACACGGTGAAACTCCATCTCTACTAAAAACACAAAAATTAACTGGGTGTGGTGATGGGGGCCTGTAATCTCTGCTACTTGGGAGGTTGAGGAAGGAGAATCGCTTGAACCTGGGAGGCAGAGGTTGCAGTGAGCCGAGACTGTGCAATTGCATTCCAGTCTGGGTGACAGAGCGAGACTCCATCTCAAAAAAAAAAAAAAAAAAAAAAAAGATTTGGGCAGGGACATGGATCCAAACCATATCATAAGGGAAGTGTGCTAACAGATGAGATTGGAGAGGTACATGGCCCAGATTTAGTGGTGACTTGTGTTGTATGCAAGGAGTTAATGTAAAATCCAACTTTCAATGGAGGGAAATCCACTGGAGAGTTTTGACTAGAAGAGTAACACAATTTTGTTTAACCTTTAAGGAGACCGTCTAGTTGTTGTGGGGAAAATCAGAGTATAGGAGGTAAGACCAGAAACAATGAGGACAGTTAAAAGATTATCAGAGATGGCAGACTTGCACTAGGATGATAGCAGTGGAGGTGGCAAGAAATGTTTACAGTTTGAACCTTGAGCCAATAAGATGTGTTGGTGGATGGCTGCAGTAAGCGAGAGGAAAAAAGTCAAATGTGACTCTCAGATTTTTGGCTCAAACCAATGAATAAAGTGTATTACCATTACTAAGATGGGAAAGAATCGGTACAGGTGGAATAAGGAATATGGATTAGGCTTCAAACATGTTAAATGTGAGATGTCTATTAGACCTGCAATTTCATTAATGTGGTCTCATAAATTGTTGATGTTTTATTTACAAAGGAAACTAATAACCACTTTATGGTTATAAAGCATATTCACATAACTTATTTAATTCGAATTTGAATACACACACACACATATATATACACATATATATATATATTTTTCTTTTTTTGAGATGGAGTTTTGCTCTTGTTGCCCAGGCTGGAGTGCAATGGCACGATATTGGCTTAGCACAACCTCTACCTCCCGGGTTCAAGCGATTCTCTTACCTCAGGCTCCCGAGTAGCTGGGATTACAGGCATGCGCTACCATGCCCAGCTAACTTTGTATTTTCTTTTTTTTTTTTTTTTTTTTTTGAGACGAAGTCTGGCTCTGTCGCCCAAGCTGGAGCGCAGTGGCGTGATCCTGGCTCACTGCAAGCTCTGCCTCCTGGGTTCACGCCATTCTCCTGCCCCAGCCTCCCGAGTAGCTGGGACTACAGGCGCCCGCCACCGCGCCCGGCTCATTTTTTTTTTGTATTTTTAGTAGAGACGGGGTTTCACTGTGGTCTCGATCTCCTGACCTTGTGATCCACCAGCCTCGGCCTCCCAAAGTGCTGGGATTACAGGCGTGAGCCACCGCGCCCGGCCTAACTTTGTATTTTCAGTAGAGACGGTGTTTCTCCATGTTGGTCAGGCTGGTTTCAAACTCCCGACCTCAAGTAATCTGCCTGCCTCGGCCTCCCAAAGTGCTGGGATTACAGGCATGAGCCACCGCACCCAGCCTGAATATTATTTTTAATATCTTTAGAACAGAAATTAAACAGAATTTATTTGAGCAAAGAATGATTTATGAATTGGGCAGCACCCAGAACAAGAAGAAGTTCAGAGAGCTCCACCCAGCAGCATGAGCAGCAAGCTTTTATTTATAGGACACAGAAACAAAGTAGAGAAATAATGTGATTGACTACAGCTAGATGTTTATCTCATTTGGGTACACTCTGATTAGTTGGCTGCCTATGATTGGCTGAAACTCCGCTATTTGTTACAAAAAATATACTCCTAAGTCAGGCTGCAGTTTGCTACAGAGGAACTCAAAGTACAGAGACAGCCTCAGGCAATGGCCTCCTGCTTATTTAATTTAACAAGTATTATAACCATGTGGCAGCTGTGATGGACAATTTTTTGTGCTTTCACTTTTGTCTTGGCTGAGGCTATATATATATATTTTTTCCATCTTCTGCTGAAGTATTTTCTTGCTCAAATAAGAATTTCCTAAATCGGTCTCTGGGCAAGATGTGAAAGAACAAAGAATTTTAACATCTGGCTGATTTAAAGTTCTGCCAACTTCTGCTGAAGTTCTGCCATTTTCACTTCAATTTTGTAAGACTTCAACTTGAAATTTAAGATTACAATATGTGTATTTGTCTATTAATATAAATTATAAAAGTCATCAATATTGTCCTCAATGTTACATATATTAATCTTTTAATTCATACAACAATTTCCATAATACAAAGGAGGTAACTGAGCTGTGGCAATATTAGTAACTTTGTCCAAGATTCCACGGTAAGGGAGTGTTGAAACTAGTCTTTAAATTAGGCAATCTGGTCTTGGAGCCGGCACTCCCAACCATCTCATACTGTCTCACTGGAGAAACTCTGAGAAAGTGATTGCCACAAATAAGAGATAAGATTGTTTGGGTTTAAATAGTAGGTGGTGAGGAAGGAAAGTCAGAGAACAGATAATTATTTTAAGCTGTTTCTTCATTAAGAAAGTATTTGAGTGCCTCTTGTGTATCAGTCATTGTACTAGTACCATAAAAACTATGACAGTTCTCAGTTTAGGAAAAGAGATGGAGAA
The DNA here is from genome assembly GCF_003255815.1 of Theropithecus gelada. Lineage (NCBI taxonomy): Eukaryota > Metazoa > Chordata > Mammalia > Primates > Cercopithecidae > Theropithecus > Theropithecus gelada. The sequence goes on along the minus strand of NC_037682.1, from coordinate 93,840,528 downwards.
AATCATATCTTGAACCAGAAGCAAGATGCAGGAAAGTTTTGCTTTGCCTCTTAATTTTAGAATAATGAAGACTTAGGCGTGTGTGTAGAATGAAGGGAAGGAGACATTGAAAGAGAAAATTTGAAGACATTGATCTATCAACCTTCAAAGAGTGGTCATTTTCAACAACATTATTTCTCTGATGTTCAGAATTTTTACAGTTTTGACAAAATAGTTGTAATTAGATTACAACTAATTACAGATTAATTACAGTCTTGAAATTTGGGTTTTTTTTGGTTTGTTTTGTTTTTTCTGAGACGGAGTCTCGCTCTTTCGCCCAGTCTGGAGTGCAGTGGTGCGATCTTGGCTCACTGCAACCTCCGCCTCCCAGGTTCAAGCGATTCTCCCTGCCTCAGCCTCCCAAGTAGCTGCAATTACAGGCGTCCACCACAACGTCCGGCTAATTTTTGTATTTTTTAGTAGAGACAGGGTTTCGCTATGTTGGCCAGGCTGGTCTTGAACTCCTGACCTCAGATGATCCACTTGCCTTGGCCTTCCAAAGTGCCGGGATTACAGGCGTGAGCCACTGTGCCCGGCCTTGAAATTTGGCATTTTAAAAGTGTATTTTAAGTCTGAATTATCTGCTCTGGATGTCCACCTTGATCAAATTTCTACTTAGCATTTTATAGAAATAGTCCCAAGGTAATATTTTTACCACTCCCTCAGTCATTTCTATTTCCTATTTTTTTGCAAGCAGTTTGCAAGTATTGCTGTATAGCTTATCAAATGCATTTTTTTTTCCAAGGCAAGAAAAGGCTGACTCACAAAAATTAGATGAATTTATAAATTCATGCTTTATTTATCCACATCTGTCATTTATTTATTTATTTACTTATTTATCTATTTGTTGCCTATATTGCAAAAACTTGGATATATAATACAGACATGAAGTGATAAAAAAGGAATTGTACAACTTAAAATGTCAGGATCTCTAGAGGCTACTTTGTTTTTCATATGAAGGGTGTTGTTTCAAACCAGGGCATGGAAACTAGTAAGTATTGGCTTCTGTTTTTGTTGTACGCTTTCCAGAGGTTTTTAACTGAAGACTCTATGCTCTGTAGTTCTTTCCACAGAGAGCTGACTGATATTTGAAGAAGTGTTTTCATCTATCCAAGAAAAATATGATGTTTCCATTCCAAGCCTCACTCTTATTCGTAAATGTATGTATTTTTATTTGTGGAGAAGCTGTACAAGGTAACTGTGTACATCATTCTACGGTAAGAATTTTAGCAATATTATATTAGCTAGGAAAGCATGATTAGAATTTTGAAAAGATTAATCATAACTACCAAATATAATTTATGGAACAATTAAAACATTTAGAAATGTTGAAAAATTGCTTTAATGTTACTGTTTTTAAACTGAGGAAGCTATAAACTGAAGATTGACTCAACAAATATCTTATGAAAAAATTTTAAAGACATTTCAGGCCTAGATTAAAAACTAGCCCACAACTTTTCAATGAAATATCTGATAGGTAATAAAAAATCACCTTGCTTAAAAAAAGCTGTTCCACAAACTTTCATATTTCAAATATTGTCCTGTGAGTGACTACCTAGGATATTAAGAAATTGGTCCATTAGATTTTATTTACTCATCAGGTTCATTTGTGGAAGTTTGAATTAAATAGCTTATATTTTTCTCTAATGATCAGCCTTGTCTTTCCTGAAATCTAAGCTTTTCCCTATAGTCTTATTTATTATGTATTATGTCATATAACATGTTTAATGTATTTTTTCTTATTTCTATTTTTTTTAATATAAAGGACTCTTCAGTAGTTAACATTGTAGAAGATGTATCTAATGCAAAAGATGAAAGTAAAACTAATGATACTATTTGTAAGGAAGACTGTGAGGAATCATGTGATGTTAAAACTAAAATTACACGAGAAGAAAAACATTTCATGTGTAGTAAGTATTAAAATAAACACAATAATAAGGGTATATGATTCATTATTTTTAGGCTAGACATTGAAAAGTATACTTTAGCTTTTGTCTGGGTCATTTTCTACACATCCTGATCATCCTAGGCTAGAAGCTTTATTGTTTGGCCCATGATAGGTGCTTAATAAATATTTGGTAAATGAATGGATCCTTTTTCTATGTAGCTAATTCTGTGTGTAACAAAAGGGTCTCAGGCTTCTCAAACCAATGAGTGCAGCTTTAGGCCTATTAAGACAGATGGCTAAATTCAGGAAAAAGCTAATAGAAAGTGAGAGACTGAAAATAAAAAAGAGAGAGGAAGCTGAGTGAGGTAGAATTAAAACTATCAAGATTTATTAATGCGATCCTACTGCTGGTGGAAAGAAACTTGGAAAATAAATTTTTAAAGAATAACATATGTAATAATGTGTGGCCCTTTTGTTATAGGGGGCATCATTATTGCTATCTTGGGTAAAACTCACATAGGGTCTGAGAAATATAGATAGTCAATGTTTATTTCCTAATTTTGATGGTTGTGTTATTAGAAATGTCTTTGGTGTAAGAAATACACACTGAAATGGCAAGATGGTACATTATGGCAACATGGTCTCAAAGGCGTTAGTAAAAAAGTTATTTGTACTGTTATCACAACTTCACTATAAGAAATTTTCTCCTAAGATAAAAATATTTTTAAAAGGAAAATGCATGGTAAATGTTTAGTCAGAAACCAAATAACCAAAACTTTTGACTAAGATTTATTATGTGTATGTATATGTATGTGCTAGCAATTTAATTATATAAATATAGTATTAATAGAAAAATTAAAACCAAGATGTACTTTTAAAAATTAACTTGCCTGGTATAAAATTGTTACCATTAACTTTCTTATACAGTAAGAATTGATGACTCCTATACCTCCTGCCTCTATATATCTCATTTTATAAAGTGAGAATTTATAATCAGAACACTGTCTCTTAATTATAACAAATTAATTATTCTGGATAATCTATATTAGTAGGAAGCATAGTTTCATTAATAAGTATTGACACAATCATTTCTGGGGTTAATCCTGAGTTAAACAAAATATATACTAACTAAAATATGTAATTCTGAGTATTAAGATAAATTGAGATAGTATTGAGTTAACATACACATCCAAAATCAGGTAAAATTCACTATTTTTCACTGTGATTGTTTTCTATAACAATATAATACTTAACAGCCACTTTTTATTATGGTTAAGGAAATTTGCAAAATTCTATTGTTTCCTACACAAGAAGTACCAAAAAACTACTAAGGAATATGATGGATGAGCAACAAACTTCCTTGGATTATTTGTCTAATCAGGTATAGATGTTTTAGTATTGTGTTTTTATTGCATGTGCACGTTGATGTATAATTAGCTGGAGGTATAATCTTTTTTTAAAATGCTTTCATGTTCAGACATCTATTTAGCGCCTACTATGTTAGAGGCACCACAGTCAACTTTAGGCAAACAAAAAGCAGTAAAACAATTGAACTATTCAAGGGGTATACAGTCTAGTGGAGCATTAAAATGTATTGACAAAAATGTGGTTGTTAGAATGGCACAAAAGAGAACTCTCAGATACAAAAAAGTTTCCCAGAGGAGAAAGTCTGTGAACAGTCATAAAGGATGAATAAATGTTTTAAAAATCATACAGGTTGGGTAAGGCGAAGAGGACATTCCATTCTGGGGAAACTTCCTGGAGTTGATGCAGGGTGGAGTGGCTGGTGAGGCTGAGTATTTAAGGAAAATTGACTATAGGAATAGGCAAGAACGAAATCGTACCACACCGAAGAGCCACTGTAGTGTTTAAGCAAGGAAATGCCACAGTCTGATCAACTTGTGTGGCCAGTGACTTGAGGAAGAGCCAAGGGAGGAGGTAAGAAACTACAGCAATGGTTTGGACAAGGTATGAAAGACAGATGTGCAAGAGCAGCCAAATGCAGAAATAGGGGCAGATAAAATCAATGTTAAAGAGGTAGATACTACGAAATTCAATGATTGCTATTTAGCTTTGTCTTTATTGTTTGTTAAAGTGGTAAGAACTCAATCTAGAGAAATGGACACTGTTATGTATTTCAGAGCTGGGTTTATGAGAGGCTTAAAGATGGCAATTTCTTCAAATATAAATTTACTTAAATGTGTATGCACGTGTTTAGGTTAACGAGCTCATGAATAGAGTTCTCCTTTTGACTACTGAAGTTTTTAGAAAACAACTGGATCCTTTTCCTCACAGACCAGTTCAGTCACATGGTGAGAACTTTGGTATTTCAGCCTTTACATGTTTGTCTTTTATTGCTTAAAATTTTCCTGGACAGGTCGATCCATTTAAAAGTTTTGTTTAAAAACTGCAGCTCACCGTTCTCTAACAGACTGGAGGGCTAATACCTGCCATTAAGCAAATTTCACCACAGACAATGTGGTGCTTTCTTAAAATGGGATACTTTTTCAACCATGTGAAAGCCATGGCTGTATAAAGATATCCTGAAGCTGTTGAAAATAACATTGTTTTCTGTAGCATTGTTCCGGGCTCCCGGTTTACATCTTATTAATAATTCATCTTCAGATAGAAGAAAAGAAAGCTTCAAAGTTCCTCCCACCTGTAAAAAATGTTTCTGACATGTTTGAAATGTTTAAAATTGGGGCATAAAATTTGAAAGGAAAAAGAAATGTAAGACAAGAATAAACTGAAAGTTAGCACTTTTTATACTAAAATACAGCATATTAATTCCTAAAGGCTTGGACTTCTAGGAAAAATACCCTATAAATCTTATAAATATGAATTTATACCCAAATGTTTAAACAAATAAATATTATTGAGTGCCTAGAACATGATCTTTATGTTCTTCTTCGAAAAAGAAGAGAATAAACAGTGCCTGAAAATCTTCTATGTGATAGATAGGAAGACAGGCACTTTCTCACGTTATTTTGTTAGTAAAATTATTTCATTATATCTTATAACTGCCCCAAAGCACGTATGGTGTGGTAGTCAGGAGCATGGACTCTGATGTCAGAATCCTTGGTTTTAAATTTCTGACCTGCTGCTCTCTTGATATGTTTTCTCATCAGTAAACTGATAGTACCTACCTCTTATAGTTGATGTGAGGTTTAAATGAATAAATACAGGAAAGTCTCTTAAAATATTGCCCGAGTCAAATGTTTATCACAAGGAAAAAAAAATTGCCCAAATCATAGGGAGAGCAATATAAGGGCTTGCTCTGATCATCATCATCAGATAAGAAATATCCAGCCCAGAAAAATCGAAATAATCTGTTCACGTTAATTTGAAAGGTAATGATAAAGCAGATACTCCAACCCAGATCAGTCCTTCAGCGTGAACTTCTATCATGTCTCTGAGCATAGAGTCATTATAAGAATATCTCTTAACAATTAAGGACACAGGCAACAACAAATCTATGTCTCCTAGAGACGAAGGGGAAAGCAAATGGCTTTTTATAGCTAACTTTTTTGTAGATGGCATTTTCTTCATTATTTGGATGTGCTGGGCACTATGGTAAGGGCTTTGTGTAATACCTTACTACGTAAATGGTTAGGATAACACAATGAAGTAAAGTGTTAGGGGTAGAACTAGGATGTTCAGACGGGCATTTGGATAATGGACACTCTAAGGGTTGAATTTGTTTCATTTATAAAAGATGCTACAGAGTAGAGTATCTTCCAGAAAATGTAATATCCATATCCACATACACATGTTTACAATCCCTTAGAGATGAGTGCTCTGGAGAAGGTGATTATGGGGGCTATAATTCTAACTGTTGTAAACAGAGTAGGCTCTAACATCAGGCATAATTTCTTGGTTAAGAAAGTGATTTCCCCTTTGTTCCTTTGGCTACTGGTATTAGTGGTCCCAAACACCTCAGTCTCTGAAGTTGGGAATAGAATACTGAAAGATGTGTTTATAGTGGTTAATTTGCTTATTCGTTTCGGTGTTCTCCTCCCCGTTTATGTAGACTTCCTTTAAACATTACATCCTCTAAGATAAACTTAAATTTCTGAAAGGGCATTATTTATTGGGAAAGAGAATGTGTAATTATAAAATATGTTTAATAAGTGTTGATCCCAAAGGAAACTTTTAAACAGTATAGGAAACAAATCACTAACAGTGATATTATAAGTGAAGGCTTCTTGCAGCATAAATTCTTTAATCCTTTATATTTTCTTCTTATTTCTAAAATTGTGACCATTTTTCATTTTGCAGGAGTTAAAATAATATTATTAATGAAAATTATGATAATAATAGCACTATCAATTCTCTATAGTAAAATGATTGCCTTAAATGTACACTTGAAAATATCCCAATTAAATAATTTTGCTTTTCTAGGTTTAGATTGCACTGATATTAAGGATACCATTGGTTCTGTCACCAAAACACCGAGTGGTTTATACATAATTCACCCAGAAGGATCTAGCTACCCATTTGAGGTAAAGTTTTCCCATATTATGTGGGCTAAGATAAACATCCAACCAATTTAATTTATGTTAAAATTTAAATTGTTTTAATATTTAATTTTTCCTTGAAAAATTTTAAATAAATTAGGTAAAGTTCTAGTTTCAAAATTTTGGTATTTTAGAATTCTAATGCCCAAAACATGAATTAATAAAAGAGCTAGAGTCTGTCTTTCACTTTTCTATTTGAGTTTCCATGGTTATACTCTTTAAAGTAAATCCATCTGATGCGAAAGCTTATATTATCCTCATAATAGGCAGAACTATAGCAGGCAGAACTATGCAATATAATACTTGCTTGCTTTAATTAGCCTGTGGATATTGGAAAATAATGGTGTGCTTTGCCTTGGAGCTTACTAAAAATACTTTTGACTTCTCTTCCTGTATATGTTTATAATTTCTTTTGATGATAGATGATTTTATGTGATTGTATGAGAAATTAATAATTAAAAAACCTTTCAGTGGAGTGCAAGGCAGATTGAAAAGCTGATTCATTCTGAAATTGATAAATTACTCTTATGTCTATTCTTAGTAGTTCTCTGCAAGGATATCTAGTAGAAATTTCTACCAGAGACTATGCATATTGATGGAATATATTCGTGTGTGTGTATATATATATATACACACACATATACAATTATATATATTATATATATTTTTTCCTGGGCACTTCTTTGTGCAGAAGACGGTTTATGATACTTATACCTTATTGATAACCTTTATTGGATAATAAAGTCACTTTTTTTCTAAGTAGGTACTACTGGTTTCTCTTCTTAGAGTTACTACCATTATTTTATTTGAAATCTATTGACAAGATGTCAAAAAATTGGAAATTAGGTGGATTTTAAAATTACCTAAGTGACTTCACCTACAGATTCAAAACTAGATCTGAACAGACGTGGAAAAGGAAGGCTTCTAATTTTGTGAAGAGTGGGATGCATAATCACCTCTTCTGTGGGAAAGTGCTGGTTCCTTAACTTCCTCCACACTGCCTTTTCTCTGTCTCTATGCGGGAAGTTTCTGAGGGAGAATTTTCCTCTGATTTCTTCCCTATATTGCTTCTATGCGTCCCCTACAGAGGTCCTTTTAGGAGCTTTTACACAGCATCAACAGATGTGTCTATGAGCACCTGCTGAGTGGGCACAGATCATGCCTTTCTCTGAAAATGCCAGTCTGAACACAGGCCTTCCAGGCTTGTGGGAGAAAAGAGCAAAGACAAGCACGTGAACACATTTCACACACACACACACACACCAGTGTTTTCATTCAAAAGTTTATAGAGAAATACATTGCTCTGCCACATCAGAGCAATACTGTTATACAAACTGAAGAATATTTGTAAAGTTGAGTAATAACAGCATAACCTTAAAATGCTGCTGCAAATACGGCCAGGCGCGGTGGCTCACGCCTGTAATCTCAGCACTCTAGGAGGCCGAGGCCGGCGAATCACGAGGTCAGGAGATCGGGACCATCCCAGCTAACACAGTTGAAACCCCGTTTCTACTAAAAAATACAAAAAATTAGCCCGGTGTGCTGGCGGGCGCCTGTAGTCCCAGCTACTTAGGAGGCTGAGGCAGGAGAATTGCGTGAACCAGGAAGGCGGAGCTTGCAGTGAGCCGGATCGCGCCACTCCTCTCCAGCCTGGGTGACAGAGGGAGACTCCGTCTCAAAAAAGAAAAAAAAAAAAGAAAGAAAAAAATGCTGCAAATACATATTTTAAAAAATGATTGTTATAGGGACCGTGATTAAGTTAATTACAAATTTGTTTTATAATAAACAAAATTATTTAGGTTAATTACAGGTTTGTTTTATAATAAACAGCCTTATTTCTAGAGATATAAAAAAATCTGAATGAATTAATGGCATATGATTGCATTGAAAACTCAGTGGCAGTATCGTCTCTTTTTCTAGGCCTAAGGATGAAGCGTGAGTGTTATATTATCAAATAATGAAAATAATAGTGTATTATTTTGTGCTTCCCTGTGCTTGTTTTAGGTAATGTGTGACATGGATTACAGAGGAGGTGGATGGACTGTGATACAGAAAAGGATTGATGGGATAATTGATTTCCAAAGGTTGTGGTGTGATTATCTGGATGGATTTGGAGACCTTTTAGGTTAATTTTTTGTATTTCTACTCTACATTTTTTACTCTTTTTGATATTATATCTATAGAATCTCTATTGGTCAGATCTTCAGTAAAAATAGCAAATACTTGCAAATATCAAAATATTACTTAAATCACCCTCTTTTCATATGCCAGATTATTTAAAATAAGTAGGTCTTCAGTTGAGATCTGGAAATTTTTATTTGTAGATATCTGGTGAAATGTGATTTGAGTGAAAATTCTAGATTGGATATGTATTAAGTACCTACTGTGTACCCAGCAGATTCTGGCAGGTGCTCACCAACTGTTTGCAGAACGAAAAACTGAATGGCAGCATTGTCCTAGATCTTAAAATTCTTGAGATGTGTGTAGTATCGATACAAGCCAGTGAAATGGCCAATTGAGGTGTCTGTGCAAATTCAAATTATTTAAACTGATCATATTATTAAAATGTCAGTAAACATCTTTATGTTCAAAATTTGAAAATTATAACCCCAGGTGAATGTAAAAATCTGTTTACATTATTGCCACATGGCAGCATCACTTTTGCTGGTAAACAGAAACACCAATATTTCTGAACTTTGCAGAATTTTACATTAGTTGGAACTTCTTCCAGTGAGTTTGCTAATTTTTCTGCTATTTTAACAGTTATTGTTTTTATAATTTTAAATCTTTAATCTCTCATAATAATGTCATCCAAGGATTTGGTAAGTAATGGTGTTAGTCCTAGTGCTAAAAATGCTACTGAATGCCAGTGATTTTAGAAGCCATTTGGCTTATACCCAGGTAACTGCCATGCTATGGAGTATAGTGAATATGCTTGCATTTCCGCAGCATTACTTCTGATTTTTCCATTGATGCTTCTTCTTGAATTAGGTAGTTATAGATCCATATACAGGCTTTGAATTGCCATCTTCCTTACTTCAAGTTTATTTCTATGGGGAAAGAATATGAGTTTTGACTGACCAGGTCTTCAGGCAGGTATAGTGCATGCAAACGGAGACAGCTTTGTACTGGTGTATTTTGAAAACAAATTTGGGGCTGGGCCTGGTGGCTCATGCCTGTAGCCCCAGCACTTTGGGAGGCTGAGACAGGTGGATTGCTTGAGGCCAGGAGTTCGAAACCAGGCTGGCCAACATGTTGAAACTATGTCTCTATAAAATTACAAAAGACGGATTCACAGCCAAATTTTACCAGAGGTACAAATAAGAGCTGGTGCCATTCTTTCTGAAACTGTTCCAAGCAATAGTAAAAGAGGGAATCCTCCCTAACTGTTTTTATGAGGTCAGCATCATCCTGACACCAAAACCTGGCAGAGACACAACAAAAAAAGAAAATTTCAGGCCAATGTCCCTGATGAACATCGATGTGAAAATCCTAAATAAAATACTGGCAAACTGAATCCAGCAGCACATTAAAAAGCTTATCCACCATGATCAAGTGGGCTTCATCCCTGGGATGCAAGGCTGGTTCAACACATGCAAATCAATAAACATAATCCAGCATATAAACAGAATCAATGACAACAACCACATGATTATCTCAATAAATGCAGAAAAGCCCTTTGATAAAATTCAACACCCTTTCATGTTAAAAACTCTCAATAAAATAGGTATTGATAGAATGTAACTCAAAATAATAAGAGCTATTTGTGACAAATCCACAGCCAGTATCATACTGAATGGGCAAAAGCTGGAAGCATTCCCTTTGGAAACCAGCATAAGACAAAGATGCCCTCTCACCACTCCTATTCAACATAATATTGGAAGTTCTGGCCAGGGCAATCAGGCAGGAGAAAGAAATAAAGGATATTCAATTAGGAAAAGAGGAAGTCAAATTGTCTCTGTTTGCAGATGACATGATTGTATATTTTGAAAACCCCATCGTCTCAGTCCCAAAGCTCCTTAAACTGATAAGTAACTTCAGCAAAGTCTCAGGATACAACATCAATGTGCAAAAATCACAAGCATTCCTATACACCAATAATAGACAAACAGAGAGCCAAATCATGAGTGAACTCCCATTCACAATTGCTACAAAGAGAATACAATACCTAGGAATCCAACTTACAAGGGATGTGAAGGACCTCTTCAAGAACTACAAACCACTGCTCAAGGAAATAAGAGAGGACACAGACAAATGGAAAAATATGCCATGCTCATGGATAGGAGGAATCAATATCATGAAAATGGCCATACTGCCCAAAGTAATTTTTTTTTGAGACGAAGTTTCACTCTTGTTGCCCAGGCTGGAGTGCAATGGTGTGATCTCGGCTCACTGCAACCTCTGCCTCCCGGATTCAAGAGATTCTCCTGCCTCAGCCTCCTGAGTAGCTGGGATTACAGGTGCCTGCCACCACACCTGGCTAATTTTTGTATATTTAATAGAGACGGGATTTCACCATGTTGATCAGGCTGGTCTTGAACTTCTGACCTCAAGTGATCCACCCACCTCAGCCTCCCAAAGTGCTGGGATTACAGACGTGAGCCACTGTACCTAGCCTGCCCAAAGTAATTTATAGATTCGATGCTATTCCCATCAAGCTACCATTGACTTTCTTCACATAGTTAGAAAAAACTACTTTAAATTTCATATGGAACCAAAAAGGAGCCTGTATAGCCAAGACAATCCTAAGCAGAAAGAACAAAGCTGGAGACATCATGCTACCTGACTTCAAACTATACTACAAGGCTACAGTAACCAAAGCAGCTTGGTACTGGAACCAAAACAGATACATAGACCAATGGAATAGAACAGAGGCCTCAGAAATAACACCACAAATCTACAACCATCTGGTCATTGACAAAACTTACAAAAACAAGCAATGGGGAAAGGATTCCCTATTTAATAAATGGTGCTGGGAAAACTGGCTAGCCATATGCAGAAAACTGAAACTGGACCCCTTCCTTTTACCTTATGCAAAAATTAATTCAAGATGCATTAAAGATTTAAATGTAAGACTTAAAATCATAAAAACCCTAGAAGAAAACCCAGGCAATACCATTCATGACATAGGCGTGGGCAAAGACTTCATGACTGAAACACCAAAAGCAATTTCAACAAAAGCCAAAATTGACAAATAGGATCTAATTAAACTAAAGAGCTCCTGGACAGCAAAAGAAATTATCATCAAAGTGAATAGGCAACCTACAGAATGGGAGAAAATTTTTGCAATCTAAGCTTCTGGCAAAGGGCTAATATCCAGAATCTACAAATAACTTAAACAAATTTACAAGGGAAAAACAAATAACCCCGTCAAAAAGTGGGCAAAGAATATGAACAGACACTTTTCAAAAGACAACATTTAAACGGCCAACCACATACGAAAAAAAGCTTGTCATCACTGGTCATTAGAGAAATGCAAATCAAAAACACAATCAGATACCATCTCATGCCAGTTAGAATGGTGATAAGTAAAAAGTCAGGAAACAACAGATGCTGGAGAGGATATGGAGAAATAGGAATGCTTTTACACTGTTGATGGTAGTGTAAATTAGTTCAACCATTGTTGAAGACAGTGTGGGGATTCCTCAAGGATCTAGAACTAGAAATACCATTTGACCTAGCAATCCCATTACTGGGTATATACCCAAAGAATTATAAATCTACTGTAAAGACACATGCACACGTATGTGTATTGCAGCACCATTCACAACAGCAAAGGCTTGGCACCAACCCAAATGCCCTTCAGTGATAAAATGGATAAGGAAAATGTGGCACATATACACCATGGAATACTATACAGCCATAAAAAGAATGAATTCATGTCCTTTGCAGGGACATGGATGAAGCTGGAAACCATCATTCTCAGCAAACTAACACAGGAACAGAAAACAAAACACATGTTCTCACTCATAAGTGGGAGTTGAACAATGAGAACACATGGACACAGGGAGGGGAACATCACACACCGGGGCCTGTTGGGGGGTAGGGGGCTAGAGGAGGGATAGCATTGTGAGAAATACCTAATGTAGATAATGAGTTCAGGGGTGCAGCAAATCACCATAACACAAGTATATCTATGTAACAAACCTGCACATTCTGCACATGTATCCCAGAACTTAAGTATAATAAAAAATAAATACAAGAATTAGCTGGGGGTGGTGGTGCACACCTCTGTAATCCCAGCTACTTGGGAGGCTGAGGCATGAGAATCTGTTGAACTGGGGGGAGGCGGAAGTTGTAGTGAGCCCAGATTGCACTACTGCACCCTAGCCTGGGTGACAAAGTGAGACTCTCTCAAAAAAAAAAAAAAAAAAAAAGGAAACAAAATTAATTAATTAATTAATTTGGGATTACAGAAAATGCATTTTTAAGTCTTAAATTTGAGGGTGGGCTACTGGGAAAAGATGGCAGGGGCACTTAAACTGAAGTGTTATACACTGTGTGAGACTCAGTGGACCCCTATGGAGCTATCTTATTGGGCCCAATTTCTCTCCTTACTTTTCATTTGTAAGTGTGTTGCTAAAATGTCCATGCCCGTGAGCTCTGAAGAAAGACTTAATATCTTAGCTATAATTTTAAGAGTTTGAATGCTGTCACATCATCCTCCGGCTCTGAAGTTTGTTTTGACTGGACCCTTATTTTCTTTAATAATTTTATAATTCAAGTAGAGGCATATATCTCAGAGTAGAGGTATCCACATTTGGGCTATGCCACGTGGGTAGGGAGAGGTAGAAAGCCATTGGCTAGGATATGTATGCAAGAAGTATGCAGTCTGAGCTGGGGAGTTTATATTTCATCCTGAATCTAGAATCGTCTTGGAAATATTGATCCTAAACCCGGGGATATTCCAATGTTATTACATGATGTTCAAGGCATAGGAAATTAACTAGATGCATTGTAACAAAGAAGTGTCTGTTAAGAAAGTATTACAAGGCAGCAAAAAATAATTTCGACTGAGCGTTTTTAGGAAATGTTTCTTTAGGAGCTGCTGATTTGGAGGTTAAACCTTCTACATTTACTGGTTAATAACATTTTGTTACCTGCCATAATATTTCAATTGGTTTTATGTTGAAATGCCTTAAGGTAAAAGTTGACTTTTATTTTAGTCTTTAAATGAAGACTAAGTTAATTTTGGGAGATAAAATTTGGGGAGATCATTATTGTTTCCTCTCCCCAAATTTTACTTAATTTGAGAGATAGAAAAAGGGTCTGATTTTCTCAAGTCTGGTGAAGTAGAAGTAGGCATTTTGTTTGTTTTATAAAGTAGGTAAGCACTGATAATTTGAGCTAGGCCATCCAGTGCCTGTAATTACTTATGTGAGCCATCTCAGAATTTTTGAAATGCTAAACAAGACCAAACATTCAAGAATAAAGCATTATTCTAATTTGTATTAAAATATATTAAAACAAAGCATTTTTTTTTTTTACAGGAGAATTTTGGCTAGGACTAAAAAAGATTTTTTATATAGTAAATCAGAAAAATACCAGTTTTATGCTGTATGTGTCTTTGGAATCTGAAGATGACACACTTGCTTATGCATCATATGATAATTTTTGGCTAGAGGATGAAACAAGATTTTTTAAAATGCACTTAGGACGGTATTCAGGAAATGCTGGTAAGTTTTTTTTTATTCCTAAAATTATCCAAATCTAAATTATAACTGACTCATTATTAAGCAAAGATAAAAATAATGCATTTGTCTTACACCTAACTGATAACAGAATAGATTAGGAATAAGAAAGCTGGCCAAGTCTTGAGTTTTGAAACTTGGTTATGATCATTGTACCACCTTATGATCATTGTACCACCTCATGCTTCTGAAGTGCTTTATAGTCTCTAAAACAATTTGCCTTATGTAATTTCAGTTAATTCTTTGGATAGAGGGCCTGTGGAGGAGGCTGTGAAGGTATTTTCATTTTCATGTTCAGAGAGGCTGACATTTAGAAGTGACAGACTGTTAAAGACGATCTCTAGTCTTCTCACTTTACAGGTGAAAAAACCTGAGTGATAAAGTGACTTGCCCAAGATTCCCAGATCATGTCACCTGAGCCAAGGCAAGAATCCAGGCTGACAGAAAAACTAGTTTAGTGTTCTTTTCATTATACTTTGATGCATCTGCTCATTTCCAAATAAATTTAATTTGTTAGAACTTCAAAATACTTGATGTTAAACTTGCATTTTAATGCTGACAATTTAAAGGCATTTGAATTAAAAAGTACTAAATTCAACTCCCTTGTTGCTGTTTGTGGTGCTTGTTCATTATGTATATTTAGTGTTAGAAATCAAAAAATAAATGATATATGTCCCCAGCTCTTTAACTGATCCCAGTATAAAGGAGAAGATAAGTAACCCTGGAAATATAGAATACTGATAGGACTTTTGGGGTCAGAAAGAGGGTGAGAATTATTCCAGTTGATTGCACCCAAAAAATATTCATGGAAAAGCAATTTTCAACGAGCTTTTAATGTTAGATTCAACCTGGGAAGCTTTTTAAAAGTACATATTCCTGTAGAATCTGATTCAGTTATTTTAAGCCAGATGGATATGTTGGCGTACTTGCCGTTGAGAACCACTAATCTAGTCTTGGAAGAATGGATAGGCTTTTGGCAAATGAAGGCTGATAAGCAGAGCAGTTTGAGTTAAGGCATAGAGGGAGGAAAATTATAGGACACAGAGAGTTGTCTGACATGGTTGGAATCTATGATACCTGAGGGGTTTACACTGGGATGTTAGGTGAAAGTCCGACATTCAAATCATGATCTATAGGGAAAAGTTTAAAAAGTTACAATATATGATTTTCAATGCTTCCTCTCTAAAAGTGTAAAGAACTATCTAAAGATGGAATATATTACCTTAGGAAAAGTTTATGTGGGGGTTCTCTCAAAGATGACTAGGATCTAATTAAAGGATAACATTGATAATGACAAAAGTATTTTCCTTACAAAACTCTCAAACTTTGCCATACTGTACTCTACATTTTCCCAACAAGGTTGTTAAGTAACTTTCAACTGTCGATCACATAATGGAATCAGAAGAATAAAAGAAAAAGGTGTCAGCAGGATGTAATGATAGAAATACAGATACAACCAGTGGGTTAAATGTAATCAGGTGTGTGGTAGAGGCAGATAACAAATTTGGCTTTGAGCTTGGAGCAAAAACAGAAATATGAATTTGAATATTTGAGCAGTAGACTTGTTCCATGAGAATCACAACTATTCCTGATTATAAGACTTGAGATAAATTTATCTAGATTCTTACAGAAAACAAAAGCGTTATGTTCTCCAACCATACTCTCGCAGAAAACATGATGGGTATATTTTAATAGGCTATTTTTAAGGAAATATACTTATGCATATATATTTTAAATGAATTAAATAAAATCTATTGAGCTTATGTGCTGTATGGTCCTTCTGGTGGTCGGACTTTATCTAGGGAGAGTATCCGTGGAATGATCACACTGTTTAGGCAATGCTCCATGGGTGTTGTCTCTCACTGGATTTGCAAAGGTATTACACTGTGTGGGTGTTGAAGATTATATCGTCTCTGAAAATACCTACAATATGTGTGTTTTGTTCCCCATGAAGTGCAGAGTCAGAGACTTTAATAATCAGCAGAATCACGAGCACTGCTAATGAAGTTCTCCAGGCTCTTTCAAAAGATTTATCTCAAGAGATGCCAAACATTCAGAAATAATGAAACAAACATAGAGCTTGGTTTCTCCACAGATTTTATATGACTTCTTTTTTAATTAGTGTTTCAAACATTAACCAAAGTTTACATATAGGTGAAATGTAGGTATTATGGGTTTACTTAGAATCTTTAACTTTATGGAATTTTATGAAACAAAATATGACTCCTGCTTCTACCACTGAGTTAACTGGGTCATCTTGGACAGGATACTTAATCATTGAAGGGATATTGTAAATACGAGAGATGCCATACACACAATGTTCAGGCCGGAAGCAGTGGCTCGCACCTGTAATCCTAGCACTTTGGGAGGCCGAGGCGGGTGGATCACTTGAGGAAAGGAGTTCAAGACCAACCTGGCCAACATGGTGAAACCCTGTCTCTACTAAAAACACAAAAAATTAGCTGGGTGTGGTGGCTTGTGCCTATAATCCCAGCTACACTGTAGGCTGAGGCAGGAGAATCGCTTGAACCCGGGCGGTGAAGGGTTGCAGTGAGCCAAGATCATGCAATTGCACTCCAGACTGGGGGACAAGAGCAAAACTCTGTCTCAAAAACAAAACAAAACAAAATAAAACAATGTTCAGTAGAAGCCCTTTAAAAATGGTTTTGTCTTAACTACTATTCAATTGGTCCATAAATCATGTGAAGAGCCATGAAGAAAAGGTACACCTCAAAAGTACACCTGAATTTTTCTTGAGGGCATTTGGTATTCTGTATAATATACAGAAAAAATCCCCAGAAAACCCCCCAACTTTTTAAATTGTAAATCTACATTTCTTAAAGGTAAAAGTTTCTTTAGCTAAAGTGATGTCAATGGTAGTGGTATGAAAACCTACCCTGTGTAAATTATTTTCTTTTCCTAAATTATCAATTATCATATTGGTCTGTCCAAATTATGACAGCTCTGTATGCTGTAATTTTTGGCCTAAATATCTGGTTTTGTCTACACAGCAAAACTTCCATTTTGGACTGTGACTTGTATATGAAATATTCATTTAAAGATGCCTGTCATGTTGAGGAACTCATCACCAGATTGTGGCATGTTGAATCTTCGAGTAGGAGAATTTTAACATGATAAACAGTAGAAAAATCATTTAAACCTTATTTCCAGATATGATGCTCTTGCCTAATATGCTGGTAATGATTAATTAAAATAATAGAAATTTCCTTTAAATTCAATCATTAAATTTTTTTTCCCAGGTGATGCATTCCGAGGCCTCAAAAAAGAAGATAATCAAAATGCAATGCCTTTTAGCACATCAGATGTTGATAATGATGGGTGTCGCCCTGCATGCCTGCTCAATGGTCAGTCTGTGAAGAGCTGCAGTCACCTCCATAACAAGACCGGCTGGTGGTTTAACCAGTGCGGTCTAGCAAATCTAAATGGCATTCATCACTTCCCTGGAAAATTGCTTGCAACTGGAATTCAGTGGGGCACATGGACCAAAAACAACTCACCTGTCAAGATTAAATCTGTTTCAATGAAAATTAGAAGAATGTACAATCCATATTTTAAATAATCTCATTTAACATTGTAATGCAAGTTCTACAGTGATTTGTGATAATATATTAAAGATTTTTAAAAGTTTATCTTTTTACTTAGTCTTTCAAACATATTAGGCAAAATTTAACTGTAGATAGCATTTAGATATTATGAGTTTAATTAGAAAACTTCAATTTTGTAGTATTCTGTAAAAGAAAACATGCCTCATTGTATTTTTTTACTTCTGACTATGTTAACAATATACAATGAAATTTGTTTCAAGTGAATTACAACTTGTCTTCCTAAAATTTAGAGTGCTTTTAAAGGATTTTGCCTTTTCTTTGAAGCATTTCTAAACCATAATATGTTGTTAGGAAAATTGAAGAGAGTATTTTACTTATTTTTATATTTACTTTATATGATTATATAATCTACAGATAATTTCTACTGAAGACAGTTACAATAAGTAACTTTTATGCAGATTAATATATAAACTACACATGATTTTAAAACTTTACTATTTCTAGGTGATGCCATACCATTTTAAAAGTAGTAAGAGTTTGCTGCCCAAATAATTTTTCTTGTTTTCATATCTAATCATGGTTAATTATTTTGTTAATGTTTGTAATAAATATACTGTACTTTTATATCCTGATCAGTTGCATTCTAAAATACGTCTTTATCTGAATTCTTTTTAAACCAGCAGGAATGGTATGAACTTTATGTGAAGGATGGTGGATAAAACCGTGATGAATCAATTCCAGATATACTCTAGGAATAAGCTGGTCCTCTCTACTTTTTCTACTAAGGTGGAGGGAACTGGATGGTAAGGATTCCATAGGGGAGGACAGCAGGGAACATGCAGGGGCAAGTATCAGTTACTGATAAGAGAGACAAGGGAAATGATCAAGAATTAGTTTTTAATAGGAAGTACTTTGTCCAGAGTTAGGGTCACATAATACTCAAGGGAGGGGAAAAGTGGCTGAAAAATTAAGTGGGAAGAGGATTGAATTAAAAGTAGGTTTGAGGATATAGATGTCAGGGTGACATAGCTAAGCCCAGAATAGAACACAGAATCTGATTTGGGTTCAGGGATGGACAAAAATGATAATAAGGTCATCAATTAAGGTGCTTTCACTTTGATATCCTCTGAAAGCAGTGAATAAATCATGAACAGGATTACATGAGATAAGATTGCAGGAGGGTGCACATGGATTCCCATGGTCTCCAATGCATATCACAGAGGCACAGCTGTGGTTGTGTCTTGGTGGTGGAGTAAGATGCCTGCCAGACTGGAGAAGCACAGAGCTGACTTTTACATCTGTAATGATATGAGCACCACAAGGCAAATTCCCCTACAAATCAAGGCAATGATTTTGTTACTTAGCAAGCCAATCTGTTGTTTCAGATCTGGGCCTTGAAATCTTTGCTGAGCTGGGACTGAGGCAATCTGCCTTATGGTACTGCAAGAGATAGGGGCTTCACATTTTTTCCCACCTAAAGGAAATGATGGAAAAATTGAGGATGAAAGCAGAATGGGAATCAATGGAATATTAAAGGAAAAGATGGACCCAGGGAGCAGTGAGAAATTTTAATTTTGGGGGCTTTGGAGTGGGAAGATACTCCAAAGTTGTAATTGACTAACCATGGACAACATTACTTCCAGGATGCCTTGTGAGAAGCTATAAAAGTATTAAGAGGTCTCAAACCCTATTGCAAATGAGAAGGTGTATTTCAGGTCATAATCCTGAGCCTCAGACACTTAGACCTGACTCTTAGGAGGTGTTAAGTGATAAGGACAACTTTCTTTTTCTTTCTTTCTTTCTTTCTTTCTTTCTTTCTTTCTTCCTTCCTTCCTTCCTTCCTTCCTTCCTTCCTTCCTTCCTTCCTTCCTTCCTTCCTTCCTTCCTTTCTTTCTTTCTTTCTTTCTTTCTTTCTTTCTTTCTTTCTTTCTTTCTTTCTTTCTTTTCTTTCTTCCTTTCTTCCTTTCTTTCTTTTATTTTCTTTCTTTTCCTCCTCCTCCTTCTTCTTCCTCTTCTTCTTTCTTTCTCTTTATTTCCTTCTTTACTTTCTTCTTTCTCTTTCTTCTTTCTTTCTTTCTTTCTTTCTTTCTTTCTTTCTTTCTTTCTTTCTTTCTTTCTTTCTTTTCTTTTCTTTTTCTTCTTTTTCTTTCTTTTTGTATCTACTCCCCTAGTAGCAGGCACATGTGCCTCAGAAGTAGGTAGCAGCCACATGCTCATAGTCTGAATAACATCATTATAGAGTCATTCTTTCAGATTCTGAAGACTTCTCTGGCTAACTGGTCCTGTTTAAAAATATGAATGCTTTATTCTTTCATCCACTTACACTTCAATGGTCAGTAAACACTCTGTGTCCAGTTGGAAAAAAAACCCCAGAAATATATAGATCCAATAGCTGCTCTTTATGCCAGCATAGATTAATTATAAACAAAAAAAGTTAACTTATTCATAATAGCTTTGAGAGCTATAATACTCAGAGGTAGGCTAAAGGCAAGTAATGATCTATTTAAAAATATTTCTAAAACATGGCAGAAAAACATAAACAACTCGAAGTAGCAACACACATCATAGTCTTCAAATAGAAGACTTGATGCAAAGGGCCCCAAATGTGTGAAGTTGAGCAGTGGGTGTGAGAACCAAGGGTGGTTTGGAGATGCAGGAACAATGCGTAAGGACGATTTGGGTATTACTTAGGAGCTTGCTGATGCACCCCAGCAACATCCTAGGTATACAGGAAATAGGTGTGTGTGTGTGTGTGTGTGTGTGTGTGTGTAAATGACTGGCTTGCAGGTAGGAGAGTCCACTAAACTTTACTTTTTTAACTTAAATTTTAAGTTCAGGGGGTACATGTGCAGGATGTCCAGGTTTTTACATAGGTAAATGTGTATCACGAGGGTTGGTTGTACAGATTATTTCACTACCCAGGTATTAAGCCTGATATCCATTAGTTATTTTTCCTGCTTATCTTCCTCCTCCTACTTTTCACCCTCCAATAGGCCCCAGGGTGTGTTGTTCCCCTCTATGTGTCAGTGTGTTCTCATCAGTTAGCTCCCACTTGTTAGTGAGAACATGCAGTATTCAGTTTTCTGTTCCTGCATTAGTTTGCTAAGGATAATGGCCTCCAGCTCCATGCTTGTCCCTGCAAAGGACACAATTTTATTCTTTTTTATGACTGCATAGTATTCCATGGGATATATGTACCATGTTTTCTTTATCCAGTCTATCATTGATGGAGCCCACTAATCTTAATGAGCAGTATGCTCTGGGAAGGCAGTTTTGTAACAGTATGGGCTTTGTGGTTGAGGGGGTGGCCTGGTTTGAAAGAAGAACTCACTGAAGTGCAGTGGCTGGCACCAGGCTGCTCTTTCTGTCTAGCCACCACGGAAGAGGGATAATGAGCCTCCCGCACTATTCAGATCTGTCTCCAATGTAATCCATACACTTAACATGAAAGATCAATAGAACTTTTTTATTTTAATTTTGAGAAAATTTAAAGTACTGTAAGTGTGATTACCAAGAACAAATAATATGATGGAATAGGAATTGATGGTGTTCTGATATACTGGTTGTGAAAGTATACTATAAACACGTAAGTTTTTTATTGCTGTGTGACAGATTACCACAAATTTAGTGGCTTAAAAGGACTCTCAACTACTAGCTTACAGTTTTGAAGCTCAGAAGCCTGACAAAGGCTGTGTGGGTTCTCTGCTCAGAGAATGATGGGGCTAAATCAAGGTGTCATCCAGGTTGAGTTCTCATCTGGGTTCGGGGTCCTCTTCCCTGCTCATTTGTTGGCAGAACTCATTTCCTTGTGGTTATAAGATTCAGGACCTTGTTGTTTATCTAGCTGTGTGTGGGACTGCTCTCAGCTTCTAGAGGTGGCCTGTTGTTCCTTAACATGGGACCTCCAGTTTACAGGATGAATATTTGCTTTCTTCCAGGTCAACCAGAGCACATCTCTCTATCTACTACCTCTGCTGCCAGCCAGACCAGCCAGAGAAAACTAGCTGCTTTTAAAGGGCTCATGTGGTTAGGCCAAGCCACCTGCATAATCCTAGCTTAAGGTTAACTGGTTTGGAAACTTAATTGCATTTGGATATTCCTCCAAGGCAGTATATGGATTGGTGTTTAATTGAATAACTGGGAGAAGGTGTGTGCATGTGCGAGAAATATTGGAGGCCATCTTAGAATTCTGCCTACCACAATAAAACTACAAAATTAAAATATTTGTAATGAGGAAAACAGAAAGGTCAGTAAAATACTTGACTATGTCTATAACTTGATAGAAATATGTTATGTAGAATACAGAAAAAGTAGAGTTTTATGTTAGTGGGAGAAGAGAAAAATGGATAAATGGTAATTGGGAAAATGGTTAAAAACTTGAAAATAAAAAGGAATGCTGTATTGCATAGAAATTGATTACAGATCAATTAAATACACTAAAAAAATTAATGTTAGGCAAACATATGAGTTAATCTTTTTATTTCAAAGGCAGAAAGATTTCATTTGATTACTTGAATATTTGAAGGCTCCATATACCCCAAACATTGTAAGGAAAATTACAGACAAGGGAGAAACTAGAAAAAGTATTTGAACAAATGACAGATTCTGTTTCTTATATATGATGCATCCTAAAATATAAGAAAAGAACATCCTTATAAAATAGGCAAATGACACGAAAAGCAATTGCCATAATATAAATGGTCAATATACATAAAATTATCTCATGAGTTATCATAAAAATTAAGACCTAATGTTAGCATTTACATGAGGTAACACTCAGTGTTTGTACAGAAGCCAATAAGTGGGCTTACTCATAGTTTTATTGTCATGTAAATTGATACAACCTTGTTGAAGGGTACATTTGATACTTGTCTAGGTCTGAGGAATAGTCAGGAGAAAACAGCTTATCCCAATTTTATATAACATAGCCACATACACTTGATTATGAATATTCTATCAGAGTTAACATTTAGTGTTTACTTTGTGCCTGACACTGTGCTAAATATTATGCATGGATCTCATTTAGTCCTTAGAAAATCCTATAAGTTAGGTATTATTCTCACTTTTCTGATGAAGACAACTGAATCCAATTTATAACCACAGCAATCCCACTTAGGTGTAGCTGAACTGGAGTCTGAACTCAGGTCTTTTCGACTCCATCTACTGTGCTGACACAGCCAGGTGTGTGAGGCAGTGTGGCGGCCCCCATACGGCTGGCCCTGCTCCGGCTGCTTCTAACCACTAGTCCCTATTGTGCTCTTATGCAGTGAATGTTCTTGTAAGTTAAGGACAACTGAATCCTTATGTTAGTTCTGAAATAGGTTTTCAGCGATGTCATAAAGAAAGAGTTTGCAAAGTCGTGTGGTGATGTAACAGCAGGAAATAGGTAGTTAGGTGTCTAGGTATGTGTAATAAATAGTAGGAGACAGGTTTTGTGAAAACAAAACCAAAACTTTATTGTCTGTTAAAATTAGCCTAAACCAGGCTTGCCATCAGACTCATCGTTATTGCTCACTATCCAAGGAATTATATAAGAGGCTCACAGGGCATGTGCTTTCAATTCAAATAAACAAGACTAGAAAAGCTTTGAGAAATAGAAAAGAGAAAAGTTGGTAATATGAAAGCATATAAAAGGCTATTTTCATTTCATTGTTCAGAGCATTATAAATCAAATGTATTCATTCTTTTTGTTTTCTATGAAAGCAGAGTGTAAGGTCAGATACTCGTTACATTGTGCTTAAGAACTTAACAGCATTAAGCAGCTGGGAATAAAACAAGATGTTTCATTTTCCACTAATGCCTGAGACATTTTATATTCCAGCAAGGCTAGTCTTCTGAAAGTGAAACAAATGGAATAATGAAAACTTTGATTTCTCCCAAGTTGTACAAATTTATTTCCCCGTATTGTCAGGTTTCAAAGAAATATCCAAAGGTATTTTAAAGAGGAAACGTGAATCTATGGATCAGAAGAGGTTTTTGTAGTCTCTGAGTATTCTCCAGAAGGAATCCCTGCCCTAAGGCTCTTGTGGTCCATGGTGGCCTCTCCTTTCACCTGAGCAAGTGGGAAGGACTGGCTGCTGGGGCTGGGGTGCCGTCTGAACGCAGGACTCAGAGAGCTATGTGACTCTAGGTGGTGAGCTCTAGAATTTGGCCATGAGAGTGAGTGACAAATACGGGACAGTTTTTAGTCTTGGGAAGTGAGGAGGCCAGATACTTGAGGCACCACAGTCTGTGTGTTGAAACCTCCTAGAGGGAAGGAAGGTCTTAGCATGGAGAGGAAAACTGAGCTACGTGGTCAATCCTTGAATGAATAAAGTTGGGTGGCCAGGCAGTTAGCCAACTAGCATAGGTCGGCCTGGGAGTTCATTTTAAGTTGATGGCAAGGGTTGGTTCTTTCTTGATGTACAAGAAATTGTCTTGCTATTTGCTAGACTATTGTCTCTCTCTGCAGGAGACAATCTTATAAGTTAATGGCATGATTTAAGAGCTCATTTCTAAGGATTATCAATCTTTTTGCATCTAAGTAAGTCACCTGGACTCAAATTCTTGTTTTGGGGTTTACTTTTAGATAAACCCAAACTAAGAGAGATAACAAATACGACATTTTCACTATGTTGTCTGACATCCATACGTCAGAGTTCAAGAATTGTTACCTTATCAGGTTGACTAGGCGACCCATTGGTCTGACTTAGATGGTTGTTTTCACTGCATAGTCTCAGAAATGAGCTCATATACAGGGCAGCAGGAGGTCTGAGATTGGGGGAACAAAATCTTGTCCTAAGATTCCCAAGCATCTTAGCTGGAAGTTAAGTCTTGTGGCAGGGCTAGAGAAGTTGACAACTCTCTGATAATCTGCCTTCATTCTTTTCATTTCCTGACAACTTGGGCCTAAAAGGCTTCTAGACTCTCCCATGTGGGCCCATTTAGGCCTGCCCACACTAGACTTAGTGTTTATTTCCCCAGATACGTTTGAGTCCAGATGTGAGAATGGTTAAAATCAGCAGTTGGTAAAGTGTGGCCCACAGGCCAAATATGGCCCATATTTGTGATTTTTTTGGTCCAATAAAGTATTAATGGAACACAGATATATGCATTCATTTGAATATTGTTTATGCCTTCTTTCATGCTGTAAGGGTAGAGTTGAGAAGTTCCCACTGAGACTGTACGGTCTGTAAAAGTGAACATACTTACTATCTTGTCCTTTACATAAAAAGTTTGCTGAATCCTGGATTATATTCGAGATGGGAAATTGGAAGAGGATCTGTGAGAGATCAAGCTCACTAGGCAGAAAAGAAACCACAGAGGTACTTGGTGCTGTGGCCTACGTGGCTCATGTAAGGGGATACGGATTACAGGACTGGTGCTGGCAATGCTCAATTTCTGGTCATAAGTTTCCAATCTCCTTGAGAGAGGTATCAGACTGGGTAAAGCGCACCCAAAAAAGCCTCAAAATCTCTGGAATCTAAAAAGACTTGCTGTTTATGACCCTTTATCCCAGATTAGGTCAACATTCCTTGAGGAAAACTGAAAGGAATTCTTTGGGAGGCTTCTGAACTTATCAACAGGGCATCTGGGGGAAAGGCCTACCTTTCCAGTTAGGGAGTCACTACCCTTCTACAGCTTTCCCTCCCAACATACCCTCATAAGGACTGTTTGCAGTCCCATTAAATCCCCCTATTTATAGGTATTCTGCCCCTTTCTATATATTAGGGCTTTCAGGCCCCATTATTCTGGAGGAGAACAATGATCAGTTTACAGGGAGAGAGATGTGCCTGATGGAGAACACTAGGTTATACTAAAGGGACTTCCCAATCTCAGGCCAGAACCTGTCTTACTCCATACCAAAATTTCTCTAACCCCATCCTTCTCTTTATCTATAAGAATAAGTGGGGGTTAGGCGGTGGGCTTCTGTTCCCTGATGAATAGTCAGTAGGAATATCTTTAGCTTTCTCTGGCAGAGAACAAATATTCAGGACTGTTTTCAGGGATCAGGAAGCAGTTACACTAGTTGATAAAGCTTTCTGTGTCTTTGGGAAGGGTTTTTCCCCAACAAAGATGCAATGGATCATTTCAGGGAATTGCCCTTGGTTCCCTAGAGGATGCTCCTAGAGTATGGCAAATGATTTCACTAGGATGTTGTAAATGTCTAATTCTTTTCAAACCCTAATAGATTTGGCCCCAAGTTCTTGGGTCTCTGCAAAAATTCAACATATTCATCTATTTTCAAATATTCTTTCCTCAAGTAGGTAGTATATTGTATCTCTGTAAGTACAAATAAGGACGAGCTTCTCTGAATTTCATTGAATACTAACCCTTGACTATGTTCTGCTTTGAACTTGAGGTGCTCAGGCTGTTGAGAGGAGGTAGGTCACCCTAATACTGTGCTGCTCTGTCTCTGAACTGGTTCTGAGGAGTAACAGAACTCTGCTTGGGTTGGCAGTTCCTCGGTTTTGACTTCTTTTGGGACTAGTCCCTTCCCTAACTTATTAATGTCTTCAGGCAAATCTTACATTCCAGAGAACAAAGTTAGCTCTGTAAGGGTTCTTCTTCTTTATTACTGATTCTTGATGACCTTTACATGAGAAGTCTCCTGGAAACCTCTTGGCTTCAGCTACAAGTTTCAGTGATCAGACACTTAGGTTTTACCTATAAATGGCTCATGACTGATGGTCTTTCTTGATCCTTATATAGATATTCACCTCAGGTTTTCCTCTTCCACAAAGAATGATATCTGCCTTTCGTCATTAACCAGAAGTGACCTAGATGGAAAAAGTCTGGAGATGGCTGCCCTTTACTCTTCTTATTGGAAAAACTGGCCTTGCTGATGGAGGTAACCCACTCATTCTTGTTCCTTCCCTTTCCTGAAAAGAGAGCAATGAGCCTTGGAGACTTGAGGAATGTGGCATGATGTTTGGGCTCATGGGCAGCAAAGCTGGAAAGAAGAGTTGAACCAAATGAATTTGGATGGTGGTGTTCATCACTTGTCCTGAGTACCACACATGTAGATTTTAGTTGCTCTTTTCAGTCCTTATCTTTGTGTCCTTATATCTTTTTCCAGGATTTGAAGACCTATTGTGGCAGCAGCAAGCCAATCTCATGCTGCATGGATTGATAAGGACTATATGTGAAAGTCCTTCTGCTCTAGTATTGGTTCATTCTCAGGTAGCTTTTTTTCTTTGCTACTAATATTTGGTATGGTGAACAGAGAGGTTCCACTGTTCTCAGCCCACTGAACTTGTATGGATGGTTACACTGATGGGTTATTATTAAAATCATTCTCAACACAACGATGGAACTACTGAATCAGCCTTGAAGCACTTAAACATCTAGATCTATGAGGTAGTCATTTGATCTGTTCTCTCTGACTCCTGGGAGACAAAGTAGCAAATGTAAGAAGCCATGTGTGCTCATTTCTGCTTGAATAATTTTACAAAGCCAGGACTCTGTGATGGCATGCAGCTCTCTCGAAACATGCTCGGAAGGCAAAACAGGAGAGAGCACACAGCTGCCCATGTCTATGGACTGAATCACTACATCCCTTAAAAGATATGTGATTCTAGTCCTTGCCTTTTCTTACACATAACATCTGACAGGATTAGTCATTATGTGTGTACAATCTATAACCAAATGTACTTTAGTAAACTATAACCAGATATACTCTTGCTCCCAAACTCTGACGTAATTTTGCATGTACTGAATCTTTACCATCTGTATATAAGCTTTGAACTAAAATACTGCATCATAGCAGTGTGATAGAACTACACCTGGCCTGTAACCTTTGGTCTCTAGCCCTCAGTAAGACTTCTGAATAAAACTAACTTTAATGCTTTAAAAGCTTGATTTCCTTTTTGTGTAGTGAACAATCATGACAACCACAAAGGAACTCACAGTGGACTGCCTAGGGTTGTCTGGAACCTTGTGGGGATCCAGCACCTTGGGGCCAGCATCCGCCCTTTGAGTCCCTCCAACTTCTTCATGGTTGGAGACAACTGGGTGGCTCTCCCTTGAATGTCAGATCTCCTACTTGGTTTCTGGTCCTGAGTTTTGTTCATCTAGTTGTTTTGACTCCTTGACAAAGAGGTAAGTTCTTCCTTGAGACATTTTGTTGCTCCAGAAGGGAAATTTTCCTAGTTGAAAGATACTAGGAAGAAATGGCTGCATGTATAACACACATGGAAACTATACTGTCAAATAACTCCCTAGATGGGAGGCATTTACCAAAGGAGATGAGGGTTGAAAAATTCCACCTTTAGTTCAGTGTTAGCTATTTGGGTGATGAGTACACTTGAAGGACAAACCTCATCATTACGCAATATATCCATGTAACAAACCTTCACGGGTACCCCCTGAATCTATAATAAAAATAAATAATGAAGTCTGAGGTGGGGGGATCACTTGAGCCTGGAAGCTCGAGGCTGCAGGGAGCCGTGTTCATGCCACTGCACTCCAGGCTGGGTGACAAAGTGAGACCCTGTCTCTAAATAAATAAATAAACAAATAAACAGGTATATGTTACAGTTTTAAAAAAATGATTATCATGTTTTCTCCCAATCTTTAACTTACTTTAATGCTTTAACTGACTTAAGTATGTACTGCTATATGTTATCTGTAGTATCCTCATAATATTCGTGTTGAGGTGTTGTGTTAGGTACAAGAAAAGGCGATGTCAGGAAACCTGACTCATGCTAAATAACATGAGATGCGATCTGAAGCATGTTTTTCAACAAATAGACAAGTATGCACACGGGGCCTAATGTTCATTCCTTACAATTGCAACTGAAGACTATCAACTTTCGTGGAAAAGAGCTTTCCTAACTATGGGGGACAATTAGCATTGGTCTTATAAATACAACCAGGTGATTGATTTGTGATCAAAAGGGGGAGATTATGAGACAAAGAAGCAAATGTAAGAAGCCACGTTTGCTTATTTCTGTTTGCCAGCATAATTTCACAAAGTCCCTGACTCTGTGTGATGACCCCTGCAGTTCTCCAAAAAGATGCTTTGGAAACAAAAACAGGCTCCAAGTCTCTTACCTAAGTCACTACACTCCTTAAAATGATCCTAGTCCTTGCCTTTTCCTGTACATAAAATGACATCTAACAGAGTTAATGATTATGCTTCTACAATCAATAATCAAATGTCCTTTAGCAATCTATAACCAGATGTACTCTTACACCCAAACCTCTTTAAGTGGCTAGACTTAATTAAAAATGTCCTACTATCTTATTACCAGCATGTTAGCTATTAGTCTTTTTGTATTTGAGTTTTGGTCTGAAGAATTATTCAGTTGTAACTGGTGTTCAAAGATTCACAACTATTTCTGATTTTTTTTTTTTTTTTTGATTTGCACATTAAGGGAGCAGGCATAGGTAGGCTCAGTTTCTAAGCTCAGGTTCTTGTTCTGGACCAAGGTGGGAGGTGGATGGGCTATTCGAGAGGAAAATGATGTGATTCATGGTGCAGGACGTGGGAATGGGATTCAGTGGACAGCTTCATTACGTATCTACCGACACAGATGATGGAGGTCCAGGAGAAGCCCCTTCCTGTCACCAGATGTTCTTTTATGTGTCAGTAACTTCAGTGCCTTTTTAAGGGAGTGTGTGGGGTCTCAACTGCAATTACCTCTGGCAGTTTAGAAAAACTTGGTACCAGATAAACTTCCTTCTTGAAGAAACATGAACCACATAATGGTCCTGTCTGTGAGTCCCTCAGGAAGGTGGGTCTGCCTCAGGGCAGATTACATATAATCGTATGTAATGTAATCATGTACATAAGCATGGGTTACATAGAGTTTGAAAAATATCCAGGCTCTTTTGGAGGGAGACCAAAAGAATTAATAGTTACCAAGCTCTGTCCTCTCTGTATCCTTAAGGATACATTTTCCTCTCAGGGTCTGTGAATCCTGAAAATTTGAGACAGGTCTCAGTTAATTTAGAAGGTTTATTTTGCCAAGGTTGACGACAGGCCCGTGACACAGCCTCAGGAGGTCCTGACAACATGTGTCCAAGGTGGTGAAGGCACAGCTTGGTTTTATACATTTAGGGAGACAGGAGACATCAATCAACATATGTAAGAAGCACATTTGTTCAGTCTGGAAAGAGGGGACAACCTGAAGCAAAAGCAGGAAGACTTGAAGTGGGGAGGAAGCTTCCAGCTCAAAGATAGGTGATACGCAAACGGCTACACTCTTTTGAGTTTCCGATTAGCCTTTCAGAAGGAAGCAAATCAGATATGCATCTATCTCAGTGAGCAGAGGAGTGACTTTGAATAGAATGGGAGGCAGGTTTGCCCTACTGCAGTTCCCAGCTTGAGTTTTCCTTAGTGATTTTGGGGGCCCAAGATATTTTCCTTTCACGGGTACCGGGGCCCAACAAATATAGAGCTAATTTGTGAAATGTGTCTTAGTTGGCAAAAGCTTTACTGTGTCATCGTGACTTTAAACTATAGTCATACACCGCATAATGACCTTTCTGTCAAAGACAGACTGAATACATGGTGGTAGTCTTATAAGATTATGATGGTGCTGAAGACTTCCTATCATCTAGTAATGTCACAGCCATCATAACGTGGTGGCAGAGTACATTTGTGGTGTTTGTGGTGACGTTGATGCAAACAAACCTACTGTACCGCCAGTCATGTAAGTCTAGCACATACAATTATAAAATGTACATAATACTTGATAATGATAATAAATGACTGTTATTGGTTTAGGTATTTACTCTACTATACTTTTTATTGCTATTTTAGGTTGTATTTCCTCTACTTATATATAAAAAGGTTAACTGTAAGACAGGCTTCGGGGAGTCACTCAGGAGATGTTCTAGAAGAAGGCAAAATTGTTATCCTAGGAGATGACAGCTTCTTGTATATTATTGCCACTGAAGATCTTCCAGTGGGGCA
The DNA here is from genome assembly GCF_003255815.1 of Theropithecus gelada. NCBI lineage: Eukaryota > Metazoa > Chordata > Mammalia > Primates > Cercopithecidae > Theropithecus > Theropithecus gelada. The sequence goes on along the minus strand of NC_037682.1, from coordinate 93,809,926 downwards.
AGATGTGAAGGAAAAAAAGATAGTGCTATTAATAATCCTTACCGTGTGTGGGGCTAGGCTAATGTGTGTGTTGGGGTATTAGTTTGTAACAAAAAAGCTTAAAAAGTAAAAGATGAAAATAAGAATGAGGCTGGGCATGGCAGCTCATGCCTGTAATCCTAGCGCTTTGGGAGGCCAAGGCAGGCAGATCACTTGAGGTGAGGCATTTGAAACCAGCCTGGCCAACATGGTGAAACTCCGTCTCTATTAAAAATACAAAAAACGTTTAGCTGGGTGTGGCGGTGCATGCCTGCAATCCTAGCTACTCGGGAGGCTGAGGTGGGAGGGTTGTTTGAACCCGGGAGGTGGAGGTTGCAGTGAGCCAAGATCACTCCATGGCACACTCCAGCCTGGGCGACAGAGAGAGACTCCATCTCAAAAATAAATACATAAATAAAAAATTAAAAAGGCTTATGGAATAAGGATATAAAGGATATATTTCTGTACACCTGTATCATATATTTGTGTTTAAATTGTGTTTAAAGCTAAGTGTTATTACATTTCAAAAAGTTTACACAATCAAATTAGAACTCAGGATTAAGAAACTCTGTCAAAACCACACAACTACATGGAAACTGAACAACCTGCTCCTGAATGACTCCTGGGTAAATAATGAAATTAAGACAGGAATCAAGAAGTTCTTTGAAACCAATGAGAACAAAGAGACAATGTACCAGCATGTCCGGAACACAGCTAAGGCACCATCAAGAGGGAAATTTATAGCACTAAATGCCACATCAAAAAGCTGGAAAGATCTCAAATCAACATCCTAACGTCACTACTGAAAGAACTAGAGAATCAAGAGCAAACAAACCCCAAAGCTAGCAGAAGACAAGAAATAACCAAGATCAGAGCAGAATTGAAAGCAACAGAGACACAAAAATCCCTTTAAAAAGTAATGAACCCAGGAACTGGTTTTGCAAAAATTATTAAAATAGACCATTAACTAGATTAATAAAGAAGAGAAGAGAGAAAAATCAAACAGACACAATAAAAATTGATAAAGGAGATATCACCCCAATCCCACAGAAATACAATCATTAGAGAATACTCTAAACACCTCTATGCAAATAAACTAGAAAATCTAGAAGAAATGGATAAATTCTTGGACACATACACCCGCCCAAGACTGAACCAGGAAGACGCTGAATCCCTGAATAGACCAATAATGAGTTCTGAAATTGAGGCAGTAATAAATAGCATAAAACCAAAACCAAAACCAAAACCCAGGACCAGATGGATTTACAGCTGAATTCTACCAGAGGTACAAACAGGGGCTGGTACCATTTCTTCTGAAACTATTCCAAATAATTGAAATGGAGGGACCCTTCCCTAACTCATTTTATAAGGCTAGCATCATCCTGATAACAAAACCTGGCAGAGAAACAACAACAACAGCCAAACTTCAGGCCAATATCTCTGATGAACATCGATCAAAAAATCCTCAATAAAATACTGGCAAACCAAATCCAGCAGCACATCAAAAAGCTTATCCACCATGATCAAGTTGGCTTCATCCCTGGGTTGCAAGCTTGGTTCAACATACGCAAATCAATAAACACAACTCATCACATAAACAGAACTAAAGACAAAAAACACATATTATCTCAATAGATACAGAAAAGACCTTCAGTAAAATTTAACACCCCTTCATGTTAAAAACTCTCAATAAACTAGGTATTGATGGAACTTACTTCAAAGTAATAAGAGCCACTTATGACAAACCCACAGCCAATACTATACTGAATGGGCAAAAGCTGGAAGCATTCCCCTCAAAAACCAGCACAAGACAAGGATGCCTTCTCTCACCACTTTTATTCAACATAGCAGTGAATGTTCTGCCAGAGCAATCAGGAAAGAGAAAGAAATATTCAAATAGAGAGGAAGTCAAACTGTGTTTGTTTGCAGATGACATGATCCTATATCTAAAAAACACCATTGTCTCAGCCCAAAAGCTTCTTAAACTGATAAGTAACTTCAGCATAGTTTCAGGATACAAAATCAGTGTGCAAAAATCACAAGCATTCCTATACACTGACAATAGATAAGCAGAGAGCCAAATCGTGAGTGAACTCCCATTCACAACTGCTACAAAGAGAATAAAACACCTAGGAATACAACTTACAAGGGATGTAAAGGACCTCTTCAAGGAGAACTACAAACCACTGCTCAAGGAATTAAGAGAGGACACAAACAAATGGAAAAACATTCTACGCTCACGGATAGGAAAAATCAATATCATGAAAATGGCCATACTGCCCAAAGTAATTTATAGATTCAGTGCTATTCCCATTAAACTACTATTGATATTCTTCACAGAATTAGAAAAAACACTACTTTAAATTTCATATGGAACCAAAAAAGAGCCCATATAGCTAAGAAAATCCTAAGCAAAAAGAACAAAGCTGAAGGCATCACAGTACCTGACTTCAAACTATACTAAAAGGCTACAGTCAAAACAGCATGGTACTGGTACAAAACCAGACACGTAGATTAATGGAACAGAATACAGAACTCAGCTATAAGACTACACATACTACAAGGTTACAGTAACCAAAAGAGCATGGTACTGGCACAAGAACTGACACATAAACCAATGGAACAGAATAGAGAACTCAGAAATCAGACTGCACATCTACAACCATGTGATCTTCAACAAACCTGACAAAAACAAGCAATGGGGAAAGGATCCTGTATTTAATTAATGGTGCTAGGAGAACTGGCTAACCATCTGTAGAAAATTGAAACTGGACCCCTTCCTTATACCTTATACAAAAATTAACTCAATATGGATTAAAGACTTAAGTGTAAAACCCAAAACCATAAAAATAAAAACCCTAGAAGAAAATCTAGGCAATACCATTCAGGACAAAGGCATGGGCAAAGATTTCATGACAAAAATGTCAAAAGCAATTGCAATAGAAGCCAAAATTGACAAATGGGCTCTAATTAAACTAAAGAGCTTCTGCACAGCAAAAGAAACTATCATCAGAGTGAGCAGACAACCTAGAGAAATGGATAAAATTTCTGCAATCTATCTGACAAAGGTCTAATATTCAGAATCTACAAGGGAAACTTCAAAAAATTTACAAGAAAAAACCAAACAACCCCATCAAAACGTGGGCAAAGGATATAAACGTTCTCAAAAGAAGACATTTATGCAGCCAACAAACAAAAAAAGCTCAACATCACTGGTCATTAGAGAAATGCAAGTCAAAACCACAATGAGATATCATCTCATGCCAGTTAGAATGGCAACTATTAAAAAGTCAAGAAACAACAGATGCTGGTGAGGTTGCAGAGAAATAGCAACGCTTTTACACTGCTGGTGGGAATGTAAATTAGCTCAACCATTGTGAAAGACAGTGTGGTGATTCCTCAAAGATCTAGAACCAGAAATACCATTTGACCCATCAATCCCATTACTGGGCATATGCCCAAAGGAATATACATCATTCTATTATAAAGATATATGCATACTTATGTTCATTGCAGCACTATTCACAGTAGCAAAGACACAGTATCAACCCAAATGCCCATCAATGATAGACTGGATAAAGAAAATGTGGTACATATACACCAAGGAATACTATGCATCCATAAAAAGCAATAACATCATGTCCTTTGCAGGGACTTGGATGGAGCTGGAAGCCATTATCCTCAGCAAACTAACACAGGAACAGAAAACCAAACACCACATGTTCTCACTTATAAATGGGAGCTGAACTATCCAAACACAGGGACACAGAGAGGGGAACAACACACACTGAGTAGGGCATGGAGAGGGAGAGCATCAGGAAAAATAGCTAATGCATGCTGGGTTTAATACCGGGGTGATGGGTTGATAGGTGCAGCAAACCACCATGGCACATGTTTACCTATGTAACAAATCTACACATCCTGCACATGTATCTCGGAACTTAAAATAAAATTTAACAAACCCCAAAAATCTGAAAAAATGAAAGTTTAAAAAAATTACAAAGTTTATGGCCAGGCATGGCGGCTCATGCCTGTAATCCCAGCACTATGGGAGGCTGAGGTGGGCGGATCACCTGAGGTCGGGCGTTCGAGACCAGCCTGACCAACATGCAGAAACCCCATCTCTACTAAAAATACAAAATTAGTTGGGTTTGGTGGTGCATGCCTGTAATCCCAGCTACTCAGGAGGCTGAGGCAGGAGAATTGCTTGAATCTGGGAGGTGGAGGTTGCAGTGAGCCGTGATTGTGCCATTGCACTCCAGCCTGGGCAACAAGAATAAAACTCCATCTCAAAAAAAATAAATAAATAAATTACAGAGTTTATCAAATAAAGAAGTTACAGAAGTTGCTTACTTGTTACTGAAGAATCAAAAGTATTTTAAAATAAATGTAGAGTAACCTGTGTACAGTATTTATAAAATCAACAATAGTTAACAGTAATGTTCTAGGCCTTGACATTCACTCACCACCCACCACCCTCTCACTCTCCCACCTAGAGCAACTTTCAGTCCTCTGCAGGTATACCACGGTTTATCTTTTAAGGTGTATTTTTACTGTACCTTTTCTATGTTTAGATATACCTAGAAACACAAATAGTTATAATTGTGCTACAGTTGTGTACAGTAACATGCAGGTTTGTAGACTAGAAGCAATAGACTATATCACAGAGCCTAGGTGTGTTGTAGGTTGTATCTTCTAGGTTTCTTATGATGTTTGCACAACGATGAAATTGCCTATCAATGAGTTTCTCAGAATGTATTCTTATTGTTAAGTGACATATGACTGTACAAGAAAATGAAATTATGGGTTAGGGTCACATTGAGAAGGGCATTTTTAGCATTTTTAGGGGCCAATTTGATGTCCACTGGACCATGACTTCTTATGACTGGGGATGGGGTGGTGTGCTGTGAGGTTGACTCAACCAGGGCTAGAATTCTCCCAAGCTGTTTTGCTGAAGTTTCACATCAATGATCCCTTAGTCGAGCTCATCTGCCCTGTTTACTGATAACAGTGACAGTGATGATTTGCACTGGGTCTCAATGAGGCCTCACAGGGTTCTGCCATTATATAGCAGACTACGCCCACATGAACAGCAGGGTAGTAGAAGACCAGGCTGTAATACCATTTTGGCCTCACTGGATCTGAGAGGTTTGTGCATATGTAGGTAGTTCCTGAGCAAACAGAAAAGTGCCTCCATACATCCTTGCACAGGGAGAATACTTGGAGCCCACTCCCAGCCTCTTTGGACCCCTCCCTATGAGGCAGCCTTAGGCTGAGATGTGTATCCTTAAACTCATGCTGTTGCTATATTGTATCCTTTGCCTGTAAGAAACTGTCTTTGTCAGCATTGCCAGTTTGGATCCTGAGGGTCTTTTTTTAGCAATTGAACTGGACTAACTGCCACCACTAGAGCTGATCTGAACAGCAGTGTGGATATCATTGGAATATCAAATGCAGAGTTCAGACTTGCTAACATAACTGTGTAGGAGGGTACACTCTCCTGGAAAAAGGCAATTAGTGGAATGACACTAACTGAGCTCATCTGCCTGTCCTAATATTGCCTTCAACACGGTTCGGGGATGGTTGCTTAGTCTGACCCAATTCCTAAACCTATTAAATTACTTGTATAGTGACTTTATCACAGAAGGGCTTAGGAAGATGTTCCAGGTTGTCAGGAAAAAAGAGCATAATTTTCTTTTTCTTTCATTTCACAGATGGAGGAACAGATTGCCTGGTTGGCTTACAAGACACCTAGCTTGCAAGTGGCAGAGTCACGATTTCAATGCAGCCCTGTTAGAGGTAAAGCCTACACTTGTCAATTCCGTTAAGCAACTTAATAACTCCTGGTGAATCCTCCATGCCATATATTTCTTAAAGTTTCACTTTATTTTCAATTGATAAATAATAATTGTATATATTTATCAGGTACAATGTGCTGTTTGGATAGATGTATACATTGCGGAATGATCAAATCAGGCTACTTAGCATATCTGTCATCTCAAATACTTATTTCTTTCTAGTGAGAACATTTAACATCCTTTTAGCTATTTTGAAGTATATAACGCATTATTACTAACTACAGTCACCATGGTGTGTAATAGATTCCCAGAACTTATTCCTCCTGTCTAATGAAAACTTTGTACCCTTGACTAGTGTCTTCCCTTTCCCCCAGCCTCTGATAACCACGATTCTATTCTATCTTGATTAGACCTTTCCTGCTAGCACTGGGGAATTGTCCACACTGCCCTTTGATTGGAGATTTGTGAGAATGTGGAAAGATGTACTAGTCTTATTTCTCTCCCTTCAACTAGGATTTCTTTGAATTCTCTCTAATTTCTTCCTAAAACATGATCCATCGTGATATGGTTCAGCTGTGTCCCCACCCAGACTCTCATCATGATTTATAATCTCCATAATCCCCACATGTAAGGGGAGAGACCAGGTGGAGGTAGTTGAATCGTGGGGGTGGTTTCTCTCCTGCTGTTTTCGTAACAGTGAGCTCTCACGAGAACTGACGGTTTTATAAGGGGCTCTTCCCCCTTCACTCCTCACACATCTCGCTCCTGCCTCCTTGTGGGGGATGTGTTTTCTTCCCCTTCCATCATGATTCTAAGTTTCCTGAGGCCTCCCAAGCCATGCAGAACTGTAAGTCAATTCAACTTCTTTCGTTTATAAATTACCCAGTCTTGGGTATTTCTATCTAGCAGTGTGAGAACAAACTAATACACATAGAATACAGCAAAAGAATCTTCACCTGTAGGTGATAGTGCTTTAGTCTCAAGCGCAGACTACTGGTTCATCCAAGCTGCTCCCTTTCCCTTAGACTACCCTGTGGAAATATTGCTTTCACAATCAGCCCTGTCTCCAACCCAACCATTTAAGTGGACATACCTCCAGAAATTCCCATTTTTCTTACTGGCAGTGCCCATAACACCTCCGTTTAGGGATTAGAAAGTGACTTCCCACACAGCCAAACAAAAGGAGGGAAACTGAGTGTTTGAAGCCCAGCGTAAGATGAAGGCACAAAGGAGAGAGAGAAGTTACCAACACACCTAGTTTTATGCCTCTAAAAACACACTCATATTCATCCACCAGCAGTTTAAAATCTTCCTTAGTGTTTGAAATTGCACTAAGTAGCCTGGGAAGAAGACTGGTTGCCTGAAAGATTGGATGGCAGCTTGAAACACCTGGAAGCCTTTCGGAAGAAAAACCTATTAACCCCATACTTGCCAGGGTCTTCAGCAAAGTCCCTCATAACTCGAGCAGTTCCTGCTTTGGAAGATAGTAGGGAAAACCTGGGACCTTCAGTAAAATCCCACATGGAGGACCTTAGTATTTCCATAAGGAAATATGAGGATGAAAGCAGGGAACATGAGTCACTGTGTGTCCCTTGGTGTTTCTGAAAGCAATATATGAATCGCTCTAATGCAACTGGGGGCTGTAAATGGGAGATGGAAGTGAATGAAGGAACATAAGTGCTACTCTTAAGCTTTAAAGGTCAAGCTACTGTAGATATGGGTATCAGGGAAAGGGCATGAAGGTCATGAAAGGTGATGTTAGGTTCATTAAGATCGATATGAGTGCCAGAGGACACAGATTGCTCATTAATGTTATGTGGGTAACTTCGTCAAAGGTGAATATTTCACTTACTGCATGGTTAGTGTGCCATTATATAGGACTTAAAGTGACTCCTAGCTATAGGATAGTTATTCCTGGTTTCAGTCACATGGGGAATATACCTAATATTGTTTCATGGTTCTTGTACCATCTGTATTTATCTGTTTATTTTCTCTTTTAGTGTTTTCAAGTTTTAGCACATCCAAGATGTTATAATGGACCCTTAGGGAAAAGTTTTATGTGTACATATGGAGGAGAATTAAAGGGAGACTACCACCTATGCCCAACATGTAGCGAGAATCCAAGTAAAGACAGAAAAAAGATACAGAAAAATGAATTTTCATTACTGGTCTTCAGCCACTTTGGTCAGCATACTTATGGAATGAAATGTTGGAAGTTCTATTTACATGCACATAATTCAGAGAACAGACAGGGGAACCAGGATATGGGTACCATGAGCAGCTGTGTCAACATCATGGCCTGGGAAAACAGCTTTACAAATGGCTAAGACTAGAGAGTGGTTGGCCCTGATGGAGAAGTGAAAAGAGTACTAGAGGGCTAAACAGGCATGGACCTTGGCCATACAATTGCCAAGGGTCATATTAATAAGAGATTATAACAATAATTTCACCTTCCATTAAAACATTTGACCTTCAACACAGCCCCATGGAGTTGCAAGTATTATGAACATGGACCTGAATATGTTGAGTCAAACCCCCAGCTGAGAGGACACAAGTTGGATGAGGGGACATTGCTGAGGGGACACAGTCTGTGTCACCAGACTGGGCAGATAAAAGAGAAAATTTAGAAATCTAGGGGAAACATACACAGGAAAGTCTGTGTTTCCCAAGACTAAATCTGGGCATTATCTTTCTTTTCATAAGAATTCATTATACTAAACCCATCATCAGGCTTACTTCCTGTTGTGTGTGCCTTCTCAAAGGAGTATAAAGTTCAGGAACATACTGATTTTCTGTATTTTTCATAATTGATCCCAGGTGCCTAGAACAGCATCATGCACATTAAAATTATACAAGTATTTGCTGAATGAAGGAATAAATGAATCCCTCCTTTTAGCAACACTTTCCAACTAGAATCCAGCTCAAATGTGTTTAATACAATTCATTAGTCCAGGGACACCAAGTATTTTAGGCTGTTAGCCAATTAGAACTGCCCCCATTGCTTTGCCAGGTCAAGCACGTACATCTTCTAGGTTTTGAAGCAAACTAATGAGGGAAAAAGGAAGTGAGTGGATTAGAAGTTATTTGGGCAGAGGCTTGATTTGCATGTGTCTTGTGTTAAGGCTTGTGGAAAACTAAAACTATGATTTTTTTTTTCTCTTTCTCCTCACTTTTTCTTGATTTTTCTAGGTGAGATGGAGTAAGTTCTCAGGATATAAGAGCTAAGTTCTAAACCTTGTCTTCAAAGAAGGTCTTTGAGGTCTTTTTCTTCACTTTTTTCCTTTCTAAAAGACACTTGACCTTGAGAGAAAATGGAGTAGTAGATTAGTAGATTCCCCTTTTTGTTCCCCATCTTGGGATTCTGTTTCTTTATTACTCCTTAGGCTTTGTCAGTGAGTATTGACAAAAGAAGTGCTATGGTCTGAATGTTTGTGTCTCCCCAAAATTCATATGTTGAGATCCTACCCCCAATATGATAGTATGAGGAAGTGAGGCCTTTAGAAGGTGATTAGGCCATGAAGGTAGAGCCCCCACAAATGGGATTAGTGTCCTTATAAAAAAAGGCCTGAGAGATCCTTTGCCTCTTCTATCATGTGAGCACACAGTAGGAAGAAATGATTTCAATGAGAAATGATCCAGCATGTGGGCCCTCATCAGACAGTGAATGTGCCTGGATGTTGGACTTCTGAGGCTCCAGACCTGTGAGAAATACATTCCTTATGTTTCTAAACTATCCAGTTTTTGGTAATTTGTTTTAACAGCCCAAATGGAGTAAGAAAAGAAGAAAACTTGTTTTGGGCCTTAGAAGGTTGCTTAGGCTAGTCAGAGTTCCTGTCTGGGAGATTCCCCCAAGTGTTACTTATTTCATCTCGCCTTACATGGCTCGCCCTCCACCGACTCCAGATTTTTATTGCCCACTTAAATGCCTCATCAGCTTCAATTCTCTCTGGCTTAATTTGTGTGTAGGGGTCCAAATTATTTTCCAGCTTTAGAAGACCTGCCTCAGGAGTTTCCCTTGTAAACCTTGCTTATTTTATAAGCAAATAAGAAGGACTAATTGCTGGCTGAATTCATGGGTCTTAAGCTTAATAGCTCCTTGTAGGGAAGTACAGAATATGGCCAGGGTTGGGGGGGAGGTGAATGACTAATAGAACACCATATGTAGTCTTCTTTAGGGAGAAGATTAGAGAACCCAGAGCCAGGATATTGTTGAAATGCTCGAGGGTGGTGGCAATCCACACTGTTCAACTGGTTATACTTTGGGTAGCAAGGATGACAGAATAAATGAGAGTGGATGACCAGTCTGGTTAAATAGCAACCAGAAGAGGTGGGTCTGGCGTTTAAAGTTCAAAGAATGGTGCCTTTCCATTGGTACCTTCTTGATGGTGTGAGCTCAAGCAAAGCATGGGAAAACATCTAAGCCATGAAGGTATGGGTCTGTCTGGCCCTGATATCTTTTTAGTGGTGGAATTTGGAGAAATTTGAACACTTGTGCTGCGGAGTTATGACTATGTATGAGGATGGCTCTGGTCATCCCAACATTTCTCTACCCATATATTAATCCCAAACATTTCTCCACCCATATGTTAACAGGAGATGCTTGTGATGAATTTGCCAAAGTACCTGAGGAGATCATCAGAATCTCTGACTTAGACCTTTGGTCTAGATAATGTGGGGTGGGACTCAAGAGTAGATTGTTAGATTCTGGGGTTTGTTTCTTGATCCTTACTTCCAGGCATCATTGAGAAACTTCTTTAGCAGCAGAAGCTTCTCTTTCACAAATATAACTCTTGTGTCCTTGTCTGTGGAATGCAACAATTTTCATGGTTTGGATTGGACAACCAGATTGGATTTCTAGGTTTGGGAACGGGCAATATTCTCTTTGCCATCTCTATTCATGAACAACTGCTGGGTATATTGGCATTGTCCCACAGGTGAGACTATATTTTGCTTTTATTTGCTCATAGGTTTCTTGAGAGTCTCATTTGAATAGAATTTCTGAGGTTGCTGCTCCTTTACTTTTTATAAAAAAGATCTGCAGTATGGAATGCATTACTCATGAAAAGAGACTGCATTAGGCTGGATAACTGAAAGACTCACAAGGCCTCGAAGAGCATATTCAATAAAGGCAGAGGATACAGTAAAGCAGGAACAAGAGATTGCAAGCAAGCATCAAAGGTCCATGAAACTTCCAAGTGCAGCTCCCCAGTGTCTTTCTTATTTGCATCAGGATATGCAATGTTTCCAAATTGAATTACCAAGAATTGTGCGATGATAAATCTTTGTTTTGGGAAAGGTACTTAAACATTTCCAACAGGGTCTTTTGTATCTCTTTTGGTCACGTAGCCAAGCCAGGGTATCCAACTGGTTATGCTGGGTATAAGCCGTCAGTAAACAAACTGGTTCTGACTGCCACCAGGAGAATTTGAACTTTAATCATCACATCATTAATCATTAGCTCACTAGCCTTGTCTTGGCTGAGTCAGGGCCAGAATCCCAGGAATTCCTGAAGATAAGCAAAGAGTTGTCCTGGTCAAGCTCTAAGGTACCTATCTTATACAATCTACCCTCTGACACTTAGTCACGCCTTTTGAAATATATATATTACTGGCTCTTTTTCCTGAAATTTTGGCTATTCATAGAAAAAAGAGAAAGGGCATTTTCCAAAGAAATAACTCTCTCCCAATGGGGTGCAGGTGTTTTAAAGAACCATTTCAGTTTCCCCATTTTCCAGCATAAACATGTGCAACCATTACAATGGTTTTATACCTTTTCACTACTGAAATTTCTGGGGAGGAGGGAGTTGCTTTTGTAAATACTGAGATATAACTTACATATCATAAATTTCACCCTTTTAGCGTATGCAGTTCAGTGATTTTTGACGTATTCACAAGACTGTGTATCCATCACCATTATTTAATTGCAGAATGTTATCACCCCCTAAAGAAATCCCATAACCATTGTCAGTAACTCCCTTCCCTCCAACTTCTGCAAGCACTAATCTAGTTTCTGTCTCTGTGGAATTGCCTATTATGAACATTTTATATGAGTGGGCTATATGATATGTGGCTTTTGGTGACAGGCTGCTTTCACTTAGAACAATGTTTTAAAGGTTCATCCATGTTGTAAGGATGTATTGGTATCTCATTCTCTTTTTAAAAACTTTATCGAGATATAATTAACATACCATTCAATTTACAGATATAAAGAGTACAATTCAATAGCTTTTTGTATATTTAAAGTGCAACTGTCACAACAACCAATCTTAGGATATTTTAATTCTGTCTTTGAGTGTATCCTGGTTGGAGTTCCTTGAGCTTCTTGGACATGTAAATTAATATTTTAAAATTAAATTTGGAAGCTTCTGGTCATCATTATTACTTTTTGGAGATGGAGTTTCTCTGTTGCCCAGGCTGCTGGAGTGCAGTGGCTCGATCTCTGCTCACTGCAACCTCCACCTTCCAGGTTCAAGCAATCCTCCTGCCTCAGCCTCTCAAGTAGCTGAGATTACAGGCTCCCACCAACAGGCCTGGCTAATTTTTGTATATTTTGTAGAGATGGGGTTTTTCCATGTTGGCCAGGCTGGTCTCGAACTCCTGACCTCAAGTGGTCTGCCTGCCTTGGCCTCCCAAAGTGCTAGGATTACATGCATGAGCCACCATGCCTGGCTAGTCATTATTTTTTAAAATATGTTTTCTGCTCCTTTCTATCCTCTCTTGGACTTCTATTATGTGTATATTGGTAACTTGATGATGTCCCATAGGACTCTGAGGCTCTATTTATTTTGTTTATTCTCTTTTCTTTTCTCATGCTGAATAATCTCAACTTATCTTGATGTTTGCAGAATCTTCTGCCTGCTCAAATCAGCTATTGAGCTCCTCTAGTGAATTTTTCACTTCAGTTAGTTTTCAACGTCAGAATTTATATTTGGTTCTTTAAAAAATAATTTCTATCTTTTTATTTTTTATTTGATGAAACATAATTTTCATACTTTCCTATAGGTCTTTAGACATGGTTTCCTTTAGTACTTTGAACATGTTTAAATAGTTGATGTGAAGGCTTTGTTTAGCAAGTTCAATATTTGTTCTTCCTTAGGGAAAGTTTCTATTGACTGTGTGTGTGTGTATGTGTTGTGTATGGGCCATACTTTCTTGTTTCTTTGCATGACTTACAATTTTTTGTTGAATATTGGACATTTAAGATAATACAGTGTGGCAACTTTGGAATTCAGATTCTTCCCCACTCTCCAGGGTTTGTTGTTGCTGTTTTTTCTTGTTTGTTTGTTTAGTGAATTTTGGGAACTAATTTTGGAAAATCCTATTTCTCATGTGTGGCCACTGATATGTCTGATTGGTTAGTTTAGTGATCCACACATGATTGGATAGAAATTTCCTTAAATGTCTGGAATCAATCCATGTTTGCTAAGAGATTCTGTGTGTGTTTTGGAGCATGCCGTTGACATGCAACTGGGTAGTTGGCAACTTTGCCTTAGCCTTCACTTCCTGTTTGTGCAGAACCTCAAGACTAGCCAGAGGAGACAGTCTAGAGGGTTATCGGGTATTTCCTGAGCATATGCAGAGCCCTGTACATACACACAGCTTTACACATGTAAGTGGCTTCTATAGTCTCAGACATGTCACAGTTTTTCAAGGTTCCTATGGACAGCTTATCCTCTAGCTTTCCCTTTAAGCTTTTTAATTAGTCTATTGTTTGCCGTAACTGTTATCCACCACTTCAGGCAGCTGCAATTGCCTCTTATTGTTTTCAACACTTTTGGGGAAAAGAATTTTTCGCAAGGGAGAGTTCTTAGTAAGGTAAAATGAAGACAACCCTGTAAGTGGGCTCTTCTAGGGAACCAACAGGCAATTAACATAACAATTTTCTGTGTATGTGCTTTGAAGAAGCTCCAACCCCATTCTACCTTCACCAGTGTATGACAGGCTGCTGGTTTTCACTGTGATTGTAGGTTATTGATTTTTGAGGCTGTGACTGAGCTGGGAGAGGAGATGGGAAGAGGGAAGTTATAAAACTACAAACCTATTTTTCTTACCAAGATTGAGTTTTTTTTTTGTTGTTGTAAATAAATTATTCCCAGATTGTTGCAAGCCTTTGGTTAATTTCTGTAGTTCTGCAACAGTTGATTCTGGCAACATTTTGTTGGTCAGTATTCTTATTTCTTTTATAGATGAGAAGATTTTTGGATGAATCAGGTACAGTGAAAAAACACCTTGTAGAAGTTTTAATTCAATCTCCTAGTACATTTTATCCTTGATATTAGTAGAATCAGGCTTTGTTAGAAATCAAATCTTACTAATTGCACTAAATAGGGGTTACATTATGAGTTAGAATATAATTATTACAAACTTAATTCATAATAATTAGCTTTTTTTAAAAAAAACTAAAAGTGGCCTTTGTTCACATGCCACATACTGTTATGGCTTGGAACATAGATCAAGGGTCAAGTCTCATTTGAGATTAAAAATTTTGTGGGCAAAAACGTGCCATGCTTTATACCAAAGGTTATACTGATGTGGGATCTAATGAACTTTATCTTTAAGTGATTGTCATCTTTCCCTAACTGTTAAAAATCTTAGTCAAGTTTAATGAGATTCTATTATGACTAACTACATTCTTATTTCCTGCTGGAGAAGTACCTCAATGTGGGAGAAGGGGCTGTCTGTACACTTTACATATCCCTCATCAGTTTGGTATGTTGATGGAGGATCCTTTTTGGAATAATAAAGATCTACTGCTTTGGAAGTTTTAATCATCTGGGGATATGCTGGAACAGAGTGTTGGTGACAAGTAGTATAAAAAACCTTGAGCTTCCAGAAGTCAGGGAGAAGCTCTGGGTTAAGCCTCCCGGTGAATTAGGCTGATAAATATTCATGGGCATAGGCAGAAACTTATTCTGGAGATTCTCAGCAGGGATACTGACAACTGATTATAGGCATAGAAACTGTGAACCCAAAGAAAGGAGGCAAGTAATTCTCCAAACTTTGCTGAGAATGATCTAGAGAGGGCTCCCATTCTAGTGAGCACATCTTTAGAATTCATGGTTAGAAGAAGTAAAAATTATGTGATGTAAGGACCCATGACATATACTCAGAAGTAACATCAAGTCACTAAGAAGGAAAATAGCAGCCTGGAAAGAAGTGGACTAACAGCTACCATTAAAGCAGGGCCTTACTTGCATAGAGGCCAGCCAATTCACAGTGGCCTTGCATTCCATTCTGGAAGTTGTCTGCTCTATTTAAGGTTGGGTTTTTTGGTAACTGAGAAAGGAAGGATGAGTTGCCCTAACTTTCTTAATGCCTGAAACATCTGATCCCAAATTTTGCATGGATTTTCTCTTGAATGGCCATTGCTGATTGGAAATGTCAATGTCAATGGAATTCTTATGTAATTCCACTATCTTTGGGCTGCTCCCTAGTTCCCCAAGAAACAGTCTCATTGTATGAGCCTGCTACCTTTGCTCTTGTACTACCACTGTGCAGTACACATATCTATGAATTGTGCCATTTTATGCAATCTTTTCCTCCTCTCTCCCTCTGCAATCTCCTCCCCTGACCCCAATAATCTCAGAACATCAGTATATTTAGCACAGATATCAGTCGCTATTTCACTGCTGCTCCCTTTAGTGGCACCACAGTGGACCCGACAGTCTGTTTTCCCCCAGAACTGGTTAAGTGATTCCATCCATGGGTGCTTGGCCTATGATTGCATCACAAGCTGGGTAACACTTGTTTTTCTTTTCTCTTTCACTCCCCGGCTTGTCTTGTATCCTTCCTCATTCCTGTGTTCTTAGGAGCTTGTTTTTGTAGTAAAAATGCATCTTGAATGTAGAGTTACAGAAAGAATTTGAGATTGGTGAGAAGTTTTCTTTGTGCTAACAGAGTTACTTCTAATACTTGTCTAGGCTGTGCCTTCATTTGCTGTGGGCAAGTTATTTTACCAATTGGAGTGGGGTTATGATGACATATTTACAAACACTGAAGTATGAGCCTGTGAAGGAGAGTCCATCCCAGGACGGAGAGTCCATCCCAGGGATGGACGGATTAGGGGTATCTCTTGGCAATGCCTTCATCCTCTTTGATAGGACCTCGCTGAC
The DNA here is from genome assembly GCF_003255815.1 of Theropithecus gelada. Lineage (NCBI taxonomy): Eukaryota > Metazoa > Chordata > Mammalia > Primates > Cercopithecidae > Theropithecus > Theropithecus gelada. The sequence continues at coordinate 93,793,999 of NC_037682.1, read as the reverse complement.
AAAGCCTGACCCTTATGGTGCATGGGTGTGCATAGACTGTAGTTTTCAATTTTCTGCTTGAAGGTGGCAGAAGGAATTCCAATTGTCATGAGATGATTGGTGTCTCTCTTCAGAGCTCATGGACAGTATTGCTAAAATAAATGCCTCATCTAGCTTAGATTAGCTTGGGTTTCTTTTTCTTATGAGACAGGGTTTTGTTTTGTCACCCAGGTTGGGATTTAATTTGCTGAAACAAAAGATGCTGATGAAATGCAGTAGCTTTCTTAACATGAAAGTTAATCCATGTTGTAGCTTAATTTTCACTCTATCAATTACTCAATGGAACACTACTCAGCCACTAAAAGGAATGAATTAATGGCATTCGCAGCAACCTGGATGGGGTTGGAGACTATTATTCTAAGTGAAGTAATTCAGGAATGGAAAACCAAACATTGTATATTCTCACTCGTAAGTGAGAGACTTCTGCCATGATTGTAAGTTTCCTGAGGCCTCCTCAGAAGCTGAGGAGATGACGGCATCATGCTTCCTGTATGGCCTGTAGAACTGAGCCAATTAAACACTTTTTCTTTATAACTTACCCAGTCTCAGGCATTTCTTTATAGCAATGTGAGAATGACCTAATACACTATTGAATTTAGGGAGGCCATTTAATCTTTAGCATCTTTCACCAGCATTGTGCTATATGGAGAACTACTACTCTAGCACTTCATAGCTGTTGGCACACTCCTCTCCTATGTCCTAGGTCTTGATGGAGAGAGTGTGCCTTCTGCATCCTTTAATAGGATATAGTTGTTGTGGTGATTATCTGGTTCCTATGTGGTAAATCCATACTAGGATTTCTATCTTGTGAAGTATTTAGTTGACAGAAATTCTTTGTTTACAGTATAGAGGCCAAAATCTAGCTTAGACCACCTTTGAATTCAAGTTTCTATCAAATTAGATGAGAAACAAAAAAGCAACTTCCAGCTGCTTCAGCATTTATAGTTGAATCCATAATCTGGTAATTATACCCATATTACTAAATAAAGCTTGAGCTAAAATTTAGTACTTGCTTGGTCTAGCAGCCTCACATTTTCCAATCCAATCCCTTGTATCTTCCTCATGTTTTGCTGATTTCAAATAGCAATATCCTACAATCGTTTTGGCAGATGAATTTTCCTTTTATAACCTCATCTGAGTCCCTTCACTACTGCCACCAAGTGGTAGATGTAGAGATGTGCCACCCAGCTCACTTGTGTAAGTGGAGCCTGGTTGTGTGAGTACAGAGCACTTCCGGCTGTCAGCTCCTTTAAGGTCAGCCTCCATGGTAGAAAGATTCCTCATCCAATGTCACTCCCTTGCTGGGGAAACCCATACCCAGTAATTAAGTAGGGTACGGTTAAAAAGCCTGGCCATTGAAGCCTGAAGCAGGACAACTGTGATGTGTAATACTGACTGTTGAACTGTCCTTCTGTTTGGTTAGGAGATTTGTTGCATTGTAGTTTGACTTCTTCTGCTCAAGTTTGCTTCCTCCCCCTCCTGTTGATAAGCATTAATTCCTAAAAAGAATCCGGCACTCTGATTTGGTCTCAGAGTAGCTTCTGGAGAACTCAACCTGTAACAATTGTTACCAGACGTGGTATGGACTGAAAAAGTAGGTGATATGATAGGGTTTTGGAGCTGGCTTACTTGCTGCTCAGCTGGAAATGAGGACCCTGTCACTATTGGTGGGAGGAGCACATACAACTTTCACTGGTGGTATATTGTGTTGCTCTAGTGTCTAGCATGGGTAGAGAAAGCATTGATGGATACAATATTTCAGGTGTTTGGGACACATAGAGGAAAGAGAAGCTATAAGAATGAATAAATTGGATGAATGTCCTTAAGAGTTTCTGTGCCACAGAAAGATAATGAACAGGCAATTAAAAATTAGGTAAGTAGGCAAGAGGAGTTCTTTGTATACAAAAAACTTTTATCTTCTGCATCAGGGAGGCAGATAAAAATGAGGACCAAGCCCATTCAAAAGTGAAATGATTGAATGTAAAAGATAGTTAAATATCTCACAAAACAGATCTGTTACATTAAGTTTGGGGCTTTGATTAGGATAATTTGGGGCCCTGACACATAGGATGAGGACATCTGGGTGGATGGACCCCAAAGTTTGACTTCCCAGACTCTCCTAAACTTTCTTAGCATTCAGAAATGGCCCTCAACTTCCTATTAACAGTGAATACGTCTTTGGACTGAAAGATAATTCATAGGAATCTCTTCTGCAAAGTGAATGACACATGCCCCTCTGAGGACCTGCTCTCGCCTGGCTACTAGGCCTATAATTATGGCCAAGTGACAGCATAACCCAATTTGAGAGGTGATGGGCCTGAAAAGTGCTACACCTGAGGAATGAGGAATGGAACTCCAAAGACCTGCAGAAGTATACAGTAGGAGCTGGGGGAGTGTGATTGAGGCTGGCTTCTCAGCATGCTGGATCATCGGTCTAATATGTATAATTAATAAAGAGTTTATTGATTTGGTAATACTCTCCTGAGACAAAGGATTTAAGACACTGGCAAGGATACTAGGAGATAGGACAGTCCTGCTCCTAGAATGAGTTCTAGAAGCATGAAAAATAAAATGACTCAGGCTGAGTGAAATTGAAATGTCATAATTATTGTGGTAGACAGCAGAGGGAGGGATTGAAAGGTTCAGCGACATAGGATTGATATCCTGAATCTACTACATATGGCAGGAAGATCTGCTTGATAATTACATTCTATGGGAAGATCCAGAGGCCACACCGTTTACAAAGATCTTATGGAATAAAAGCTCCTTGAGAAGGGCACTGGAATCACTAAAATGTTCAGTAATGATTCTCCTCTGTAGGAGAGGCAGTCATAGAACTTGGCTTTCTGATAGCAATCGGAATGATAGGACCTTGAATAAAATAGAGGCCTGATCCTAGCACTTAACCATCAGAAGCTACCGTAACGACTTGTAAGGATGGATAGCAGTCACGACCTTTCTTCACAGAAAGTTATAAAGATCAATAAAACATGATGGCCAACAAGGAAACTACTTAAGCAACTAAACCAAGGATAAATCAAATCAAGGGCAGAAGATCTGGAAGCTGAGAACGGTTGTTCCCAGTTTAAAAAAATCACAATCTCTTGCCCAAAATCCAAACCATGAGTCAGGTCAGATCTCAGAATACATTGAGAGGTAACTGAGTTCTCAGGAAAGGACTCTATAGCACCATGGAAAATGTATGTGGTAATGATCCCCTATGGCTATTATAGCTAACTGTATAGTGGGGAAAGCAGAATACACAAATAGGTGGAGGACTCTTGAACATGGAGTCTGACATGACATTAATACCCAGACAACCAAAGCATTTTCATGGAAAAGGGATGCCGGGTAATGAATGGAGTCCTGGACAAGGCCCAGTTTACAGCAGATCCATTTGCTTCATGGACAAACCCAGTGGACATTTTCCAGTCCTCAAATGTATAATTGGTTTTGCCATACTTGGTGGTTGGTAGAACACCCTCCTTGGATTCATAGCCTGTTGGGGAAAGTTATTATTGTGGAAAAGTCAAGAGAAAGCCCCTGAAATCATCCTATGCAATACCAGCCATGATAGTAAATAAAAAGCAAAATCACATATTACAGGGGGACAGGGAAGAGTGGAGATGAATATCACTGTTGAAGATCTAAAGGATGTAGAAGTGGTGGCCGTATCATAGATCTATTTAATTTACCACTCTAGCCTCTGCAGAAACCATACGGATCTGGGAGGATAACTATAACTAACTGCTACAAGCTTGAGCATGTACTAGCCCCAGTTGCAGCTGTCATGTCAGGTATGGTATTTATGCTAGGCTAGATTAATATGGCTGCTATCCCAATGAGAAAAGAGGACCAGAAACAGTTATCACCAAGTAGACAAAAATATAGATTTATGTTTTTCTCCAGGCTATGTTAACTTTTTCTCCCTCAGTCTTCTCATAGTCCAAAGAGATCTGGATCATCTAGACATCCTGAAAAACATCATGTGCTAAAATATCATGTTGATAACAGTATGTTGATCAGTGCTGTAGACTGAAGGTTTGTGTCCCACCAAATTCACATATTGAAATCCTGACCCTTAATGTGATGGTATTAGTAAGTGGGGGCTTTGGCAGGTGATTAGATCATGAGAGCAAATACCTCATGGATGGGATTAGTATCTTTATAAAAGAGACCCTGAGAGCTTCCTTGATTCTTTTACTATGCGGGTACACTCTGAGCAGATGGCTGTCTGTAACTGTAAAGAGGGCCCTCACCAGAACTGGATCATGCTGGCACCCTGATTTTGCACTTCTAGCCTCCAGAATTGTAAGAAATAAATTTGTTTATAAGCCTCCCAGTTTGTGGTAATTTGTTACAGCAGCCTAAACTAAGACAATTAGGTAGAATGAACAAGAGGTGGGTAGCATACAGGAGACCTTTATCAGACACACATACCTCAGAGGCTGGGAGATAAACCCTATGAAGATTCAGGGACTTGTCATATCCATGAAGTTTTAGGAGTCCAGTAGTCAGTGGTATTCTGGGACATTCCCTCCAAAGTAAAAGATAAATTACTGCAGCTTCCTCCTTCTACCACAAGGAAGAAAGTCCAATATCTGATGGGCCCTTTGATCAGACAGTAGAGGAGGTAGGGAGCAGGCCTGAAGAGGCCATGTGTCATTTTGCAAGGGGAGTCGCTATGCATTGTCTTTTAGCATAAGGGAGTAATAGTTGAATGATTGTCTTAAAAAAGGGGGTGGGGAAAAATGCCCATTATGTAGCAAAATAACCTCATCGTAGTGTCAAGTTCCTAGAATATTTTAATATTTGCAGCCATCAGTCTCTTTTTCTGATTACTAATTTGGACTTATCAATTACCTTAATGAGGAGAAAGCATTAGGGAATAATACGCCTCATTTTAACCTACAAATGGACATTGTTTATAATTTTAGCTAATATTAATCTGTTACTATGTGTTGGCCATGGTTCCTTAGAGAAACAGAACTGGTAGGAGTTTAAAATACACATTAATACATAATACACTAAATATATAATACATTAAAATACATAATGCCCATTTGCCCCTCACCCTTTTTTAATGAGAGAGAGAAATTTTTAAGGAATTGGCTTGTGTGCTTTTGGAGGCTGGCAAGTCCAAAATCTATAGCATGGAGATCCAGGGGACAGTTAATGCTGGAGTTTGAGTCCGAAACTAGTCTGCTGGCAGAATTCCCTTTTTCTGGGGGAGATCAGTCTTTTTTCTTTTTATAATATATAATATATAATATATAATTTATTTATTTATTTTTGAGATGGAGTCTTGCTCTGTCACCGAGGCTGGAGTGCTGTTCCGTGATCTCGGCTCACTGCAACCTCCGCCTCCTGGGTTTGAGCAATTCTCCTGCCTAAGCCTCCCAAGCAGCTGGGATTACAGGCGCCCGCCACCACACCCAGCTAATTTTTGTATTTTTGGTAGAGACGGGGTTTCACTATGTTGGTCATGCTGGTCTCGAATACCTGGCCTCGTGATATGCCTGCCTTCGCCTCCCAAAGTGCTGGGTACAGGCGTGAGCCACCACGCCCAGCCTACATATATATTTTAAATGGACAGAAAAATTGTATTTATCATGTACAACATGAAATTTTGAAGTATATATAAATTGTGGAGTGGTTAAATCCAGCTAATTAACAAATACATTACCTCACATAGTTATCATTTCTGAAGTGAGAACACCTAATGTTCATTCTCTTTGCATTTTTCAAGAACTGCGTATATTGCCATTAAGTATAGTTACCATGCTGTGCAATGCTCTTGAACGTATTCCTCCTATAACTGTAATTAATTATGTGTCCTTGACCAATATTGCCCCAATTCTTCTTCCCCAACATTCACCCCAGCCTGTTAACCACAACTCTGCTCTCTAATTCTATGAGATCAACTTTTTTTAGATGACATATATTTTCTTTTGTTTTCTTTTTTTTTTGAGACGGAGTCTCGCTTTGTCCCCCAGGCTGGAGTGCAGTGGCCAGATCTCAGCTCACTGCAAGCTCCGCCTCCCAGGTTCACGCCATTCTCCTGCCTCAGCCTCCCGAGTGGCTGGGACTACAGGCGCCCACCACCTCGCCTGGCTAGTTTTTTGTATTTTTTAGTAGAGACGGGGTTTCACCGTGTTAGCCAGGATGGTCTAGATCTCCTGACCTCGTGATCCGCCCGTCTCGGCCTCCCAAAGTGCTGGGATTACAGGCTTGAGCCACCACACCCGGCCTAGATGACACATATTTTCTATGAAGGCCTTCAACTGATTGGATGAGACCTGCCCACATTATAGAGGGTAATCTGTTTTACTCAGTCTACTGATTTCAATATTAATCTCATTCAAGGTATACCTTTACACAAATTTCTAGAATGATTGACTAAATAACTAGGTACCATGGCCTAGCCATGTTGACATATAAAATTAACCATCACATCACAAAACGTAGTTACCTTTCTTAGTCTGGACAACCCCTTCATTTTACAGATGAGAAAACATAGAAATGAAGTGACCTGCATCAGGCTCCGTGGCAAGATATTGACCAACTGGCACTCTTAACTCTTTCTGTGATACCATAATCCACAGATTCCAATAGGGGAACATCTGGAATGTAAACATGCTCACTTTCTGCAGTTGAATTACTTTCCTACCTTACAATGTTACTTATGTTACACATGTAGGTTCCCAACATAGGAATAACAATGGTTACAACAGACATAAAAACAAAAACCCACAATTTGTGAAATAATGGAATTCTTAGCTCACAGCCTATTGGAGACTTTCTTTTCATCTAATTTATGTTAATACCTAGGAATATTAGCTATCCATATTTATATCAATCAACATTTGTGAATTTTATTGTTGAACATATACTTAAAAACTGGCCATAAACACCAGCAGCTGCCCATGTGTCATTTCTAAGGTCAGTAAATTACAGAGTAATACTGGTGACGTTTAGTAGGCGATGTGGTCGATTTAAGTGTCTCTGTATCAGTAGCAATGCTTAAGTGCTTTGTTGTAGGTTATCCCACTTTTTGGAAGGTGAGAGAGTTGTCCAACCTTTTTGGAAGGTGAAACACATGTTGGTCTCTTCCATGGGTTCTGCATATTGTTTCCTTGGGAACAGAAGTACAACCACAGCCAGAGTGGTAGACTACTGATCTACATTTCTCTATACAAGTTGTAATCTTCCTCCTAATGTATCTATGTATATGTATATCTATGTACATGAATACATATGATTTTGCTTCTCCTGGCCTTTCTGTTTTGATACCAGTTGTATTTAAATGAACAGTGTACTTTTGTGGTAGAAAAAGCTCCATGAAAGTGCAATGCTCACTTAAATATGAGTGGTGGCAAAACAGAAGCTCATCTGCTTTCTCTGCTTCAATGCCTTTGCAAAGAATAATCTCTACCCCGGTTCCTGACAACCTTAGCTTTAGTGATGTGGCTAAGTGTCGTATAGCCTTAGACGTGAGGATGACAATGGACCAAACTCTGCGTGTAAATGAGCGCTCCTCAAAATCCTGTTTGTGTATTTTCCCAAAGCATATTTTATGATATGCCTTTCCTGTGTTCCAGATTTGTATGATGGTTCAATGTTTTTCTCTTCTAAGGTTTTACATTTTAAAGTGAAACATACTCATTGAAAACAATAGCAAAGAGTTAAGTTTAAAACAGAGTAAGTATTATATCGTTATATGAAATTCTCAACATTTCCACCAGCAGGTGGCAATATAATCTTAAATATTACTGGTAATAAAAAATTAAATTTATAGAAGGTGAAAATAATATTAAATCCGTAGATTAAACTCAGTTTTATTCATGATTTTTCTAGATCAAGAATTTTTATGTCCACTTAAAAGCCATAAAGGTCATTCATTTTATGACTTTAAAAAATATATAGAAACATTAGAATACATCTTTAATCATAAAATTAAATTATATGTGCTGATTCTGAATTTATGAGAGTTCATAAATTGTCCCATATCCAGACCACACTCATTTCACTTAAATAAGAATCTGAGGGTTCAATCTAGGTATTGGCAATTTTTTTCTTCAATTTTAAGTTCAGGGATACATGTGCAGGATGTGCAGATGTGTTACATAGGTAAACCTGTGGCATGGTGGTTTGCTGTACAGATGGTATTGGTAATTTTTAAAGCTCCCAGTGTGATTTTAATCTGAAGGTAGGGTTAAGAGCCACTGGTTTAGATCAGTTCTTCTTAGTTGACCTTAGTGCACCTGGGCCATTGTTGGCTTTCTTATCTCTCCAGTTGATGCTGATACACACTAAAGTTTGAGAATGGCTGTATGCAAATATCACTTATTTCGAAGGTTCAAAATACCTGCATTTAAATGTCAGGCCTTTATTCATTAGGAGAGTCCTTCTAAAATCAGGTACTTTCCCCAACCAATTAAAAAATCATAGACACTTTTGCAACTAGTTGCTAATGTTTGTATCTGAACACTTCTCTAACTTAAAGGGCTAACATATATGTTATTAAATTCTATTGTTTCGTTCTATACCATATATTATAAATTAAGCTTGTGTACATGTATACAAAATGAAGTTAGTGAAAAGATTAATTTCTTGAAATATTCTTTAATTTTCCTCAAATTTAGTTAGGTTTGTTTTTCATGTATGGGACTAATTAAAGACTACCAAGGAGCTCATCTTAGTTTGGTTAACTTACAAAATAAAATCCAGCAATAGATGGAAACACCTTAGAGCAGAGATTTGCACGTTTTACTATCAGAATCATCTGGGAAGCTTTTAAAACTCTCATGTCCAGGCCACACTCATTTCAATGAAAGAAGAATCTGAGGGTTTGATCTAGGTATTGAGAATTTTTAAAGCTCCCAGTGTGATTCTGATCTGAATCTAGGGTTAAGAGCTAGTGGTTTAGATCAGTTCTTTTTAAAGGTGTAGGTCCATATAAAACAAAGGGGGAAGTTGCTGAGATACTTTTATTTTGGGTAGAATTGACTAAATGAGATCACCAATTTGGGCTTCTGAAAAGCAGGATGAGGAAGGAAGAAATAATATTTTATGTAGTACTACTATAATTATTTACCTTTTGCTGCTAGCTGTGATTAGAAATGCCATTATGTAGTGAGGGTTGATGTGATATGATCTGGCTGTTTAAGACCTTGGTTACAAATTGCTAGGAGGAATGACCCAGGAGAAACAAAGAGAAACTAGCAGTTATATTCAGACTCTGCTTCAGTCTCTCTCATCATTTTTCTGGTTCTCTTAGTGTAATTTTCTAATAGATTAGACACATTATAAAATAAAGGTAAGCAGTTGGAAGAAAAAGAGCTTTTGCTAATATTTAGTGTGGGAGGTGGGTGTGAGGTCATCTCTTATGCCTCCATTTTATGTACCTATTAAAATGCAGTGTTTTTAGAAAAACTTCGACAATAAGTGTGCATTTCAAATAATGGTCCAGTACATTTTCTCATGAAAGATTTCTCTGCAGCATGTATGCTGTTTGACAACATCTTACCCACAGTACAGCTACTTTCAAAATTGGAGTTAATCTTCTCAAACCCTGCTGCTAGTCTGTCAACTAAATTTATGTAATATTCTAAATCCCTTGTCATTTCAACGATGTTCACAGCATCTTCACCAGCAATAGATTCCATCTCAAGAAATCACTTTCTTTGCTCATCTATAAGAAGCAACTCTTCTTCTGTTCAAGATTTATCATGAGATTGTAGCCATTCAGTCACATCTTCAGACTCTGCTGCTAATTCTAGCTCTCTTGCTATTTCTACCACATGTGCAGTTACTTCCCTCTCTGAAGTCTTAAACTCTTCAAGAGTTAAGATTCCATGAGGGTTGGAATCAACTTCTTCCAAACTCCTGTAATGTTGATATTTTGACCTCTTCTCATGAATCACGAATGGTATCTAGAATGGTAAGTTATTTCCAGAAAGCTTTCATTTCACTTTACCAAGATCCATCAGAGGAATAACAATCTATGACAACTATATAATATGTAGCCATATTATAAAATGTATTTCTTAAATAGTAAGACTTAAAAATTGAAATTACTTCTAAATCCATGAGCTGCAGAATGGATGTTGTTTTAGCAGGCATGAAACCAACATTAATATTTTTGTACATCTCTATCAGAGCTCCTGGGTGACTAGATCCATGGTCAAAGAGCAGTGATATTCTGAAAGGAATCTTTTTTTTTTTTTTTTTTCTGAGCAGTAGCTTTCATCAGTGGTCTTAAAATATTCAGTATACCTTGCTGTAAACAGATGTGCTATAATCTAGGCTGTTTTTTTATTTACAGAGCACAGGCAGAGTACTGACTTAGCATAATTTTTAAAGGCTCCAAGATTTTTAGAATGGTAAATAAAAATTGGGTTTAACTTAAAGTCATGAGCAGCATTAGCTCTTAACTAGCGACTCAGCCTGTCCATTGAAGTTTTCAAGTTTTGATGCCTTGAAGAGAGGCGTTGACTTTTTCTTTGTCTAGGTGTAAGTCTTACATGGCATCTTCTTCCAATGGAAGGCTTTCTGTCTACATTGAAAATCTGTTGTTGAATGTAATCACCTTCATCAATCATCTTAGCTAGATCCTCTGGATAACTTGCTGCAGCTTCTCCATCAGCACGTACTGCGTCACTTTGGACTTTTATGTTATAAAAATGGCTTCTTTCCTTAAACATCATGAGCCAACTTCTGCTAGTTTCCAGCTTTTCTTCTGCAGTTTCCTCACCTATCTCAGCCTTCACAGAATGAAGAGTGTTAGGGCTTTGCTCTAGAATAGATTTGGCTTGAGGGAATGTTGTGGCTCATTTGATTTTTTATTTAGGCTACTAAGATTTTCCTCACATCAGTGATAAGGCTGTTTTGCTTTATAATTCACGTTCACTGGAATGGCACTTTCCATCTCCTTCAAGAACTTTTCCTTTGCTTTCACAACTTGGTTAACTGTTTGGCACAAGAGGTCTAGCTTTTGGCCTGCCTTAGCTTTCAGTATACCTTCTTCACTAAGCATAATTATTTCTAGCTTTTGATTTAAAGTGAGAGATGCATGACTCTTTCACTCGAATACTTAGAGGCTTTTGTAGGGTTGTTAACTGGCTAATTTCAGTATTGTTGTGTCTCAGGTAATAGGAGATCTGAGGAGAGGGAGAGAGATGGCGGACTGACCGATTGGTGAAGCAGTTAGAATACATACAACACTTCTTAAATTCCCTGCCACATATAGGCGTGGTGTGTGGAGCCTCCAAACAATTCCAATAGTATGATCAAAGATTACTGGCCACAGATCACCATAACCGATAAAATAATCATGGAAAAGTTTGAAATATTGCATGGATTACCAAAATGTGACAGAGATACAAAATGAACACATGCTATTGGAAAAATGGCACCAAAAGGCTTGCTTTATGCAAGGATGCCACATACCTTCAGTTTGTAATAAGTGTAAAATCTGTGAAGCACAATAAAGCAAAGCACAATAAAATGAAGTTTGCCTGTATTTATATAAATCATTCATGAAAATCTATTTGAGCATGTTAATGTATCATCTTAGTATAACAATTACACAAAGCAGTAAATTATGACATTAATTATGATGTGAACTCCTACTAGTTAAATGTATCTCCATTCTATGATGTATACAGATAATATAGACAGATGTGTCAAGTAGTAAAAATATCCAGTAATTTTGTAGAGTACGTCATGGAAACTTTAAATGTAACCTCAATGTAGTTTGAATGTATTCATGAATCTTATGCTGTGTGAATGCCTGACATAATAGGTACTCCCTAAGTATTTGGTGAATGAATGAGTGCATAAAATAATTGTCATACAGCAATTGGCCAAACAAGATTTCTTAGAAGTGTTAATGTAGAATCAGATTTAGAAATTATTTTACTGAAATTATGTCATAACTTGACTAAAATTCTGTAATAATTATAAATCATTATTTTAAAATAGTAATTTTCAGCATAATTCTCTCGGGAGCCATTTCACACAAATCTATTTACCTTTGCTTCCAATTATCATGGCTGTTTCCCATACTTTCAGTCCCGGTGGTAGTTTATTACTATTTCCTATTAATGTTAGACTCAGCATACTGAATTATCCCTCATCAATTTCCTTACTGCCTGCCCAACTTTTATAAGTAGTTCTCTTTTTTAAAAAATCAAAATCATTTCAATTACCCAGTTGGAGTATGACATCCATTTCTTGCTGGGACCTTGACTTATTTAATACTGAATGGAAGCAGAGCAGCCAGAAAAGATAATGACAAAAGGGCACATGTTTTTAACAAAGTCCAGATGGAAGGACTGTTCACATTCAACCAAAGTTTTAAGATTGGTGGAATGATCCAAGGCAAGGATTTTAAGACATATGGCAAAGAAACTTCGTGGAAAAATTCTGTAGGAATGTGTTGACATAGTATAGCAAGTCAGGTTTTCTGGAAGTAGACATAGTGAGAAAGTTTAGAATGTAAGATCTGTATTAGGGGTCAACATCTACGAAAGGAAGGAAGGAAGAAGCAGGATTAGGTAGAGGAAGAAATCGAGTCTGCCTTACAGTTCAGCAAAATTGTGGCCAGTGCAAAGGGGAGCACCAGAACAAGTACTGTCTATCAGTATGACCCAGGTCAACTCAAAATGATTGGGCCTCATTCAGTCATGGTAGGCAGGCTGTCCCAGGAGAAACATGACCTTGGGGTAAGTCAGCTCTTTTAGGGATTGCCTTGGCTACAGAAAACTGGGAGGCTGTGTGTGGACAGTATTCTCCATAGCTGGCTAGCAGGTCCTTACTCAAAGGGGAATTTGGAGGGGATGGCTTATCTCTATGTCTGTATGCACGCATACATATACAATGTTGGCGGTCTTTGGTGTCTAGCATTGTCTCTCAGCTGCCATTAATTTCTTTTTGAGTTAAAATCTATTTTACTGTATGTAAATTATAAGTGTGCAGTTCAATGTGTTTTGATAAATGTAAGCACCCTTGTAATAAAAGAATTCCAGATAAGATGTAGGTTGTTTTCATCACCCCTGAAAATTTATTCTATCCACTTCCTGCTCGATGCTTAATCTTTTATATATTGTTTATTTAGTCTAATATGATATTTTTGAGATTCATACACTTGTGTATTTCGGTAGTTAATTTTTATTGCTGAGTAGTGTTCCATTGAATGAATGCACCAAAATTTGTCAGTTCTACCTAGGGTTGATAAACATTTGATATTTGTTTTTTTGTTTTAATTTTTAAACTTTTATGAATAAATTAGTAATGGATAAACATGTATAAGAATTTCTGTGGACATAAGTTTTCATTTTTCTTGGGTAAATGTCTGAATGTGGAATTGTTGTGCCGTGTGGTAAATGTATGTTTAACCTTGTAAAGAAACTGCAGAATTATTTTCAAGTGGTTGTATGAGTCTGCATTCTTTAGAAGGGTTATATGTCTGTCTTTTAAATTTAGATTTCTTGATTTATCTCAAATTATTATTTTTTGCAAGTTATCCTTATTCTTTTTTTGGTTAAGCTTAGACAGAATTTATAAGTTATACTTTTTTTTTTTTTTTAACAATAATTTCAACTTTTTAGATTCAGGAGATACATGTGCAAGTTTGTTACCTGGGTATATTGTGTGATGCTGAGGTTTGGGGTATGATTGATCCTGTCACCAAGGTACTGAGCATAGTAACCAATAGTAGTTTTTCAACTCTTTCTTCCCTAATTCCCCATCTAGTAGTCCGCAGTTCCTATTGTTGCCATCTTTAAGTCCTTGAGTACCTATTGTTTAGCTACCAGTTGTAAGTGAGAACATGCAGTATTCAGTTTCCTGTATCTACATTAATTCATTCAGGATAATGGCCTCCAACTGTATCCATGTCGCTGCAAAAGACATGATTTTTTAAAATGGCTGCATTGTATTCCATGGTGCCTACATAGGCACCACATAGGTGCCACATCTTCTTTATGAAATCCACAATTGATGGGTACCTAGGTTGACTCCATGTCTTTGCTGTTGTGAATAGCACTTTAATAAACATACGCATGCATATGTCTTTGGTACAATGATTTATTTTCTCTTGGCTCTATACCCAGTAATGGATTGAATGGTAGTTCTGTTAAGTTCTTTGAGAAATCTCCAAGCTGCTTTCCACAGTGGTTGAACTAGCGTACATTCCCACCAACAGTGTGTGAGCATTCCCTTTTCTCCACAGCCTCACCAGCATCTGTTGTTTTTTGACTTTTAATAATAGCCATTCTGACTGGTATGGGATGGTATCTCATTGTGGTTTTGATTTGCATTTCTCTGATTAGTGATGTGGAGCATTTTTGTCATGTTTGTTGGCCACTTGTATGTCTTCTTTTGAGAAGTATCCGTTCATGTCTATCATCCGTTTTTTAATGGGGTTATTTGGTTTTTGCTTGTTCTGTTAGTTTAAGTCTCTTATATACTCTTATAGATAGTAGGTTATTGTCAGATGCAGAGTTTGTGAATATTTTCTCCCATTCAGTAAGTTGTCTGCTTACTCTGTTAATAGTTTCTTTTGCTCTGTAGAAGCCCTTTAGTTCAATGAGGTCCCACTTGTCAATTTTCATTTTTGTTGCTGTTGTTTTTGAAGACTTAGTCATAAATTATTTCCCAGGGAAGATGTCCAGAGTGGTGTTTCCTAGGATTTCTTCTAGGATTCTTACAGTTTGCGATCTCGCATTTAAATCTCTAATCCATTTTGAGTTAATTTTTGTAAATGGTGAAAGAGAGGGATCCAGCTTCATTTTTCTGCATGCAGCTAGCCAACTATCCCAGTATAATTTACTGAATAGGGAGTCCTTTCTCCATTGCTTATTTTTGTCGATCTCATTCAAGATCACATGGTTGTAGGTGTGTGGTTTTTTTCTGGGTTCTCAAATTTGTTCCATCAGTCTGTGTCTGTTTTGTACAAGTACCATGTTGTTTTGGTTAGTGTAGCCTTATAGTACTGTTTGAAACCAGGTAGTGTGATGCCTCCAGCTTTGTTCTTTTTGCTTAAGATTGCTTTGACTATTCAGGCTCTTTTTTGGTTCCATATGAATTTTATTTTATTTTTTTAAATTTATTTTTTATTTAAATAGGCTTTTGGGGAACAGATGGTGTTTGGTTACACGAATAAGTTTTTTAATGGTAATTTCTGAGATTTTGGTGTACCCAAGCAGTGTACACTGTACTACATACCTAATCTTTTATCCCTCACCCCTTCCCACTCTTTCCCCTGAGTCTCCAGAGTTCATATCATTCTTACACATTTGCATCCTCATAGCTTAGCTCCCACTTATAAGTAAGAACATACGATGTTTGGTTTTTCATTCCTGAGTTACTTCATTTAGAATAATAGTCTCTAGTTGCATCCAGATTTCTGTGAACACCATTATTTCATTCCTTTTTATGGCTGAGTAGTATTCCATGATCTATCTATATAATGGAATATATATACACACATATATATGTGTGTGTATATATATCACATTTTCTTTATTTCTAAAAGCTGTTCAAACCTACCAGTATTTAGAGATTTCCCAAAACAGATATAATTCATCATTATTTGCAGAAAACAAATAGAATAAGAGTCATGCTGTGTGAGTATATGTGTGTGAGTTTCTTTTTAAAAGTGGTTTAGATTGAGGATCTGTAGACTTTTTATTAAAGGGTTAGGATTTTAGGTTAGGTTTTTTTCTGGCCATATGGCCTCTGTTGCAACTACTCAATTCTGCCATGTTAGTCTGAGAGCAGCCGTAGACAATACATAAATGAATAGACACAGCTGCATTCCAATAATGCTGTTTTACAAAATCGGCACTGGCCCACAAGCTATAGTTTGCTGACTCGTGCTTTAAATAATATATAGATTTGATATAACAATTTTAAATGTCATGATGGTTTATATTATGTGTTAACTTGACTGGCCACAGGATGCTCAGATTAAACACTATTTCTGGATGTGTCCATGAGGGTGTTTCCAGATGATTAGCATTTGAATACATGGATTCAGTAAAGTAGATTGCTCTCCCCAATGAGGGTGGGCATTAGTCAATCAATTGAAGACTTGAATAGGACAAAGGTAGAAGAAGGATGAATATGACCCTTTTGCTTCCTGCTTGCTGCTTGAAATGGAACATCTGATCTCATCTTCTTCTGCCTTAGGACTGACATACATTACCAACTCCCTTGGTTCTCAGGTATTTGGACCCAGATTAAATTACACCACGGACATTCCTGGGACTTTGGCTTGCAGACAACAGATCATGAGACTGCAGGCTCCATAGTCATGTGAGCCAATTCCTCATAATACAATAGATACTGGTACCAAGAAGTGACAGTGCTACTGTAATAAATGCCTAAAAATGTGGAAGTGGCTTTGAAACTAGGTGATGGATAGAGGCTGGGAGAATTTTGAGATGTATGCTAGAAAAACCTATCCTGTTGACATAAATCATTAAAGATGATTCTGGTGAGGGCTCAGAAATAAAAGAGTAGAGCTGCAGAGAAAACCTCATACTTCTTAGAGAATGTCTAAATAATCATGACCAGAATATTGAGAAAAATACAGATGGTAAAGGCCATTCTGATAAGGCCTTAGAAATGAGGAAGATGTTATTGGAAACTGGAGGAAAGGTGATTCTTGTCGTAAAGTGGTGAAGAAGCTGGTTGAATTATGCTCATAGTCTAGTGCTTTGTGGAAGGTACAACTTGTAGGGAATAAAATTGCATATTTAGCTGAGAAAATTTCTAAGTAGTGTTTAAGGTACAGCTTAACTTCTCCTAACTGCTTATAGTAAAATGCAAGCAGAGAAAAATGACTTCATTTTTAGCTAATGACTTGCTTTTATTAAGGAAAAATAAAGACAGTAAAAGACTGGAAAGAGTTTTGGCCTATCCATATTGTAAAAAATGAGAACACTAACGGTGTGGCCAAACCACCATTTGATAAAGAGATTAGAATGGATCAGCCATCTCAGTAGAAGTCAGGCACTATTCTTCAAAACTGTGGAAGAATGACTTCAAAGGTGATTCAGACATCATTAGGGTTGCCACCATCAACATAGGCCCAGAGGATATGGGCCTGGAAGGTATGGCTGCCTCCACTTAGGTTTCAAAGGACAGGGCTGCCTAAAGCTGTAGCGCTACAATTCTAGCCTGGAGGTAGCTGCTGCTGGGGCAGGGCCATAGCAGAAATCTGGGGCATGGACAGGGCCACCGCAGAGACTCAGGGCTTGTGTATTACCCCACCAAGCCAGGGGTGCGACACTGTTGCCCCAGTGGGTCTAGAGAGTGAAGCATTAAGCTGAAGAGGGTTATTCTTCAGCCTTAAGGTTTAATATTGTTTGCCTTGTTTTTGACTTATTTGAGGCCCATTACCCCTTTCTTCTTTCCTATTTCTCCCTTTTGGAAAGAAACTGTTTTGTGCCTGTCTCACCATCATATTTTGAAAGCAGATAACTTGATTGGTTTCGCAGGTTCACAACTGAAGAGGAACTTGCCTGTGGATGAATCATACTTTGAATTTCATTCATATCTGATTTAGATGATATTTAGATGAGACTCAGGACTTCAGAGTTGTTGCTGGAATGAACTAAGACTTTTGGGGCTGTTAGATGGAATGAACGCATTGTACATATCAGAAAGACATACATTTTGTGGGGCTAGGGGTGAAATGCTATGGACTGAATGTATCTTCCCAATTTATATGTTGAAATCCTAACCTCTGATGTGATGGTATTAGGAGGTGAGGCCTTTGGGAGGTTATTAGGCCATCACAGTGGAGCCCTCAGGACTGCAATTAATGCCCTTGTGAAAGAGATCCTGGAGAGATCCCTCACCCTTTCACACAATGAGGAGATGGCCATTTATGAACTAGGAAGTGGGCCCTCATCAGACACTGAATCTGCCAGTTCCTTGATCTTGGACTCTCTACTCTCTAGATTGTGAGGAATGAGTGTTTGTTGTTTAAGCCACCCAGTATATTATAGTTTATTATAGCAACCTGAATGGACTAAGACAAACATTAATTCTCAACAACTATATTATCATATGTTGTTTTTATTTTTCCTCTTGGAACAATTTTAAGTGATGTAAAAACAGAAAAAAAAAGTAAACATTAACATAACGAGTCTCCCTCATGTACCTCCCCTCTCAGTTAATAATTTACTTGATCACTGGGGAATAGTGAATCTCAGTCTTTTACCTCATAAAGTGAGTATAAGAATTTCTACAAATTTCAATGTAATGAAGTCCAAGTAAATAATTTTACTGTATCTATACCGAAATGGGTCTGTTAGTTTTTTTCCAAACAGCTGTGAAATCCCAAATCATTTGTTTCTGGAAGGCATTTTTTAACTTCCCTTTTAAAAATATAGGCAAAATAGTTTTGTCTGATTTGGGAATTTGTAGCACCGTGAACATAATACTCCTTTCCAGAGAGCTGTCTCAGGAAGAATTAGAAAGCTGTCTTACTACTTCATCCTTTGATAGGGCTTCTTGGTTCTCCTAGCCAGGTACAAACAATTTGAGGGAAGCGATCTTGAGGCTGAGTAAGGTGTTGGAAGATGAACAAAAAACCACCCCCAAGACCCCAAACCGAAAAAAATCAGGAGAGATGTGCTTCTCAACTTGTTTATTTTTATTTATTTAGTTTTGAGACAGGGTCTTGCTCTGTCACCCAGGCTCACTGTAGCCTCAACCTCCCAGGGTCAGGTGATCCTCTCACCTCAGCCTCCCGGGTAGCTGGGACTTACAGGTGTGTGCCACCATGCCTGGTTAATTTTTGTATTTTTTGAAGATACAGGGTTTCACCGTGTTGTCCAGGCTGATCTCAAACTCCTGAGCTCAAGTGATCTGCCAGACCTGGCCCCCCAGAATGCTGAGATTACAGGCGTGAGCCACCATGCCATCCTTATTTTTATGGCAGAGAAAACGAAAACCTGGGCAAGGTTAAGGAATTTGTCCACAGAAGACAGAGATTTCTCTTGGTGCCTGATTATTTGGATTCTTTTACTATATTGAATTTGTTCTATTTATATTCTACTTGATTATGTTTTTGTTTTTAAAAATGGGATTGACCTGACACAAACTTTAGGAGCATTTCTAAAACAATGACGCACAACTTAAGATGTTCATGGTTGGAAAGCAATGTTTTGTTGTGAGGAAAGACGATGTCGCCTTCCTGGATGCAGATGCATCTGCAGTTTGTGCTGTATTGCTCAATGTTGTAATATAAAGTTCATCTGTTCTGCCTTTCCAAAACGCAGTGACCCGAGGCCAGAAAGGATGAAAATATTTACTTTAGCATTGTCTTATAAATAAAAGTTAATTTTGTTCTTTTTTGAAGTTTAAAATAGTGTGTATTACATTTCAATCCATCCTAATTATAAAATATTTGACCACAAAAGTCTACCTACTTATAATGAACAGATTTAATGATGTGGTCATAGAATTTTGGAGTAGAAGGGACTCCATAAATCGTTTATATTGGTGGTTCTGTTCATTTTTGGATTATAGCTCCCTGTGTTCATCTTAAAATATTGGAATCTATTCTCCAGGACAATATACATGTTTGCATTTTTACTATGTATGTTTGTATTTGTGTGTGTATGTAGTATGTATTTTTTTAAGCCACCTCACATATAGCTAAATTTCATTCATAGATTCTCTTCCTTTGGCTTCTAAGAATACCTGATACATTTACTTTGGGAAAAAAAACTATGAAAAGTCGTATTTGAAAGACTTTTAAGAAACAATATGTGGCTTATACTTAAGTCATTCATTATAGCAATATAGTATAAAAGAAAGAATGCAAGAATAAAAGTCAGAATCAATGGGCCCTGCCAATAATTAACTGTTCATTCCTGATTTTATCACTTAACTTCTCTGGGCTTTTGTTTCTTGTTAGTAACCTGGAAGACACTGCGAGTTGAAATACATCTTGGAAATCAAGTTGAAATGCCTAGAACTGGAGAATTCATGTTATTATACAGGAACACCTTCCAAACCTCAAATCTTAATTTATACATACTAATTTTTTAATAGCATTTAAAATATTCATCATGTACTCAAGAATTTTGTTTTAATAGCACTTAAAATATTCATCATCTACCCAAGAATTTTGTCAGACAAAAAAACTAATCACTTAGCTAAGGAGACAAACTAACACATACAACGATTTGGAGACTACTGATTTGTAATATTTTGTGTATACCTGAGTTCCCCCCGTAAAGGCAGACTGAAGCTTGGTTACTTGCCCAAGCTCATGCAACTCACAAGTGGCAGATCTGGGTGTAAACTCAGGCAGCTGGGCATCCGAGTCTGCTCTTCACCATCACACAACCCTACATCTTGAAGGCATGATCAGTGTGAGTAGGGATGGCCAGAGAAGCTCTTTGCTGTGTTAATACTTGAGCTGCCTCTGAACAGGGAAGAGGTTGAGGGGAGGAAGATATACTTTTCAGGATTCTGGAAGGGGATGGGCAGGTTTCAGAAGGAACATACACTGCTTATCTCAATATAGACGATATAATAATGGATATTTAGAGTCTTCTTCCCAGCATTCAGTTCTCTCATAAGGATTACATTAATTCCAGCCATCAAGCATTGCCTGGATCTGAGCTCTATCTAATAATTCTTCCCACCCCTATGATGATACCTCCCTGTGGCTCTCCCCCGAGCATCACAACCCAGCATGTCTCAAACCAACCTCTGTGCCCTTTCTGCTCCACCTGACCTTCTTTCTAGCGTTTCAAATTTTGTTAGACAACAAGTGAAGGAAGATGGCATCATCAAGGTCCCTTCTAACTCCAAAGAGGTACCAGCATATCATATTGAGAATGGCAATGTACCGCTTTTTTTTTTTTTTTGTAATGTTCCTTATTCAATTCAGAAAGAAAAAAAGATAGTACATTTTTTTTCACTTTTTGTGACAAACATATTTTTTTATCCTGGTCCTGTTGTTCGTGAACAATTGCATTACCACAACTTTCCTGTTAGAGTAAATTTTGTGTACGTTATTTTAAAATAACAATTCTATTTCTTCTTCTAGCTTCACCCTACACATTTTTACATTATATAAAATCCACTTAAAATCTGGAAAACACTAGAAATCACCACTTCATCTGACTAAAGTTTGCAATGGGAATATTGGTGTTTTGGCAGGAATTTTAAACTTTACATCAAATGCCAAATTCAAAATGACAAAGGACTGGCAAAGATACGTTAAAGATGTAAATAAAATGTTATAGTTTTGACATTTTTGTATATGCCCTATGATCTTTGTTCACATCCTTTAATAACACTCTTTCCAAATTACATTTTTTCTGAGTCTCTTCCACTGAAGTGTGAGCTCCTAGGGGTTAGGGAGCAGTTTTGTCATCTCAGCCCCTGGTATGGTCATTGTCTGTAGTGCGAATAGGTAGAAGGGATGAATGGGTATATGAAAGACACGAAGCATAAGAAGGAGAAATTGGTCTGCTGAACACAATTTAACTTTTAGAGAACCTGATTTGATTAATTTGTATACAAATACTGATGCTTTGCATATTTCAGCTTCCAAATTGAATAAATGAGTATTTTAAGAAATGCGTGGCCGGCGCGGTGGCTCACGCCTGTAATCCCAGCACTTTGGGAGGCCGAGGCGGGCGGATCAGGAGGTCAGGAGATCGAGACCATCCTGGCTAACACGGTGAAACCCCATCTCTACTAAATATAAAAAAGAAATTAACCGGGCATGTGGTAGGCGCCTGTAGTCCCAGCTACTCGGGAAGCTGAGGCAGGAGAATGGCGTGAACCTGGGAGGCGGAGCTTGCAGTGAGCCGAGATCGCGCCACTGCACTCCAGCCTGGGCAACAGAGCAAGACTCTGTCTCAAAAAAAAAAAAAAAAAAACAGAAATGCGTTAAGACTTCTTAGTTTGCAAGGTACAGAGATCTACTTGAATTACCTTAAGGATAAGGATGTTTATTTTCACAATATTAAATGGAAAATGTCCAAGTATCTAAAGGAGGAGTTATAATACCTTTAAACTTGATAATTAGAAATGTCCAAATAAGGACGATAATAATAAAAATAAGATAAAAAGTAAAAAATAAGATAAAGACAATGTTTTAATATATTTAATATGTTTAACTTGTTAATACCCCACACTCACCATTTTTTATTATTTAGTCTTGGAATGATTTAAAAAATTTTTGTTTGTTTCCTCATTAGGATAATTTTTTTTTTTTTTTTTTTTGGAGACAGAGTCTCGCTCTGTCACCCAGACTGGAGTGCAGTGGCTCGATCTGGGTTCACTGCAACCTCTGCCTCCCAGGTTCAATTGATTCCTCTGCTTCAACCTACCAAGTAGCTGGGACTACAGGCGCTTACCACCATGGCTGGCTAATTTTTGTATTTTAATAGAGACGGGTTTCACCATGTTGGCCGCGATGATCTCGATCTCCTGACCTCGTGATATGCCCACTTCCACCTCCCAAAGTGCTGGGGAGAATATTTCTATCTTCTAATCATTGTGAGGTTTACATGAGGACTTTTATTTAAAATAAAAAAGCTCAGTGACTGACTTTATAGGTACAAAACTATAATAGTTTCTTTCTCCGTTCCTTGAAAAATAAGAATTATGTTTTGTCTGTGTAACATTACTGATTTTATGCCCATGATAATAAATTATGTGAATGGATTGTGAAAACTTCAAAGAGATTCACAAATACTTGTGTTATGGATAATAATTGATTGATATTAACCACTCAAGGTAGTATCTAAACAGTAAGACCCAGAAACCTTCAGAAGTAGAGTTCTTTTAAAAAATTAAAATCAAGCTGGGTGCGGTGGCTCACACCTGTAATCCCAGCATTGGGTGGCTGAGGTGGGGGGATCACCTGAAATCAGGAGTTTGAGACCTGCCTGGTCAACATGGTGAAATCCTGTCTCTACTAAAAATACAAAAATCAGCTGGATGTGGTGGCAGGCGACTGTGATCCCAGCTACGCGGGAGGCTGAGGCACTAGAATTGCTTGAACCCGGGAGGTGGAGGTTGCGGTGAGTCAAGATTGCACCACTGCACTCCATCTTGGGTGACAGAATGAGACTGTCTCAAAAAAAAAAAAAAAAAAAAAAAAAAAAAAAACAAGAGTATAAATTTATTTGCATGCTTATAAGTAAAGATTAAATTTAATTACACACAACCAAAAAAATTCAATACAATTTACAGTCAGATAGCAAATACAAGTCATTAGTAAACTTTAAAAATTGACTAAAAGTTGTCATTTATGTTTGCAGGCACTTCTGTAAAAGTTCTTTTAGATTTTGATTTCTCAATAGGAAGTTGTCTTTCATTTCTTACTTTGAACAAACAGAAAATTCCATTTCTAATAGTGAGTCTTTATAAATAGCTTTATAATTGTTTCCAGTTTATATTTGTAAAAAGGCTCCACTAGAATAGTGAGAATTATTCACGTATATTTTTTCATGTCTTTGAAGTTTGTGCAAAGCGAACAAAAAATTAGCCAGGAGTGCCTAGAATAAAAAAACGATAGTGGCAGAAAGAATCTTATACTTTGAAAATTATATTTTTCAAGATTTTCACCATTATAGCTGAAGAATCTGAGAATCTAGTGTTGAGTAACTAAACTACATCCACAGAGTGTTACTGGAAGTTCTAGGACTACAATTTGATGGCAGAATCCAGTTCTGAGGCAGTCTTTTTACATGAAAAGAATCTCCACTGGTCTTTTGTAAAGTGTAAGAAGCTGGCATGTGTTAGTGTACATGTTAGCCATTCATGCTGTTTAACTAAAGGAAAGCAAGTTTGTGTTCTTTAATGGGTAGCTCTTTGAATATTTGCCTTCTCATGAACAGACATAGTCTACTACACACCAAATAAAAACAAAATCTCACACACATTCTGTTTATTTTTAATAAGAAAGTATTGTGTCTAGTAGCACCCTTATAGCCAAGAGTGTTTTTCAGTAAAATGATGTGACTCTCTTTAAAGACTCTCAGTTCCTACTCACCCTAGGATATTTTCATGGAAAAAAAAGTTTTATTTGTGAAATGAGATCATAATTTTTTGTTGAATGTTTCCACTGATCAACTCAGGTAATTTTTTTTGGGGTTATTCTTTATGGACCGAGTAAGATCTCACTATACTGAGGTTACCTGTCTCAAACAATTTATTTATAGGTGAAAATAAAATTAACTTTTATGAAAGTTCTCAAGTGCCTTCATTATCTTTCATGAAATACAAAAATTATCTTCACAACTATTTAAAAATGTTAAAGTGGGCTCGGCATGGTGGCTCACCCCCCATAATCCAGGTACTTTGGGAGGTCAAGGTGGGCAGATCACTTGAGGTCAGGAGTTTGAGACCAGACTGGCCAATATGGTGAAACCCTGTCTCTACTAAAAATACAAAAATTAGCCAGGTGCAGTGGCAAGTACCTGTAATTCTAGCTACTCAGGAGGCTGAGGCAGGAGAATCACTTGAACCCAGGAGGTGGAGGTTGAAGAGAGCCAAGATTGTGCCCCTGCACTCTATCCTGGGCGACAGATTGAGATTCCATCTCAAAAAAAAAAAAAAAAGTTAAAATGATTTAAACCTAATTGTTTTTATCATAAAACATACATATTTATTGTAAAAGATCTGGACAAATGAAAAAAAGTTGAATAATAACCTCTAAACATTGAGATTACACATTAACACTTCAGTGTATACTTCTGGTCTTTTGCATTTTCATGTACACATTTTTCTAAATATATATATATATATTTTTTATTTATTATTTTTTTTTTGAGAAAGGGTCTTGCCCTGTCACCCAGACTGGAGTGCAGTGTCCTGATCTTGGCCCACTGCAACCTCTGCCTTCTGGGTTGAAGTGATTCTCATGCCTCAGCCACCAGAGTAGCTGGGATTACAGGTGTGTGCCACCATGCCCAGCTAATGTTTGTATTTTTAGTTAAGATGGGATTTCGCCATGTTGACCAGGTTGGTCTCGAACTCTTGCCCTCATGTGATCTGCCTGCCTTGGCCTCCTAAAGTGCTGGTATTACAGGTGTGAGCCACTGCACGCACCCCCAAAATAATAATTGAAAACACAATGTTTTAGACTTGTTTTTCTAAATGTAATGTTATGTCTTGGATAGCTTTCTATGGCAATTATAAATTGTTCAATAATATTTCAGTGGCTTATTCTAATATGTCACAAATTTGAAAATATTACTTTGTCAGACATTTGTTTCTATAATGTTTTAAAAATAAACCTTGCTGTGATGAATATCCATGTTATTAAATGTTTGAAGATACAGTTATGTTGATTTCCCTCAGGATAAATTTCAAGAAATAGATTTGCTGGGTCAGAGAAGATACTTTTTAGAAGCTTTTGATTTATATGGCTAAATTGCTCTCCAGAAGTGTCATAACATGGATCCTCTTTAAATAAAACCATGTGAAATATAAAGCTTTTTTTTTTTTTTTTTTTTTTTGTGATGGTGTTTCACTCTATCACCCAGGCTGGAGTGCAATGGCCCGATCTCGGCTTACTGCAACTTCTGCCTCCCGGGTTCTAGCGATTCTCCTGTGTCAGCCTCCCAAGTAGCTGGCACCACAGGCGCGGACAACTACGCCAGGCTAATTTTTTTTTTGTATTTTTAGTACAAACGGGATTTCACCATGTTGGCTAGGCTGGTCTTGATCTCCTGACCTCGTGATCTGCCTTCCTTGACCTCCTAAAGTGCTGGGATTACAGGTGTGAGCCACTGCACCTGGCCTGAAATATGTAACTTTTATGTGGCCTTAATAGTGGTCTTGTTTAATAAAAAACACCAGCAGAAAGTTTCTACTGTTAAGAAGTGGAAAGGAAGGATGGAAAAAGACAAATGGACGCAGAGCAAAGGCTGGAAAGTTTATTTTCAATATCAAAGCAAGATTTACTCTTCCAGTTTGGAATAAACTTTCTTTCGCAGACTGGGCTAATTGTCATGATAATAGACCCCAGGTGAGGCTTTGCTTTGCCTTTCCATATTTCTCCTCCTTTTCCACTTTTCTTCCATTTTACTTCCCCATTTCTTCTATTCAGATACTCTTTCTTCGAGAGATGGCGCCGGTGACATTTGGCTGATTGTCCTCTGAGGGTCCTTCCAATGTGAATCTCATGAGTAGTTTAGGTCATAGGCTAGAGACAGTGAAAGGTAACCTAATACCCTGGGGCAGTCCTATGCATTTCATCAGTGTCCCATCTGTCTTCTTCAGGGTGTGGAATCCTGACATCTGCTTGTATTTAGAAAGAGCTAGTTTTTGAATCAACTAATACAAAATTTTTGTTACCATATTAGGACACAATAGGAGTTATTTCTCTTGTCCATGTAACAGTTAACTTCCCATAAAAATACTTTAATATAAGAGAGTGATGTAATAAATATCATAGCCTGTTTAAGCATCCTATAATTCTCTGATTGTGATTCCCAGATCTGCAGCATCAGTCCAGGGAACTTCTCAGGAATATACATTCTCAGTCCTGATCACACTCCTACTGAATCAGACACTCTGGGTGTGAGGCCCAGTATTTTGTTTTAACAAGCTCTCTGGGTGATTTTCATGCATGCTAAAGTTGGAAAACCGTTGATCTAAGAAAATAAAGTCATGTGCCCTATAACAATGTTTTGGTCAACAAAGGACCACATATATAATGGCTATCCCATAAGATTATAACGGAGCTGGAAAATTCCTATTGCCGAGTGATGTAGGCATTGTAACATCATAGCACAATTACTTAATTTTTAAATAAATTTAGCGTTGCCTAAGTGCACAGTGGTTTTGAAGTGTACAGTAGTGTACAGTAATGTCCTCGGCCTTCACATTCACTCACCACGCACTCCTTGATTCACCCAGGGCAACTTCCAGTCCTTCAAGCTTCATTCATGGTAAATGCCCTATGCAGGTGTACCATTTTTTCTTTTATACTGTATTTTCACTTACCTTTTTAATGTTTAGCTATAGGGACACAAATTCTTATAATTGTGTTACAGTTGTCCAGAGTTTTCAGTACAGTAACGTGCTATACAGGTTTGTAGTCTAGGAGCAATAGACTACCATATAGACTAGGTTTCTTGTGGACTTTTCCATCTAGGTTTGTGTAAATGTGATGTTCAGCAATGACAAAATCACCTAATGATGCATTTCAAAGAATACATTCCCCTTTTTAAGTGACACATGACGGTAATCTGAAGTTTTTAGGAGCCTTTAAGTCAATGATTTTGGAAGCCTGTGATTTATAGGAAGGAGTCCTCCACCATCTCCCCAAGGATTTGACTAAGTTGTACTATACAAAGCCTCAAAGATATCTCTAAAATGTGTAGAATCAGCAACATTTCCCTGGAAAAATAATAGGAAAATTGTTATTTCTTAAATTGCTGAGGCTGGAAAGTCATGTTTTTAGGAATGTTTTAATGTTATATTCCTCATTTAGCTTAGTACAGCTGAAAGGATGTTTCCCATTACTGTTCTTTATTTTCCCCAGGGGTTACATGTACCCTCTCCACCAGATTTCTGGTTGCTATGAGTAAAAATTTCTATGTCATCATTCATTCAAATGTTTTCACTTGCAAAAAAGCATACAGACTCATGAGAAAAAGTAACTCCAGTAGTGCTTTTCTCACAAGTATTATCCAATTAAGATAGTGAAATGATTTTTTGATTTGTAAGACAATCTTTGCTCAGGGTAAGAAACAAGGTTAACTATCCCTTTTTAGGGTTCTATGTAGCTTACAGATTGGAAAAATTAAAAAAGTTAATAAATGTGAGACATAAAATGTATATGGTTGCAGCTCCTTACTCATGAGTCAGGTGAAAGTATCCCAGCAAACCCCAACTATTTAATGAGGACAAAGACCTCTTCCATCAGTGATGTGGTTTGGCTGTGTCCCCACCCGAACCTTATCTCGAATTAAAGTTCTCATAATCTCCACATGTCGTGGGAGGGACCAGGTGGAGATAATTGAATCATGGGGGTGGTTCCCCTCATCCTGTTCTTGTGATAGTGAGTTCTCATGATACCTGAAGGTTTTATAAGGGCCTTCCCCCTTTGCTGGGCACTCATGCTTCTCTCTCCTGCTGCCTTGTGAATAAGGGTATGTTTGCTTCCCCTTCCACTATGATTGTAAGTTTCCTGAGGCCTTCTAAGCCATGCAGAACTGTGAATCAATTAAACCTCTTTTTAAAATAAATTACCCAGTCTTGGCTACTTTTTCATAGCTGCAGGAGAAGGGACTAACACAATCAGTTAACATCCATAGCGGGGCCTTGTCAAAGGTTGGCCACAGAGGAAACTATGGGAAGACATAGGCTCTGGGCAGCAGACACGTGAAGGCCAGTTCAGTGAAACAGGCCAGAGAGATTTCTTGTTGCTTGAACTTCACTGGGTCATGGACCTGTTATGGAAAATTATTCTTGTCCTTTTCAGCTCTCCTGGGTATGGTCAGAACCACTCCTTTCAACATTTGTGAAGAGAGGGCAGGAGGAACCATGGTTTCTAGGGGAGGGGGAAGTGTTAAGAAGGAAAGAAAAGTTGAGAGATGTAGAAAATGTGTTTTATTGCTGAAGCCACCTCATGATGTTTTGTTTCTTTGTTGTTTATAAATAAGATTGCCAACTATAAGTGAATGAAATAAAAACAAAGTATAAAATGATTCTGTTTATCATGTTACTCTTCGACTTTTTTCATGAGTGACTATATATTGTCTCTTTGTAAACATACATAATATGCTCTTGTCTCTTTGTCAACATACATAATATTCTCAAGCTAAATTCACCCATGATCTATGCACAAATATCTGAGCATAAGAATTGGTGTAAAGTGGGTAAATAATGAATTAAATGATGTTAAAAGACGTATCAACAAGGTCCCTCAGTTATAGAGAATAGGTTAAGAAAAATAAATTTTTAGAAAATGTATACAGAAAGGGAGCATAGAATGAGTGGAATTGTACATAAGACCAACAGTATAGTTGCTTGTAGTTGAAAACAGATGACTAGATAAGGAATTGGCATCCAATGTACTAAAAAAGTATTCCTATAAAATAAGCCTTTGGAGCATTATATTTAAAAAAACCTTTTTGGACTGTGTCTTGTATTTATTACAGTCCAGCATTGAGTTCATTATCGGGGCTGATTTTTATAACCAGATCATAGTGTAAAATAATGCATTCAACAAAAAAGTAACAAATATGGGCATACTGAGAGAAATAAGTGAATTTAAAACTAAGGAGCCTTTACAATATTTAACTGTTTTCCTAAAAAAGGGGAACATTTTCACTCTTTCCTTAAATTATAAATCTTTGAGTCAATTTCACTAATCAGGAAAGGACTGAAACCAAATGATGTAAGCTGCTCACACTGCAGTGAACCACTAACTGTAAAGAGGCCTGGGTAACATTTGCTCAGGAGGAGCAGTAGGTCTGTATAATAGTTATTTGCTTGTGGGCAACACTAAATTTTATCTTAAGCATAATCTTCATTGTGGAGAATGATTGATATAGTCTCATAGGAATCATATGATGAAAAAAAAGCATTATACTTAACAGAGTAGGAAACTACATTTGAAAATAATTCAAGAGAAAACCTATAATTTCCAAGAGCACATAATGACAACGTTTAAAATAAACCTTGAAACACCAACACTTGGACTGATTGGGTGGGTGGCATCAAATTAGAAATTTCCAACTAGTTTATTATTCTCTATTTGCCAAACATCTGCTCACTTACATATTTTTTAGTTTGAAAATACATGGCTAGAGGTTGATCCTTGTATTTTTTGAATAACAATTTGTAATAATCATATGAAACTGGGGTATGATTTAAGCAATTATCTATTGGGATTTTGTTGAACTGCAGTAAAGGGAAAAGAAATCAATATTTATTGAACACCTATTATATTTCAGATGCATCATCTATATCTCATCGCTTGATCTATTAGAACAGCTCTGTGAGCTAAGCAATCCAACCCCCTAACTTAAAGACGAAGACATGGTATTCAAAAGACATCATGTTAAGTTGACCAAAGTCAGTCAGTATATAAGTGATAGGGTTAGTTACTTAACCTCTCCAACCCTGTAAAGTCAGGATAATGTCTATCTCATGGTTATTATAAGTACTAAGTGAGATGATGTAGGTAAAGACCTTAAGGAAGTGCTGCTAAATCGTGGTCCAAACTCTCTCCTCAGAGTTCTTGGTCACCATGCCCATTCACCTTAGGTTGTGACCGAAACAGAACTTCAACTTTTAATTATTGATGTTTTTGCTAAGTACACACTATTGAAACACCACAGGAACCCTGTTGAAGAATATGGACAATTCTAGTATTTCCGAAAGAGTTTGCTTCAAGTGTTATCTTTTATTTTATTTTACTTTATTTTGAGACAGAGTTTTACTCTGTCACCCAGGCTGGAGTGCAGTGGTGCCATCTTGGCTCACTGCAAACTTCCACCTCCTGGATTCAAGCAATTTCTCCTGCCTCAGCCTCCCGAGTAGCTGGGGTAACTGGGATCACAGTTGTGTACCACCATACCTGGCTAATTTTTCTGTATTTTTAGTAGAGACAGAGTTTTGTCATGTTGACCTGGCTGGTCTCAAACTCCTGGCCTCAAGTGATCCACCTGCCTTGGCTTTCCAAAGTGCTGGGATTACAGGTGTGAGCTACCACCCTGAGTTACCACCCTGGGCCTCTTTATTTTTATTTTAAGGAGGTGATGATTTATAAACATGCTATTATATTAGGGTTCTCTAGAGAAACAGAACTACCTATCAACTCCTCACTCCCTTTCCCTCTCTCTCTCCTTGTCATAAGGAATTGGCTCACATGATCATGGAAGCTGAGAAGTCCTAAGATCTGCAAATTGGCAAGTGGAAAACCCAGGAGAGCTGCTAGTATACTTGCAGCCTGAGTCTGAAGACCTGAGACTCAGGAGAACCAATGATGTAAGTTCTAGTCCAAGCTCAAAAGCCTGAGATCCAGGAAAACTGTTGATGTCAATTCTAGTTCGAGGGCAGGAGAAAACTGATGTTCTAGCTCAAGTGGTCAAGCTGGCAGAGTTCCTTTTTTGTTCTATTCAGGTCTTCAATTGATTGGATGAGGCTATCCACATTAAGGGAGGGCAATCTACTCATTTTACCAGAGATTTAAATGTTAATCTCATCAAGAAATACCTTTACTGACATACCCAGAGTGATGCTTATTTATTCATTTATTTTTAAAATTTTAGATTCAGGGAGTATATGTGCAGGTTTGTTATATGGGTATATTGTGTGATGCTGAAGTTTGGGCTTGTATTGATCCCATCACCCAAATAGTGAACATAGAACCCCATAGGTAGTTTTCAACCCTTGTTCCCTTCCCTTCCTCCCCACTTTTGGAGTCCCCAGTGTCAATTGTTTCCATTTTTGTGTCCAAGTGTACTCAGTGTTTAACTCCTTCTTGTAAGTGAGAACATGCAGTATTTGATTATCTGTTTCTGTGTTAATTCACTTAGGATAAGTGAATTTCTATGTTAACTCACTCTGGTCGTGTCCATGTTGCTGAAAAGAACATGATTTTGTTCTTTTTTTATGGTTGCATAGTATAAACTAGTGTTTGACTAAATGTATGGGCACCTCATGAACTAGTCAAGTTGACACAAAAGCTTAACCATAACAGATACCTTTTGGTATTTCAGTAGATGTAGGAACGTGTTTTTTTTTTACAGCTGACAACATCCTTGGCATTATGAAAAGTAGTCATCCTGATTTCTTAACATAAAACTACCTTCTCTCTAGAGGTTCAGTTACTCAGAATATTCCTAACATGTAAACTTTTTATAGTCAGCCCGGCATTTGAGTTCTACCATCAACCCAAAGTCAGGTATTGGTGCTGCTGTTAGTAGTAAATATCCAAAGGTTGACAGGGTCTGGGAAGCTTATATATAAAAACTTCCCAGCGAGTTTTTCACCACATTTATCTCTTAAATGTATTATGTCAGTGTTTATTGGTGGTGTGGGAAACTACTTCACAGGATGTATTACAATTATTAGACTAAAACAAAATAGGCATTGCTACTTCTTCTGAAAGATAAGTACTAAGATGAACATTTTTCTTGGTGATTTTGAGATGCAACCATTTCTATTAAATGTTATGAATGTATAAACAAACATTGTTAGAAGATAAGAGCACAACCGTTATCTCAGACAGTTGCCATAAGGTTGCATGTAAATTGTCTAGAAAACTTCCCAGTGTACAGTAGGAGATCAATAAATTCTTCTCACATTCCTTCTTCTTTCCCTCTGGTACAGAAACCACTCCTTCTGTGACTCTGCTGTTATACATTTTAAATGCTCTGTGAAAACTTGTTTATTTGGTTGTTGAAACTATGACCAAAAAAGGGTTTGGCATTTTAAGTGGCTTAAATAGGAATCAGAAAAGCCTAAAGTCTTGCAGAGTCTAAAGTAAAATAATTGTAACTCTAGTTCTGGCAACCTAGATGGTTAGATATTTGGGTAACTATTTGGTGTGTGTGGCTTTTGCCAAAAACAAATTGCATAAGGTCATGGGACTTATGCAGTTACATTGTTACTTTAGGGGCTGTGGGAGTAAAAATAATTCCCCAACTCCTCCATTTTAAATATATTCTTATAATCTTTTTGTATTTTCTCCTGAGAAAACTCAGCTAATCTGTATATCCTAAAGACACACATACACAAAGACACATGTAGGCTAAATATTAAACTATACATTGAATACATAAAAATTACATATATAACCTGTATAAAATTTATATACCTAAACTAGATAATATAAAAGTAAATAAATATATTGATATCTATATTTATGCTTATATCTATTAGAACCATGTCTTGATTTCTTCCTAGGGACTAGAAAATTGTCCTAGGGATATAAGATGAATAAAATGTACAGTCTTTCTCTTCATGAACTTCATATTTTATCTGGTGAAAAGATAAAGAAATAATTAATGTAGTGGTTATGCCTGACATAATGGAAATCTAACACAAAGTAATAATGGTAGAGGACAGCATATGGGGTGGTTGGACAAGGCTTTATAGGACAGATGACAATTGACTTTTATGATAATTAGTAATTCATCAAGAGGAAAAAATCTGGGAGGGATCAAAAGGATGGCCTGACAAAAGTCACAGCAGCATGACAGCACACAACTTCCGTTCAATAGGAGGTGCATGAGTGTGGGTGGAACGAAGTAGGTTGGATTGAGAGGATAGGTTGTGTAATAGCAGAAGAAGAACCTGAAAATGAATGGAAAGATTGCTGTATTAGTCCATTCTCACACCACTATAAAGAACTGCCTGAGACTAGGTAAATTATAAAGGAAAGAGGTTTAATTGACTCACAGCTCTGCAGGCCTGGGGAAGCCTCAGGAAACTTATAATAGTGGTTGAAGGGGAAGCAAACATGTCTGTCTTCACATGGTGGCAGGAAGGAGAAAAATGAGAACCGAGTGAAGGAAGAAGCCCTATATAAAACCATCAGATCTCGTGAGAACTTACTATCACCAGAATAGCACTGAGTAAACTGTCCCCATGATTCAATTACCTCCCATCGGGTTCCTCCCATGACACATGGTGATTATGGGAACTACAATTCAAGATAAGATTTGGGTGAGGACACAGCCAAACAGTATTAGCCACCTATATGGAACTGACAAAGTTTGGAACTATATTCCAGAGACCTATGTGCTATAGGGAATATGCATGATAAATTACCCTTTTTCTTTTGGAAACTGAAAGAGATAAAACAAGAAGACCAAATTAAAGTTAAGACAGATTGTAGTAAAACGTCTAAACCAGTTCTTCCCAAATGCTAGTGTAGACACAACTGGCCTGAGGTACTTGAAACAAGTCAGATTCTGACTCAGTATGTCTGGGATGGGCCCAAAACTCTGCATTATTAACAAGCTTCTGGGTAATGCCTAGTTGTTGGTCTGCAGACCACCCTTTGAGCAGGGGCCACAGCCTGAAAGGACCAGGAGGGAAACCAGTCCTGTTAGGAAGCACAGGAACAGATGCAGACAGGGCATGTTTGAAGAAAAATTGGTTTGGAAAAAATTATTAAAATTTCATGGTAGGAGCCAAATACACATCAGCAATGACTCAATAATTTTGCTTGTTATGAAATAACATGATGAGAATCAGTAAATTTATTTCCCAAAATACATGAGTGTTCTGTGGGACAGGGTAATGTTTATATGTTATACTTCCCCAAATGACAAACTGTTACTAATACTATTCCATATGCCTAATGTTCTGAAAGTTAGGCTTTTGATCCACATTTTGTTGACAGAGACGTTCTTATCCTTTGAACTTGAAAGTCTTCCCATGACCCTGCATGCTCAGATGGCTCTCTACCACTTATCTCTCATCCTCTTCATCTATCAAAATAAACTAATATTTTGCTGTTTTGCATTTTATTCCACTTCTTCAATCCCACTCTTAATGTAGCAGACATCTTACAATATTTGGCTCTTCCATTGTCTAAGGCAAATCCCCAGTGGTTCTATGATTCCATCTTTCTTACCCTCGTTCAGGGATTTTATTTCACTGATTACCCCATCCCCTTCCTGTATCTTAAATCTCTCTCTACAAAGAGACTCTGCCTGCTCCATTGTCTTTCATGTTCAAATGTCTTTCATGTTAGACATAAGTTTCTCTCTAGCTAATGCCCTCTCTTCTTCCCGCTAGGCTATATTTGAAACTTTCTCACCTCTCTTCACCGCCCCTCACATTCATTCACCAACCCACTGTAGTCTGATTTCTATCCCTTCCCTGAAATGGCTTACCTGAAATGACTCTTGCTGAGCCACCAGTGAACTGTTAAATGAAATGGATGTTTAATAACTTATTTTACTTGATGTGAGGGCCACTTTTCATGCCACTATTCCCCTCTTAAGAGGCTCCCTCTCAGGATCTTGTATTTTCTACTTAGTGTCTAAACTTTGGTTTTCCCACATACATAATATGTAAAAATGAGGATTTTTATCAATTCTAGGATTCCTAGGAAGAATATGAATTGTATGCAATGTATATGACACAGCATCTGGACATTGTTTGAACTAGTACCTAGTAGGGGCAATATGGTGGTTAAGACATTAGACTGGACTCTGGATTTCCAGCATTCAAATCCTGTCTCTGCCACTTCTTAGCTTTGTGACTTTGGGCAAATAGCTCAACCTCTCTGTTTCTTCATTTCCTCGTCTGTAAGATGGGGACCACAATAATACTTGCTTCAAAAGATGGTGAGAATCTAATGGTGTAGTGTGCGTAAAGTACTTAGTGCAGTGCCTGGTACATAGGGAAGTCCTCAATTATTATTAGCTATTGATAACATAAATCTTATTATTCAGTTTGGGCATCAAATATCCTTACACCAGTTTTAACTTTCTATTTGTCATTCTGAAATCTCAAGATTTTCCAACCTCTTACATTTTTAAATTTATTATTTATTATTATTTTTGAGTCAGCATCTTGCTTTGTCACCCAGGCTGGAGCACAGTGGCACAATTTTGGCTCACTGCAACCTCTGCCTCCTAGGCTCAAGCAATTCTCCTGTCTCAGCCTCCTGAGTAATTGGAATCACAGGCATGCTGCCACCATGCCCGGCTAATTTTTGTATTTTCAGTAGAGACAGGGTTCTGCCATGTTGGCCAGGCTGGTCTTGAACTCCTGGCCTCAAGTGATCTGCCTGCCTTGGCCTCCCAAAGTGCTGGGATTACAGGCATGAGCCACTGCACCTGGGCCCAACCTTTAAAAAAAAATTATATGTATATATATATTTCTTTGAGTAGCTTTAACTGATCTTTTAAAAAGGATTTAAATAATTAGAACACATTTGTGCAAAGCATGCTCTGATTCACTCAGGACCTTTCCCGCTGAGTGAAGTGCACCTACCTCTCCATTCTACTGCTTACCTTCGTCAAGAAGCCAGGTCTACTCTGACTTTGGAAGTTTTTGAAACTACTCAACAGAAGTATAGGGTGCGGAAAAAGTCCTGGAGCTGGGGACTAGAAGCCCAAGGTTCAAGTGCTGTCTCCTTCCACACCTTGCAAGTCACAGGACTTTTGTCAAAACATACCCCCCATGCTTTAGTTTTTACAACTGAAAAAATGAGAGTATCTGCTTCATTATAAAAGCATATATGAAAAACAATCAAAACTATGGAATTGAAAATTTATAAAATGCAAAATTATGAAGCACTGCATAAATATGGAATGTAGCTAAACTGCTTTATTTCCAATCTCCTTTAGCATCTCAATGACCCAAATTTTGGTTATGGCCACAAAATGAATTTCTGTGTTTTACGGCTCATTAAACTGTGGTGGTGTACCTTCCTGTGCCCTCTCAATTTGGGCTCTTGATTTCACGCCTACGATTGCTCCTACATCTCTACTCAAAGGGTTTTGGAGTTTTTAATTTCCAAGTTTCAGAACTTTTGAAAAAATGATTTTTCCTTTCTCCCTTAATGGCACATTGAAAGAAAAATCAATTACTGTCCTTACAGACACGTGACTGAAAAAAAGTCAAAGCTGTTAGCTGCAAGCATTGCTTCTCTCAAACAATACCATGTCTCTTCATGTTTCCACTGTAATATTTTAAAACTAGAGGCAAAAAAACTAACATGAAAAACGAGATAGTCTAGTTGTTGATGCAAGTACATTTTCAGTGAACACATTCAGCTATAAGAGGACAATATTGGCTGATGAGTTTCCACCTGGGTGTCTAAGCCAACAGTAATTGCATTGGTGCTAGGACTGGCTTCTAGTTGATTCAAATTTGGATTGTACATGACTGCCACTTTTTTGCGTTATGTATAATCAAGTGAATGAACGGAATATGAAATCCACTTAACACATGCAGTTTAACCAGGAGAAAAATGATTCTGCCAGTACTAAGATTTATCTCTGATGAGTTTTCAGTCTGCTAAACTGGGAAACTTATAATTTTCTGTCAGTTTAGGCTCTAAATTTCCTCCAATGGGAAGTGAGTTGGGGGTGGGTGGGTAGAGATCCTCTATTAAGCTAGCATCCACAATTTGCCAGCGTGGGAATATATGCATTTGTATTTCATGTTCAAATTTTCTGTTGGAAGAATAATGTCATGAACTTTAAATGGGTTGTAGTTTTCTTCTGTCGTTTATTCAGCTTGCAATGTACCAAAATAATGGGCTGTTTTGCAAAGATCATTAAGTGGAATTTGTTTAGTTTTGTTTTGTTTAGTTACATATTCCTAATGTCGTGTTTGCAGGAAGTCTTACTTGCTCTTTCCCCAGCTGGAAGTGATCTCTCACATATTTTTATTTTTGAATTTCTTTTATGACATGTGTCACTTCCTGTTTCAGCTTGTAGATACCTATGTGTGTTTTATTTTTCCCACTAGAATATTCCCACCACTTTGAAAAATGGTGTTTTATATGCTGTATTTCCAGTATTTTGAATAGATTACATGGTTAAAAAAATAGAAGACATAAAAAAAATGCCTAACTTTAATCATAACAGCAAAAAATCTAGAATCCCCAGAATGAACAGGGTTATCTAGTGAAAAATGTTCCCGATTTGGGTAAAAGAATCAGCTCTGCTGTTTTCTGGCCACCAAAGGAGTCCTAGTTGGTATGACCTTAAGCAATATTCTCATTTTCTCTAAGTTTTTTTCTTTTGTGAAATGGAAATTATTTATGTTTACTTCACAGAGCTGATGCAAAGCTCTAAGTTAGGTAATGAGTGTATAGGTGTTTTTTGAACTACAAAGCACTGTATAAATGTAAGAAATCAAACCATATGTGAAAAGGAATCCGGAGCCTTTGCTGATTCGCACATTTAACTGACTTTGAAGCCCTTGAGAGAAATTGATGAGCCACATGTAAGTATCTAGAAGAGGGCCCGCCTCATGGTAGGTACTCAAAATGTATTTGATGAACTGAATTATTGATAAACTCCAATTATCAAAAGGGTTCCCTTAGAGAGTCAAATGTTGAAACACAGGAAGAAGAAACTGACAGCTAGCTGTGTGATTTTGTGATGGTTGTTGGATTTGTGTGTAATTTACAATTCTACACAGCTGTGGACCTATTCCTTAAGAGAACTGTTGTTTGAAAGTACTGTATAGGATTTACCTGGAGGGCTCAGCAGGGACCATTTCTTGAATTGCTTAACAGAAGCGGTGCTCAGAAATTATCCTTGAGCCATCCAGCAACTGGAAATCTAAGAACTGTTTCAGAGGCATGATATTCCTCAAACTTAGAGTGATTCAAGCAAGCGGTGCTGAAGGCAGTTTTCATTAATGACTGTTGCCAAATGGAATCACAGCAGTAGCTAAGATCTATCCTTTAATTCATTAAAAAATGTATTGAATGCCTACTCTGTGCCAAATTCTGTTTAGATACAGGGATTTAGGTATAAGCAAGAAGGATAAAAATTCCTGACCACCAGAAACAAAATTCCTCAGGAATAGCCATTGGCAGGTGCTGCCACTAAAAGTATCAGTGGAGAACTCACTAATTGTGGTGGCTCTGTCCCTGGGTCCATGAATGGTGCACATGGACAGAAGCACCTGCAGAGGAAATCCTGAGGTCTCTCCACCACTCCAATGTGAGCCATCCAAGATTCAGGGGAAAGGGTGGCGGTCACTGATTTTTAAAAAATAAAATATCTTTTTCTATAAAGTTATGACTTGATTCCCAATGTTAGTTTACCTTGATTAATTCTCCACATCTGTGCACTGTTCTCTCTTATATTACTTATCACTTTCTAGCTTTTCTTATGGTTAATTTTTCTTAAAGGGAATATAGACTAGAAGGAAGTAGAATTATCACTGCTAGAAAATTTATTAAAGATATCCGTGCTTTAGTAAGAAGTCTAAAGTAGTTTTTAAAAAGTTGAGTGACTCAGTAATAACATTCTCTTCCCACGGCTGCTTGACATAATATTTTGACTGATGGTGGACTCCTTTATACTTTTAGATACTGTCATTTAGAATTCATTATGGCACTAGAAGTGATGCCAAAAGATTGAAGAGTGCATGAAAATATTCACGGGTTGGAAATGCATTCTATAGACTATTAAGTGTCATGCTGAGAAATGGAATGTGTTTGGGCAAAATAAGAGAATTGAGGTTAATTAAAGATTTTTCTTTTTAAATTTTTGCTATTTGGAATAGTTGCCCATGTTTTATATAAATGTATGGGTGATATTGTCAGATTAAGAGCCTCAGCTTTGATATCAGCCTGGTTGGGTTTCAACATTTAGTGGTTATGTGATCTTGGGGGAAATAATTTATCCTCATTCTACAGATGAAGAAACTGAAACTCAGATCATTACTGCTACCTCTGATACAGGTTATTAGAAGAATCAAATAATGGGCCGAGTGTGGTGGCTCATGCCTGTAATCCCAACATTTTGGGAGGCCGAGGCAGGAGGATCATTTGCAGCCAGGAGTTCGAGACTAGTCAGAGCAACATGGTGAAACCCTATCTCTACTAAAAATACTATATATACATTTATATATATGTGTGTGTGCGCGCGCACGTGTATATATATACACACATATATATATATTTATATATGCTAGATGTGGTGACAGGTGCCTGTAGTCTCAGCTACCCGGGAGGCTGAAACACGAGAATCACTTGAACTGTGGAGGCAGAGGCTGCAGTGAGCTGAGATTGCACCACTGTACTCCAGCCTGGGTGACAGAGGGAGACCCTATCTCAAATAATAATAATAATAATATATGCAAAGGAGTTAGCATAGTGCCCACATCTAAGCACAAAATAGATTTTCAATGATGGTGAAATCACTCTTACTTAGTTATATCTGAGAATATTTTGGTTAATTCCCTGCCAGAAACTGTCTTCATTTGCATACTATATATTGGCTCACATACCATTTTAATGAATATGAACATTTATATTTAAATAGTAACATTTTTAATTCTTTAAAATCAGCTTATAGCTTATTTAAAAGATTTCTGATTCAAATGAACACCTACCATGTGCTAAATATTTTTACAGATGTTTGAAGAAAAAAAGACAAAAGTGCAGTTCACCTTGCAAGAGATATTTTTATTAATGATATTCAGTGGTCTAATTTGTTAATCTTAACTCTCATATAACCTTGGAAATGTAGATTATTGTATATATCAATCAACTTTCGCTATGTGTTTTCTGTGTGCCAAACATACTTACATAACAGAGAGATACTGTTAATTTGGTAACGAAGGATAAAGTTGGATTCAAGTTCAAATGAGCTTCTGGGGGCAGAATATAAAGAGGGCCACTTATGAACACATCTATTCGGTGTATCAGTTAGCATACTTCTATTTGCAAGTGACGGAAAACCTGACACTCATTGACTTAAGCCAAAACAAAAAGAAAGCCATAATAACAAAAGGAGATGTATTTGCCTGTTCAACAGAAATCTCCAATTGTAGTATATAATTCAAAGGCTCAAATTATTAGGTTGGTGCAAAACTAATTGAGATTTTTGCTATTATTTTAATGGCAAAAACCACAATTAGTTTTGCACCAACCTAATATATTATTGAAAACCTGTTTATCTCAATCTCTCATTTCTTCTTTCCACCTTATTTGCTTCATACTCCACAGACTACAAAGAAGTCTGCAAAATAGCCACCAGTAGCACAGACCCATAATCCTCCCAGGTATAAGTTGGTAGAAAAGGAGGACTTCCCAGTTTTCTTGGAGTAACTTGTGCTACATATCTATCCCCAAATTAGTTACTTGGGTCGGGTGATTTGATATGCTGGCAAGCCAGTCCTGGGCTATTTATGCAACCCCTGGCACAGGAGTCCATCCTATGAGCCACACAGGGTGAGAGGAAGTCAAGGAGGACTCTAGAAGAAAATTGAGAGTACTCTTTCCAAAAGGAGGGACGATGTGTGCTCAAGAGGAAACAACAAATGTCTATCATAGAGGAGGTGTTATTAATAAGTCAAGGTCAAATCTGTCAGATGTAAACTCTACCCTGTAGAGTAAATTCTGCTTGGAATGAGAACTCAAAGCAGATGACCACGAATGCCCTCTTAATTTCTAAAATGTGAATCTGTAATCATATAAGAAGGTGTTCATAACTGCTTATCTGTAATAACAGGAAAAGAAAATTACTTAGAATTATGGCAAGATTGTGACAGATTTAATAATATATTCTAAAGTTTATCAAATCATACTAAAAGCACGATTGGGAAGCTTCTTTTCCCAGACTTTTTTTTTTTTTTTTCATAAAAACAAGAGCAAAAACATCAGACACTGATTTATCATAAGAAGTCAGTTATAACAGTCACTTCAATTATTGGTGATTTAGAGCTTCTCCATGAGACACACAGTAGTGTTGAAGATGAATTCCCATAAACTTTCCTGAAAGATCTTTGACTATCTTAGAGAGAGCAAAATACTAAGAGTTAACATTCACGGAGTAACTCCTACACGGTTGCCACTACCCTAAGAGGTTCACTTATGTTACTCAGTGAATCCTAGCCATAACCCTCTGAATAGAGTAATATGATTGTTACCATTTTACAGATGAGAAAACTGAAAAATAGAGAGATTAAGTAACAAGTAATGTAGGTTATAAATTATATAATTATATAAATATATATTTTATATTAATATATAATAATATATAATAAATCATGCTGCTATAAAGACACATGCACATGTGTGTTTATGCAGCCCTATTCACAATAGCAAAGACTTGGAACCGACCCAATGTCCATAAATGATAGACTGGATTAAGAAAACGTGGCACATACACACCATGGAATACTATGCACCCATAAAAAAGGATGAGTTCATGTCCTTTGTAGGGACATGGATGAAGCTGGAAACCATCATTCTCAGCAAACTATTGCAAGGACAAAAAACCAAACCCTGCATGTTTAATGAGAACACTTGGACACAGGAAGGGGAACATCACACATCAGGACCTCTTGTGGGGTGGGGGGAGTGGGGAGGGATAGCATTAGGAGATACACCTAATGTAAATGACGAATTAATGGGTGCAGCACACCAACATGGCACATGTATACATATGTAACAAACCTGCACATTGTGCACATGTACCCTAGAACTTAAAGTATAATAAAAAAAAATAATAAGCATGTGATGTGTTTTAACCTGTTTTTAATGCTATTAAATATGATAATAGTTTAGATTTCTAAAATAGAAGGTCTAGTTGTGATTTAATTGAGATTAATAAATACATTAATATTTGTGTATTTTGATTCATTATTCATATAATACATTGATATACTATGTATTCTTGTTTGTGTTGTCAAAACTTTGACAGCCAGGAGTTCAATTATTTTGTATTAAGCAGCCTCATACCAATAATGCCATAACATATGTTTCTTTGTAATCTTTACTGATTTATTTATTTAAAAATTTACAAAAATATATTTGGAAAATAACTTGTGGGTTTTCCAAAATTAAGCTAAATAACAGGTGACAGAATGTGTTTATGCTATATACATAATATATACAAAATATATGTTGTATAATATGTATAAAATAACTCAAATTCAAATCTATAAATATGTATATATTTAGATATACATATTTATATATATTTGGGTTTGAATTTTGTACGTATTTTAAGTATATATGTTTTATATATTTACATATTCAAATATAAAAATATATATTCAAATACATATGTTGTATATATATTTGGATTTGCATTACTTTATATTTCTTTTTTTCATTATACTTTAAGTTTTGGGGTACATGTGCAGAACGTGCAGGTTTGTTACATAGGTATACACGTGCCATGGTGGTTTGCTGCATCCATCAACCCATCATCTACATTAGGTATTTCTCCTAATGCTGTCCCTCCCCTAGCCCCCCACCCCCTGAAAGGCCCTGGTGTGTGATGTTTCCCTCCCTGTCCATGTGTTCTCATTGTTCAGCTCCCACTTACGAGTGAGAATACGTGGTATTTGGTTTTCTGTTCCTGTGTTAGTTTGCTGAGAATGATGGTTTCCATCTTCATCCTTGTCCCTGCAAAGGACATGAACTCATCCTTTTTTATGGCTGCTTAGTATTCCATGGTGTATATGTGCCACATTTTCTTTATCCAGTTTATCATTAATGGGCATTTGGGTTGGTTCCATGTCTTTGCTGTTGTGAACAGTGTTGCAATAAACATAGGTGTGCATATGTCTTTATAGTAGCATGATTTATAATCTTTTGGGTGTATACCCAGTAATGGGATGACTGGGTAAAATGGTATTTCTGGTTCTAGATCCTTGAGGAATCGCCACACTGTCTTCCACAATGGCTGAACTAATTTATACTCCCACCAACAGTGTAAAAGCACTCCTATTTCTCCACATCCTCCCCAGCACCTGTTGTTTCCTGACTTTTTTAATGATGGCCATTCTAACTGGCATGAGATTGTATCTCCTTGTGGTTTTGATTTTCATTTCTCTAATGACCAGTGATGATGAGCTTTTTTTCACGTTTGTTGGCCACATAAATGTCTTCTTTTGAAAAGTGTCTGTTCATATCCTTCACCCACTTTTTGGCGGGGTTGTTTTTTTCTTGTAAATTTGTTTAAGTTCCTTGTAGATTCTGGATATTAGCCCTTTGTCAGATGGGTAGGTTGCAAAAATTTTCTCCCATTCTGTAGTTTGCCTGTTGATTCTGATGACAGTTTCTTTTGCTGTGCAGAAGCTCTTCAGTTTAGTTAGATCCCATTTGTCAATTTTGGCTTTTGTTTCCATTGCTTTTGGTGTTTTTGTCATGAAGTCTTTGCTCATGCCTTTGTCCTGAATGGAATTGCCTAGATTTTCTTCTAGGGTTTTTATGTTTAGGTCTTATGTTTAAGTCTTTAATCCATCCATTTATTTTTCTAAATACAATGGAATGATCTGCATTTTACATCCACCCAGCTTTTAATTAACATTTTAGTTTTCTTTATCACATTTTATTAATACTTTTTATTTTTATTTTCTTTCCAATTTTTATTTTGATTTCAGGAGGTACATGTTCAGGTTTGTTATGTGGGTAAATTGCATGTCACAGAGGTTTGGTGTACCAATTATTTTGGAGGTGACAGAATAATTTTGACTAGGGCTATGAGTGATGTTGGTATAACATAGACTTGAAAATAATTATCTTATTAGCTTCCTGTACTGCATTGCCTTTCAGTCTTTATGTCTATTTTTTTAATATGCATTCCTGTCAATTTGATTTTATAACATAATGTTAGAACTTTGAGCTTTTCTGAAAACAAAACCAGAGAGTACACACACACACTTTGACCAATTTGTAAAGCCTCAAAAGGTAACACCTGGACAGTCAGAATAAATAAGCCTGGTTAAAAACATTGAACCTGTAAGTATTGCCAATTTTCCAACTTGCGTGCCAATAAATAATTTAAACAAAGTTCCTTACATTGGGCTAGGAAGGATTGTAAAAGGATGGAATTCTGGACCAGTTACTAGCTAGATGGCAATGCAGATACTTCACTGGTGGCAGCTAGACTACTGAGGGCTCCCTTTCTTTTGTTGAAAACTATGGAAAGAGCTTAAAACAGGCAGTGCCTTTTAAGATAACTTCCCTTATCAGATCTATCTCTGTCTCTCTTTCTGGCCCTTATTCCATAATTGGGGGCAATTAAAAAAATTTATTTTTGC
This sequence comes from Theropithecus gelada, assembly GCF_003255815.1. Taxonomy (NCBI): domain Eukaryota; kingdom Metazoa; phylum Chordata; class Mammalia; order Primates; family Cercopithecidae; genus Theropithecus; species Theropithecus gelada. The sequence goes on along the minus strand of NC_037682.1, from coordinate 93,749,227 downwards.
TGAGGTAAATATGCATCTATAATTTACCATCTTTATAATTTTTAAGCATACAGTTCAGTGGTAATAAATACATGTATGTTCTCTTTTGTTCCCTTAATCAACCTCTCCTTTCTTGTTTTCCCAGCCTCTGGTATCCACCATTCTACTCTCTGTCTTCATAAGATCCACTTTTTTAGCTTTCACAAATGAGTAAGTCCATGTGACACTTGCTTTCTGTTCTTGGCTTATTTCAGTTAACGTAATGACCTCTAGTTCCATCCATGTTGCTTCAAATGACAGGATTTTATTCTTTTTTTATGGCCGAAAAATATTCCATTGTGTGTATGTACCATATTTATTTATTTGTTAATCCATGGATGAACATTTATGCTCATTCCTTATTTATGTTGATTCCTTATTTTGTAAATTGTGCTGCAATAAACATAGGGGTGCAGATATCTCCTTGACATATTAATTTCCATTCTTTTGGATATATATCCAGTAGTGGGATTGTTGGATCATGTGGCAATTCTAGTTTTGGTTTTTTAAGGAACCTCCATATTGTTCTCTATAGTGGCTGTATTAATTTACATTGCTGCCAATAGTGTACAAGGGTTTGGAGTCAAATATTTGCACAGTCCAAGTGGGCAAGTATTGGATTGCTAAGGGAAGAAAAATGGTATATATGAAAGGGGGAGCTGAACCTGGCTTACAGATACTGCCAGGAACATGAGAGTGTGACTGAGAGGGAATCTTGAGGGTGCTTGATCAAGTGGCTAGGATATATAGCTGGATTAGGAAGAATTTGTCAACGTGAAAGCATCTTCCTGTGACACTGTACTCACCGGAGATGGTACTTCTCTGGTTCTGTCATCTCTTTTTGAAAGCTTAGAGGAAAAATATTTCTCATTAAAAAAAGAGTAGGCGTGGAGACTTACCTTTTAAACAAAGAAGAAAAGTGAGAATGTTACTGGGAACTGAAGAATACTCAGTTTTTTGCCTTTCCTGGGAGAAAGAATTCAGTCAAGAGACAATTTAGCCAAAAAAGAGAATTTATTAAAGGAAAATAGAGAGTAGAGAGTTTATTGAGAGAAACAGTACACTCTGAAAGATGAGTCAGTGCAGAATGCCGAAGGGAGTAAACCAGCAGCCAACTTGAGGGTTCTGCATTGGGTTTTTATGATGTCAGATTTTTAAATGTAAACTTCCACCTCTGTCTTAAATCTCCACCTTTTTTCTTTGTCTAGTTTTCTTGCTTCTGCTTTAAGTCCCTGCCTTTGTCCCTACCTAGTTTCTGCCCAGGCTTGTGGGACCTTCCCTTACTGTTAGTTGGTATGCATGTGTGGTCCTGGTGTTGGATACAAATTCTACCTAATGGTGGCATTGCTCATTACTGCCACTGAAGGGTGGTTGTATACCAGCCAAGTCTATACTCATTGCGCCTGTGTGTCTCTTAGGAATTTCTCTTTCACTCTCTTCTCCTCCTCCTCAGCATGTAGCTAACTACATTCTGACAGGTTAACTGTGCTGTGAGCAATTACCGGGTGTCCAAAGAGGCATTCCTTTTTGTATAGTTATTTCCCCTGCTCTTTACTCATATCTAGCATGCATTTTTTGGGTGGTGTGAGATTATGTGGGGTGTGATATTTTTCAGACCTTTCTCTCCACCAGGGACTCCTCCTCCTGCTGCTCATGTCTAGCTATCTGCCTAACAGGAATACTAGAGTGAGTTTGTTATATAAGAAGAGAAAAGTTACTAGCTTACTATGTTCTTTAGAATACTCCATTTAACAATGCAATAAGGAATATACTGATGAGGGAGTCACCAGCATCATTGAGGGCTTGAAGATGTTCTTCAGAACTCCCTCCCAGTGGCACTGTGGATCATAGGATCCTGGAACAGCTGAGGCCATGTAGCAATATTTTACCATCATAGGCAAGATAAGAAAGTGTTATTGATACTATTGTGCTTCACCCAGATGCCCTCTTCTTCAGGGGTGACTCACACCCCAGCTTCTGGGAATACTAGCTGCTACTGGCTTCAAGGAACTATATTATCCAAGGTTTTACTCCTTCTCAGGAAACAGCATTTTGCCAATGATTAGCTAATGAAGGGGATGTAAAGGCCTGGCCCCTTGCCTTAATTTGAGATAATTCTGAAGTCCTTCTAGCTTCAGATCTCCCTGTAAGATTAGTTAAAGTCTCATTTGTAACTTCACTGCTAATGGGCTACCATAAACCTAACCAGGTAGATCCCTAATGCAGTTGTTATACTGGATGTGATTTCTTTGCTGCAGTAGATTAATATTATTTTATCTATATGATATTTTGCTATTGATTTAATAAATGCATACTTCAACGTATCCATGATGAAGAAAGATCAGTAAGAGTTTGTGTGCATAAGGGAGGGTCAACAATATACATTCAAATTCTCATCCCAAGACACTATTTTATTCTGTTTGTGTAATTTAATCGAAGGGGACCTGGATTGTTTGGACTTTCTGCAGAAGACCATTTCTCCCCTGAATTGATAACATCATGTTAATGGAATCTGTGAAGCAAGAACTGGCAGGCATTCTGGATGCCTTTATAAAACAATTGTGTTCTAGAAGGTAGGAGGAGAACCCTACAAAGTTCAGGGATATATACCACATTAGTGAAGTGTTTAGGGATCTACTGGTCTGGAGCACCCCTTTGTATACCCTCTACAATTTAGGACAATTATTACACCTTGCACTTTTTACCCCTAAGAAAGAAGCACAAAGCTTGTTGGGTTCTTTGTGGTTTAGAGTCAACATATTCTACATTTGGTTAGTATTACTTCCATACTCTATTTATTTGGTGAAATGAAGCCTTTTCACTTTGAGAAGGGCTCAGATAAAGATCAAGAAAAGGTACTACAGCAGGTCTAATGTTCAGTAAAAGCAGCCCTGCTGGGTAAAGAAAGTTGCTGGTTGCAATTTCTGGCAAGACTAAATAGTAAAAATAGTGTAGACTTATAAAACTCTGGAGTAAGGACAAGACTTACGCAGCTTTCAACTACTATATACTGTGCAAACAACTCTGGCATGCTATTGGCTCTAAGAGTAACTGAACATCTCATCATGGGGCCTAAGTAACCATGAGTCTGGAACTGTCCATCATGATCTGCATGCTGTCAGATACACCAAGTCACAAAGTCAGGTGAATGAGAAGCCATTGCCTAGCACTGTCATTGATGCTTTTCTTTTCTTCTTTTTTCTATTTTCTCTTCTCTTTTCTCTTTTCCTTTTCTTTAAGACAGGCTCTGTCTCTCTGTGGCCCAGGTTGGAGCGCAGTGGCATGGTCACAGCTTACTGCAGCCTTGACCTCCTGGGCTCAAGTGATCCTTCTACCTCAGACTCTTGAGTAGCTGGGACTGGAGGCATGCACCACCATGTCCAGCTTAATGCTTCTTTTAAGCCTAAATTTATATATAGAAGTTCTCTATGATAAGTTGATGAAGGAAGAAAAGGCTCAGCTTGATCACAGATGGATTGGCTGAAACTGGACAACTGATTGATTACAGGTCCACTCAAGGGTAGCCCTAAAACACAGCAGTGAGGAGAAATCCTCCCAGTGGGCAGAGATGTGTGTGGAGAGAAGGGCATCCACAGACTCATAGGCAGCGGTTAATAGCTTAGCAGGTTTTTGAGGGACGTAAAAGGAACAAGATTTAAAATGAAGGACAAGGAATGCTTGGGAAAAGACATGGTCATGAATCTGTGGAAGAGGACACACAGCGTGAGGATATCTGTATTAAAATTAATGTCCACCAGAAAATATCCACTTTAGAAGGGGCACTAAATGACTCAGTCAGGAGATATCTGCTATGACATGAGCTCAGGCACTACAGTGGTCTTAGCAGGGATGGAAGCTATCTAGGAGGCACTTGAGGGGAAATTGATTACGTAAGATCCCTTCCATGCTGGAAAGATCAGCAATTACTTCTGACAGGATTGACGTGAAATCCAGGTCTTGTTTGCTAGGTATTGCAGTGCCTCAACCTTCACTACCTTATGGTTCACAGAATGTCTGTTCTACCTTTATGGGATCTTACATGACATCAGATCAAACCAAGTGCCCCCTAAAAGAGTTGAAGTTGAGGGGATATGACCATGAGTTCACTGGTCCCAACTACATCCCATAACATACAGAAGCTGCCACCTTTTGAAGGTGCAGCTGAGATGCCAACTTGAAGGTGGCACTTTGCAAGAAGAGGGGGGTTATCCTTCAGAATGTGGTGTTCACTTTAAACCAAGAGCCATAATATGGTGCTGTGTGTCCTCATTGGTAGAATATAAGCATGTCAGAAACAAAGGGTAGAAGCAGGAGTAATCCTGGTAATTGAAGCATTGAATTTGTCAGTGCTCCTGGTAAGTGAAGAATTTGTGTTTCCCAACTCTTGAATGTTAGACTTTATAGATCTAGAAGTTATGGTTTGCAGAGAAGATATGCTTTCATCAGGGAGCATTGTAAGAGTCTCACTAAATGTAAAGCCACAGTTACTGCCTATTCATTTTTGTCTCCGTGTGCTAGTAGTCAAGCAAGCCAAGAAAGGAGATACCGTACCTGCAGGAGTAACTGACCTTTATAATCATGAGAAAAGAGGGGAAGGATTGAAGCTACATAATAGGAAGGAATAGATTTGTTACTCGGGTCTTCCACTGAGTTGTCAAAGTACTCCCATGCCTTGTTGTGTCTGTTAATGGGCCGTAGGGCAAGTATGAACTGATGAGTGCAGAGTAACCAGGCCCGAGACCCCATAGAGATGAGACTCTAGGTTAACCCATCAGGGAGTACACAGATCAACAGAAGGGCTAGACAAAGTGAAGGGAAATCTAGAATGGGAAGAGGGAGGGGATATGTATCATTTATGGCCTTGAGACAAACTGCAGCAGCTGGGGCTATAGTTCATGCCACTGAACTTCCTTTCCTTTTCTGGGAAAACTTTCAAGTGGAAAGTTTTCCCAGAAATTGTTACTAATCACAGTCTTGGAGGAGTTGTGTTTCGATAGAATAAACTTAATGTGAAAAGCACGTAGATCTGAGCAATGCAAGGGCAAAGGGATGCAGTGGATGTCTTGGTGCCCAGACCATCTTTATTATTTTGGTATACCTATCTTCCAGCAGCTGCTTTGAATGTTGCTTAAGAAACAGCTGTCAAACAGAGGAGATTGTCAAACAGAGAAGACTAGCTACCAGGATCTGACTTACCTAGGTGGTTTTATTTCATGTCCCCCCAGGCCCTACTTCCCCAGGCCGACTAAAACCAGTGACTAACATGAGGGTACAAAGGGGTGCAGCCTTCTTCCCTTAAAATGAGACTGTGTTAGTCTGTCCTCATGTTGCTGTTAAGAAATACCTGAGACTGGGTAATTTATTAAGGAAAGAGGTTTAATTTGGCTCATGGTTCTGCAGGCTGTACAGGAAGCATGGTGTCCTGATGAGGGCCTCAGGAAGCTTACACTCATGGCAGAAGATGAAGGCGAGCCAGCATGTCGCATAGGGAGAACAGGAGCAAGAGATCTTCAGTGAACTAATGGAGTGAGAGCTCACTTGTCACCAAGGGGATGGTTTTAAAACCATTCATGAGGGATCTGCCTCCATGATCCAATCACCTCCCACCAGTCCCCACCTCTACCCATTGGGAATCACATTTCAACATGAGATTTGGAGGGAACAAACATCCAAACCATATATGAGAGACCAAATGTATGGTGCACTTTGCATTCCAGAGCTTTCGTATAGTGTCAGACTGAAACTAGTCTCCAGACAAGACCATATTCTTGCTTGGTTATTTTCTTCACCTTATCTTGCTTCTTTTACCTCCCTTCTCCTGAGAACATTCTGTCAATAAATAATTTTAACAAGGATGTTCATCTCAGGCTGTTTCTCAGAGTCTAACCTAAGACAGGAGCCTTTGGCATAATGGTGGTATTTGAAGCCATGTATGTTAGTGAGATCATTTAAGAAGAGTGTAGAATGGGAAAAACTCTGGGGGAATAACAGTGGTTAAAGAGCAGGAATAAGAAGAAAAACTAAGATACTAAAGAACGGGAAATAAACCAAGAACGATGGAGAAGCTAAAAAGGAGTATGTCAAGAAAGAAACAGTAGTTAAAATGGCAAGTGGAAAGAAAGCTGTAGCAGATGCTTAGTTTCCTCACAAGATTTCTTGGGTTCTCTTTCAATTTGGAGGCTTGCCCTTAGGCAATGAGAGGGTCTTACCAGTTGTGCCTGGTAGTTCAAAGTCAGACTGGGGAGTGGGTGCAAAAGCTCTGATCCTTTGCTTTAGGGTGAAATAGCCTCTGCAGTACAATTTATGTTCCAGAGCTTCCTGTGGAATCTTGTGGAGGCTAGTCTTCACCTGAAACCACATCGTTGCTTAGCCTCTTCCTCTTTCCTCACACTATTTTTTTTTATTTTTATTTTTTGGAGATGGAGTTTCACTCTTGTTGCCCAGGCTGGAGTGCACTGGCACAATCTTGGCTCACGGCAACTTCCACCTCCTGGGTTCAAGTGATTCTCCTGCCTCAGCCTCCTGAGAAGCTGAAACTATAGGCCCGCACCACCACGACCGGCTAATTTTTGGTATTTTTAGTAGAGACAGGGTTTCGCCATGTTGTCCAGGCTGGTCTTGATCTCCTGATCTCAGGTGATCTGCGAGTCTTGGCCTCCCAAAGTGCTGAGATTACAGGTGTGAGCCACTGGGCCCAGCCCCTCTTTCCTCACACTCTTACAGGCTCCTTCTGAAAGCTTGGGCTCCTTAGAAGCCAACTTGAAGATTCTGGTTCACATAATTTATTGGTGGATTGTTAAGATGAAAGTTCAAGTAAGGTAAGTATCAAAAAATATTTTTAGAATTTGGAAACTAGGATATGTTATGATCTTGGGGCAAAAGTCAGATTAGAGTGGATAGAAGTATAAATGGGAGGAGAATTACAGAAATCAATGCATTTAGATAACTATACCAAGCGTTTTGTTGTGAAACTAAATAGAGCCATAGAAGTAGACAGATTTGGAAATCAAGTTAAGGGAGATATGTGTGTATGTGTGGGTGTGTATGTGATGTAGGTGTTTTAAAATATCAAACTCTTGGGCATTCTATGTGTTTAGAGAAAATAGTCATTGAAAAGTGAGAAGTTGACAATCCAGGAAAAGACGTGGAACCAGGGTCACTGAACACCTGTGTGATTCTCATAAAAATGTATGTGAATAAAAACCACAAACTCAGAATAAAATATGAATCGCATTTTTTTTTAACATCTAGTAAAATTACTTGCAGTATTGAGACTCAGGTACTCGGAAGCATCCAAACCTTCTGAATAGAAAATGATGATAATTTTCTCTAAAACAGATAAATGGGACCTTAAAAACAATAGATTGCTGATTGCCTGGTTTGTGCCATATAAAATATATTTCCTGTTGCTAGGTAAGATGTGATAAATGACATGGCAAATTATGTGTGCTATTTTAGGAGCTTACCAATGACTTAAAAGGAGACTGACACATCACCAAATTGGACTGGATAAAGGAAACAAAAATCTAGATAAGGAGAAAAGGAACTAAATAAGAATTTGAATGTTTTAAATTCAATTAATAGTCCAGGCATGGTGGCTCACACCTGTAATCCCGGCACTTTGGGAGGCCGAGGTGGGTGGATCACTAGGTCAAGAGATGGAGACCATCTTGGCCAACATGGTGAAACCCCATCTCTACTAAAAATACAAAAATTAGCTGGGCGTGGTGGCACATGCCTATAGTCCCAGCTACTCAGATGCAGAGGCAGAAGAATCGCTTGAACCCAGGAGGCGGAGGTTGCAATGAGCTGAGATCATGCCACTGCACTCCAGCTTGGCAACAGAGCGAGAATCTGTCACAAAAAAAAAAAAAAAAAAAAAAAAAGAAAAAATCAATGAACATAGACCCATAAGTAGGCTAGATGTGGTAGTCTATTAAAATATTTAGATAATGAGCCCTGTCTCAAGGATCTTGTAATTCTTACCATATACTTGAAATCCTTACTTTAAAGTCTAATAGTTTTTGAGAGCAGCTTAGCCTTATCATGTGAATGTTTCCCTCTCATTTTTTCCATCTGCAGTTGCCAACTGTCCATTGATGGTCATTCATCTTATTTTCCATTTCTCCTTGTTTTTCAAAGAGTTTGTCTTCTTAGCTCTGGAAACTCTAGCCTATTTATACAGTTTCATCTGTTGGCTCAATTCAGGAAATTTACAAATTGGTAATTCTTCATCATGTTTAGCACATGACGAAAGCACATATTTAAGGATTGCCTCCAAGGTCAAAGATGGAGCGCTATCTTCCAGTCTGAAATGTGGCAAGAATCATTAACTTCATGAGCGTCTATTCTACAATTTTTGTACCTCAGAATGTCCATTCCTTTTTGCTTTCTCCTTGGCCCTTCCATTACATTTTATTCAGAGAAGCAAGTATGAGGAGTTGAGATGCATCTGGTTCACAAGCTTCGGGCAACAGCTTGACCTAAAACATTAGTTCTATATTTTGCTTTGTGGGTTAACTGATTCAGACTGTGTCAGGCCCCAGTGAGTTAGTCATTTTAAAGGCCACATGCCATCCATGTGGCCTTTAAAATGACTGTCCTCCCACCAGCGTGACTTTTTCTTCTCCTTTCCTACTGTGCTCTTAATACGGTGGTCACTCAGTGTGGTCTGAACTGGAGATGACTTTTCCATGATAGTCAGGTTTGGTAACTGCTTTCCTTACTCTTTATTGTAAAAATAATAATTAGTCAGTGTGAACCTTTGTAAAGATAATCCTCCATTATAGATTCAGCCACAAATCTTCTGTTGCTGAATATTTTCTGTAACTGTTATTATGAGGAAGAGCTAATGCTCTGTCACTAACTCTGCAGACCCTTTCTAAATCCCTCAGTTTTCAAAAATCAGTACAAGTTATCTTTAGATAACTGTAGGGGTAAAAACCTTTCAGATGAAAAAAAAAAATTTACGGGAGGTACCACATAAATCCAAATGACAATGTCAGCAGGTTAGGTTTTCAGCTTGCCAGAAAACCAGCCGCATCTTCAGAGCTAGTGAAAACATTAATGAGAATGCATGTTAAAAGAACATTCTAACTAATCTTGGTAGATATAGTCACCAAATATACAAACAGAAGATATGATAAGCACTGCACAATTTTTTCTTTTGTGTCCCTCCTGCTGCACTGTGCTTACCCTGCCTCTTTTCCTCATGGTTGTACTCCTGCTTGAACAGCTCTGAAGTCTGACATAAGACTGAATAAAAGAAAAACAAGAAATAGGGAAAGGATTCCCTATTTAATAAATGGTGCTGGGAAAACTGGCTAGTCATAGGTAGAAAGCTGAAACTGGATCCCTTCCTTACACCTTATACAAAAATTAATTCAAGATAGATTAGAGACTTAAATGTTAGACTTTTAACCATAAAAACCCTAGAAGAAAACCTAGGCAATACCATTCAGGACATAGGCATGGGCAAGGACTTCATGTCTAAAACACCAAAAGCAACGGCAACAAAAGCCAAAATTGACAAATGGGATCTAATTAAAGAGCTTCTGCACAGCAAAAGAAACTACCATTAGAGTGAACAGGCAACCTACAAAGTGGGAGAAAATTTTTGCAATCTACTCATCTGACAAAGGGCTAATATCCACAACCTACAAAGAACTTAAACAAATTTACAAGAAAAAAACAACCCCATCAAAAAGTGGGTGAAGGATATGAACAGACACTTCTCAAAAGAAGACATTTATGCAGCCACAACAGACACATGAAAAAATGCTCATCACTGGCCACCAGAGAAATGCAAATCAAAACCACAATAAGATACCATCTCACACCAGTTAGAATGGCAATCATTAAAAAGTCAGGAAACAACAGGTGCTGGAGAGGATGTGGAGAAATAGGAACACTTTTACACTGTTGGTGGGACTGTAAACTACCTCATCCGTTGTGGAAGACAGTGTGGTGATTCCTCAAGGATCTAGAACTAGAAAAACCATTTTACTCAGCCATCCCATTACTAGGTACATACGCAAAGGATTATAAATCATACTGCTATAAAGACACACATATGTTTATTGCAGCACTATTCACAATAGCAAAGACTTGGAACCAACCCAAATGTCCATCAATGATAGACTGGATTAAGAAAATGTGGCACATATACACCATGGAATACTAAGCAGCCATAAAAAAGGATGAGTTCATGTCCTTTGTAGGGACATGGATGCAGCTGGAAACCATCATTCTCAGAAAACTATCTCAAGAACAGAAAACCAAACACTGCATGTTCTCACTCGTAGGTGGGAGCTGAACAATGAGAACACTTGGACACAGGAAGGGGAACATCACACACTAGGGCCTGTCGTGGGGTTGGGGGAGTGGGGAGGGATAGCATTAGGAGAGACACCTAATGTAAATGACGAGTTAATGGGTGCAGCACACCAACATGGCACATGTATACATATGTAACCTGCACATTGTGCACATGTACCCTAGAACTTCAAGTATTAAAAAAAAAATAAAAAGGACTGGATAAAAGACTGTTCCTCTGCTCCAGGTACCTAGAGTACAGTGGGAGTGTGTGTGGGAGGATATTATGTCAATAAATAACCACAGGACAATGTTTTAAGTGTTCTGAAAACAGTAAATATAAGGTGCTATATATGAGGATGAGAATGTCAAGGAAGAGAAATTAAACTCAGGTGGTGAGGGTTGGGGCAAAACGGAACTCATATTCTTCCAGCCTTTTCTTTCTGAATTAAAAATGTTGCTGCTCACTCAGTCTTTCAAACTCCTTCCAAGCTTTCACCATGAACATGCGATCCATCAGCAGATCTTGTAGATCTGTCTCCTCTCCCCTGCGTGTGCTAAAAATACAATTCCTCTACTAAAAATACAAAAACTGGCTGGGTGTGATGGCATGTGCTTGTAATCCCAGTTACTGGGGAGGCTGAGGTAGGAGAATCCCTTGAACCCAGGAGGCGGAGGTTGCAGTGAGCCGAGATGGTGTTACTGGACTCCAGCCTGGTGACAGAGTGAAACTCCGTCTAAAAAATAAATAAATAAATAAACAAACAAAACATTTCTTTCCCCCATAATCTTCAGCTGTGCTTTTCAGTCATGTATATTATGGAAATACCATTTATAGGGAAATATGTTTCATGGATTTCCAGTGCTGATTTAAAGAATATTATCTTTCTTAAATATGTACAGATGTGAAACTAGTTATAATCCCTTCATGCCTGACCTTTTATTACTGTGAAATGAAGACAAATTTATAAAATAAATAAAAACAAAACTACAAGCCTTATGAAAGTCCTATTCATCGTAGGAATTTGAAGCAATAGGTGGTGGTTGGTGAAATTGAGTTGTGAGTTTGAGTTTAATAATAGAAAGATATACCTACTGATATTTATCTATCAATATATTTATTTATTCATTCTTTTTATTTTTACCTCGATTGACCATCCTTAGAGTCACTATCATTATCAGTGTCATTATTAGCTAGGTTTTGGCTACTGCTCCATTATTTTGTTGGGTCAATCAGTTTGATATTATATAGCAAACAAAACACCCCAAACATAAAAGAAAATTTAATATTTTCTTTTCTTACCCTTTAGGGTACACTTTCCCTTGAATATTTAATTGTAAGTTGTTTTGAACAAGACAGGATTTGTATAAGCAGCTACTAAAAGTCATTATGGCACTGAGTACTATGGTGCTGATACCTTTGTGTTCAGAAATCTTTGCTATCAGGAGCCACATGGAAACTCAATTCTTCCAACTCTTTTCTTAAAATAAGTCACAATGGAACTTTTTTTCATACCCTGTAACATGATGTACTCATGACTTGGTGCCAACTCCTAGATTACATATTAAGTTTGTCAATGTTTTTTCCTCATTAAACCACAACAACTAAATATAAGTATGACATGACATATAGTGTTATTTTCCCAAGTGCCAATTTGTTAAAAAGCTTAGCTAAAATATAAAACTTTTAAAATTTGAAATGTAAATGTAAAATATTTTAGTGCAATAGAATTATTTTACAAAGTAAGAAAAATGTTATAAGCGTACAATGGTATAGATGGAAAAACCAGATTAGTTTGTCTTTATTTCTCCAGGTTTATTTTACATATTCTGAGTTTAAGATAGTGATTTATCTAATTTTGATTATTTATTCAAGCACTTAACAAATATTTATTGAATTCCAACCATTCAACATATTTATATTATAGGATATATCATCACAAACACTGCTGAGCTTGAATTGTGTGGAAGTCAGCTGACAAACTAAAAATTTGAACTGCCAAGTTCAGCAGTCCAATTAGAAAATGATGAGTGTCTGAACCTAGGTAAATCAATGAGGATGGAGTGGAGGACGGACATGTTTAGGAAGTAGAATTGACAGCATGCTGCATACATTTGAGATCTGAGAGTTATCCTAGACTCTCTACTTCTCTCAGCTCTTGCATTCTATAATTCACCAGAATAGGTGTCATTTAGTTGGAGTAAAACTATGTCAGACTTTTCCTTCCTTCCTTCCTTCCTTTCCTTCCTTTCCTCCCTTCCCTTCCCTTCCCTTCCCTTCCCTCCCCTTCCCTTCCCTCCCCTCCCCTCCCCTTCCCCTCCCCTTCCCCTCCCATTCCCCTTCCCCTTCCCTTCCCCTCCCCTTCCCCTTCCCTTCCTTCTCCTTTTTCTCCTTCTCCTCCCTCCTTCCTCCTCCTCCCTCCTCCTTCCTCCTCCTCCCTCCTCCTTC